>NC_046184.1:143575038-143889621 GCF_011004875.1 Balearica regulorum gibbericeps
GAAGGGGAAAACGACACTGAGCCTCCCCTCGCACCTCTCCGAAGTTTCTCTCCGCAGCACCCGGGGGTCTCCCCCCTCCCCTCTCTTCGTCCCCAAACTCAGCGCAACCTGAGGGGACAACCGGCGGGCGGGAGGGGGGTCCCCGGGCCGGCCCCGGCAGGCCAGAGGGGCGAATGGGGTTGGGCCGGGCTTGGGGGCACCGGGTCGGGCTGAGCCCCGCTGCCAGCTCCGCGCCGGGCAAGGGGCACCTCGCCAGCCGGATGGAGGGAGGGAGCCGCGCTGCCTTGCCTGATTCCCTATAAAAAAAACCCTATATATAAAAATATAATTTTATTTTCTTTCTTGGGTGAGGAAGAAGCCGTGCCAACGGTTGGCACGGGCAGTTGGGGGAAGGGGCTGGTAGGAAAACCGCCGCCCCCCCCCCCCCCGATACTTCCAGGCGGTGGGAAGAGGCGGGGGAAGGGGTTTTCTCCATGGCCGTTTTCTCCCAAAATAAAGAGGGTTATGCAAGAAGCTCCCCACCGCTGTCATGGTGAAGCCACGGTGAAAATACTTGTCTCGTTAAAGAAACTTTCCCTGGGCCCGAGACCGAGATCGTCCCCCCCTCTCTCTCATCACTCCTCCTTCCCCTGAAATACCTGCCGGCGGGTCGAAACCCCCGGGGCGGGGGGCCTGCACGGCCCGGCGCAGGGGAGCGCACTCAAGGACCTTGGGTGCCCACAAGCCCCTCCAAAACAGCAGTCCCCCCCGCCCCAGCCCTCATGGAGCCCAAGCGGGCTCCGGGCGAGCTTGCGACCGGAGGCAGCCGCGATGCACGCTTGTCCCGGGCAGAGGGGAGGAGGGCTAGGGAGGCAGCGGGGAAAAACAGTTGCCCGTTTTTTTATGTCGGGGGGATGGTTTCTTATTTTGGCTTTATATCTTTCTTTCCTTTTTTCTCTCTTCCCCCCCCCCCCCCCCCTTCTCCTTAATGTCAGGCGGCCTAAAGTACGGGCCCTCTTTTAAATCCGGCTAACGAAAAGAGGAGAGATGCTGGAGCAGGGGGCACCTCTGGAGGCTGAACCGGTTCCCCGGGTTCCGCTGCCTGCCCGGGGTGCCCTGCTGGGGTGCGCATCCAGCGCGGGCACCGGCGCAGTCCGGAACGAGCTTGCCCCGGCTGCCTCCTTTGTCCTGCTTCACCTTCTGGGCAGTGCAGGGCTGGGGGGGGAAAGCCGCATCTGCAGATGATCCCGAATTAAATCCGTTTTCCCTCACCAAATACACACATATTAAATATATATATTGTGCGCATGCACATATATATTATCCCATATACTTAGGGGCATTCCAAAATGCAAATGACTAGCTGCAAATCTTAAGTTAATTGAACGTAATAAAGCGTCCTGAACTGCATCTGTGCTTAAGCAAGGCGGGGACCCAAGCTGAAGTGCTCGTTTTCACTTCCGAAATGAAAACTGTCCCTGGCTGTACTCGCTCCTCCGGGCTCCCCGTCTCCGACTCCCGGCTGGATACCGGCCGCATAAAACTTTGGGAAGGGTCTGGCCTCCGAAGGGGGGGTGTGCGCGTGTGTTCGCTGCTTGGTTTTAATGGCGTTTTGTTCTCATTTCTGCTGTAAGGGGAACCCCTACGAAAAGACGAGGGTGCTAACCCAGCAAATACCTAGGGAAAACTAGGCGCGTTCAAAAGCTCTGTCTCCTTTCAGGGATCCGAGTCTACAGCATGTCCGCGATAGGTATAAAATATTAACTAGCATATCGGTGGGACTGAAATCACACGCCGGAATCAGTTGAAATTAGACTGAAACCTGGCATGAATTTAAACTGTCACAAGCATCTCAGCTCTTTCCAACTCCTCCCTTCCATCCCCACCCCCAGCCCCACTCCATAGATTAGATTAGCTAAACATACAAGCCAGAATTTCGATACACAGGGAAAAGGGGGAGTAGTAGAGATATTTTTTTGTTCGTTCTCATTATTATATTTTTTTTTAGATTTTTTTTTCCCCTGGAGCGTGCCCTGTTTTCATTTTTTTTTAAAAAAACCATCTCCTGCGAGGATGATTCCTCTAAACTGAACACTTTCGCTTTGCAATCTCTCGACCAGAGAAGGAATATCAGCAGTGCTGAGCGGTACTAGCTTGTGCAGAAATACCCGACTACGTGATTATTCCCGGTCCTTCGGTTTGGGGAGGGGGTGGAAGAGAGGAGGATATTAAATAAACGTTTCGGCTGTAAATTAAACTGCCTTTCGCCCAATGTTGTATTAAACAAGATCAAACGGTAGGAAACAGCTGAAAGACTGGTTGTTGTTCCCCAACCTATTAACCGTTTTTTATTACCCCAAGCTAGCCAGTAGCTCCCCAGGCAGGTCCACCTGTCTAACTTGCCTAAAGACACTTTCTCAACTTTCTAATCCCCCCGCCCTTTTTATTCTCTCCTTCCCCTGCGAGCCTGTGCGGGATTTTTAGCTTGCTCGGTTTAAAAAATATTTTTTTTTTTAATTTGAATTGCTTTCCTCTAAGAGAAGGAAAGGCGTTTTCCCCCTCGGCCGGCGCCCCCCGCACCCCGGGGGGAGGCGGTGCTGCCCTGGCCCAGGTGAGAAGGGCACGCAGGGGACCGAGGGACCAGGCGGCAGGGCCAGCCGGTGTCTCTCTCCGCAGGGATGCTCCGTCTCACCCGGGCCCGGGGAGCTCCCCCACAGCCAGGCTCCTCTCCTCCTCCTCCTCCTCGCCGGCTGCAGCCTTTGACTAGGACAGGCTGACCGACACAAGACAAAATGTCCAGGGAGAGCCCTCTCCACATCCAGGTTTCTCCCAGAAGAAGCAGCAGCATCCTGACGGCCCGGAAGCAGGAAGAACAGGTCTTCTCAGGCATTAAAACTCCCCGGACGAGGTTTCCTCGTACAAAAATACATAGATAGACAAAAATGTCTGACGTCCTGCGCTGCCCCCTTCCCCCGGGCGAATGAACGCCTAAAGCACCGGATCGATTTTGGATGTGAACGGGGGCTGGCGGGAGCGGAGGGAGGACCGAAGTTGCGACTTATTTTTCGAGGCTACGCTCACGTTATGCATGCAGGCATATGTGTTTCTAAGCGTACGCTCCCGCCGCTGCGGGAGGGAGGCGGCCGGAGGAGGGAGGCAGGATGCGGGAGTCGAGCCCGCCAACCCCGCCGGGGCCGGGGCCGGGGCCGGGGCCGGGGCCGGGGCCGCCGGGGCCGGTTCGCCCCAGCTGCGGGGCGGCGGGAGCTGCCGGGGAGGGGGCCGGGGCTGCCGGCGAGGGGCGCGGGGCGGAGGGCGCCCAGTCCCGCTCTTACCTTCCGCCGTCCTGCCCGTGCTGAACTCCTTCAGTTTGTCCTTGTCGCTCTCTACGTGGTCTTTGAAAAGATGCACCGGGCAATGGTTGCTGCTCTCGGTCATGTCCTGCAGGTTAGAGTCAGAGTTTCCAAGCTCCCTAGAGCGAGCCAACCCACTCTCCAAAACTTCCCTGTACGTGATCGTCTCCTTCTTGTTGCTGCTGCCACTGCCGCTGCTGCTCTCTTTGCTTTTCTGGTCAAAAGATTTGGATACAAAAGCCGTAAGTTCTTCCATGGCTGCCCGGTGATCTTATCCACAGAGATCCACTTGTTTTCAGTCGGAGATGTGGCCGTCCTCCGCACGCTGTTTTTGCACGTAGAAGATGGGCTGTATAGGGTTAGATCACTCCTGCTGTTATTTATGCCTTTCAATTTGAGATCACACTATTTATACATGGCTACCTCAGCCCAACCCCCAGCTCTCCCTGTCTCCAGCAATTACTGACTGCTCCATAGTCGCAGGCGGACTCCTAGCAGCTATCTCCCCCACCTCAGTCCAGCAATTGGCTTTCTTTTCATTTCATCACTCTTTGGCGTCTTTGCACCTTGATTTAGGGAGGCAAAGAGGCAAAAGCGAAAAAGAGGGGGAGAGAGAGAGGAATAAAAGGGAGGGGGGCGAAAGAGGAAAACACGAAAATAGGTATCTGCATTCTGTAAATGGGTTGCAGAAATGAAAGTCGAGGAAGACTTAATTGATTGTAAGGACATCCTGTGCGTGGCATCACTGTGAGTAAAAACGGACCCACAGCTAATCAAATAACTGTGCTCCTGCAATTAAATGTATCGCTGTCAAGAGGAAAAGAAAATGAGTGTTCAATAAAAAAGGTAATGAGTAAAAAGCTGGAGATGTGCATTTGTTGTAATCATTGGGAATTCTACCTGATTTGCTATTTAGCTAATTTCGCTTAATTAAATGGTCAAAATAATCGGCGAACCAAAAATGCCGTTTTAAAAGTGTTGTCCGTTCTGGCGGGTGGGTGGGTGAGTACGCGGAGAGGGACGTGTGTTGCAGTTAAACAAGTTGCGAGGTGTCTCGGCGAGCCGCGTCGGTGTGTTCGGAGGATTTGGAGGGGCTTGCTTGGGTTGGGGGGGTTTATCCATAGGTAGGGGGGCTCTCCAGATGCGCGTAAATATTGCAAGATCTGTTTTCTTGTTTACTGTTATTATGTCGTCTGAAGATACTGTTGGGGGAAATTAAAATCTGAAATGTTTCTTTGGGTGTAGAGCTGTCCTGATGCGTGCAGCAGAGGGGTAATTTGTTAACACGGGAGTTCGTACACGACAAATATAGCATTAAATAGCCTGTCTTTTTTTTTTTTTTTTTTTTTTTTTTTTTTTTTTAAACGAAACATAACCTACCGGGTTTAAGATAAGACTGGCAAAAATTTCCCCACCTTGCTCTTGGTAGGCTGCTGTTATTTTTGTTGTACTCCTGGAATAATTATTATTCTGTGCGCTCGAATAGCTGCCTGAAATTCATCTCTAGATAACAGCGCCGGCATTTCTAGAGCCTCTCCGCACCATTTGATCCGCAAGCGGAGCCGACTTGCCAGCTATTTATTTCTCTCTCCTCGGTCTTTAACGCGAAGGGTTATTTGGTATTTGGAGGAATTTTGTCTTCTGGTCATTTGGCTTTTTACGTCCTTCTCATTCCCTCGCCTAGAGTATGAGATAATCAGAGCCCATCATCACGCCACCCTCTGCTCTGAATCGCAACCAAAGGAGGCTGCTTCCAGGAGCAAGGGGCCATTGTTTCTTTTCCGGGGGAGCGTGGGACCGCTCTGAAAATTAGCAGAACATTAAAACACTAAAATTACGTTTAATTAATCCAAAGGTGCCCCCAGCACCAGAGTTAACACCTCCACAGGAGGAGGGGAAAAATAATAATCGAGGAAGCAATTAATAAAGAGCTTTAAAAAAAAAAAAAATCAATCTCCCCCTGTGCGAATTTAAAATGATTATCTAGGGGACAAGGATTGATCATTTGATCTCGGCACTGCGGATATCCCTGACATTTATTATATTGTTGTGTCTCGGTGGCATCCTTCCTCCAGAGTTCATTTAACAAGTGAGGGAGCCGAGGAAGCCTTACAACTTAACAAACAGGTCTTGTCATCGCAAACGCCAATCAAATCCAAGGCTCTAATGTATATCACACGGCACCACATAAATAATAAAGGCAAAGGATAGACGTGGAAGTAACGTATGGCTAAGAAAAGATCTCGGCACGACACGCTGCTTGCGCCTCTCCCACGTAGTCCGCGTGTGTAAGGGCGCGCGGTGGATCGTCGCACACGCCGGTGGCGCGGTGCGAGGGTGTCACGGACACGCACACGCGGGGACACGAGCACCCGCTCCCGCGGGGGGGGGGAAACGCTCCACGGGGCTGCGCCGGGGCTGAGCCGCCGCCGAGGAAACTTTCCTCAGCCCTCGGCTCGCCCGGCACCGACCCCCCCGCCGTGCCCAGCCTCCCTCTGCCTCCCTCGCAGCAAACAGCATATAAGGACAAATATTTACTAACTCCGCTTCCCCGGCCCCGCTGTGGCACGGTGCGCTTCAGCTTCCCCGAGCTGCCGGAGTTTGCACCCCCTCCCCCGGATCCCCCCCTTTCCTCCCCCTCGCCCCCGTCCCGCTCTCCTCCCCCCGCGGCTCCCCCCGCCAAGCCCCACGCCTGCAGCCCACGCGGGCGCGGAGCCACGCTTCTCCCGCAGACCCCCTGGGCCCCTGCTGCCACCGCCGGGGCTCCTGCCCCCGCGTACAGGGGCAAATCCAAGCCCCCTAAAACAGAGCGGGGAAAAGCCCTATTGCCTCCCCACCGCACCATCCCCATCCCGCCGTCCCTCTCCGCTTCCCGGCAGCGCGGGGGCGCCCGGTGGGAAAGCCGGTTGTCTCCCCCCCCCCCCGGCTCCCGCAGCCCGCGGGGCGCAGCACGGCCCGGAGCAGCCACCGGGCGCGCAAATCACGCGGCAATCCGCGGCCCACCACCACTCGCCACCCCCGACGGCAGAGGGGAGGCCGCCGGGGGGGGGGGGGGAGCCCTGCAGAAGGGGGGAACTTGCCTCAGACTCGCTGCGAAAGCGAAAAGCGAAACAAAGCACCGGAAAGGGAAAAAAAAAAAAGAGGGAAATAATTTAAAAAAAAAAAAAAAAAAAAGCGCGGTGCAAGTCACAACCCTCCCCGGGGATCCGGCCGCCGCCCCACGCCGCGGACCCCCGCGGGGGCAGGCGGCGGAGGGCGCAGAGGCGCGGGCAGCCCCGCGGGCGCGCACGGCCTCACGGAGGGCTCCGCGCAGCGCGGAGCTTTGCGGGGGATAACGGGCCCGTCCCGTCCCAGCGGGGCGGCGGGGAGCGGGGGGCGGCGGGGAGCGTCGCCAGCTCCCTCCCTCCCCCCCGCAGCCCACGGCCGTGCGGGCACCTAGGGCAAGGTGGTGCGGGTGTGGGCAAAGGTAGGGGTCACTTTTGACCCCGCTACAAACTTTGGCAGCGGATTCGGAGGGGAATTACTCTTATTGCTGCTCCTGATAACGGGCTGGGGAGGAGGGATGGATGGATGGATGGAGGGAGGCAAGGAGAGAGGGAGGGAAAGAGCTGCCGTCCAAACCCCGTTCCCTTGCAGGCACGGAGCTCCTGGGACCGTGTCGCAAAACTAAGAAGTCACCAGCGCCCCTCAGAGCTGCTCCCAGCCCCCGGCTCAGCTCGGCACCCCGAGTACCCCTTTGCTGCGGCACAAGCCACCCCGCTCTCCCTGACCCCCACGCCTCCCAGTTCCTTGCAGGACCGGGCATCAGCGGCAAGTCGAGGGCTCCCCGGCTGCACGGCCTCCTGGGTCACCTGCGGGACACTCTGCGCCCCAAATCCTCCTCCTCCCTCCTCCTCGCCGGTCCGGGGCACCGGATAAGAGCCCTCCGCCCTGCTGGGCGTCCTAACTTGACACGAGTGGGGGGGTCTCGCTCATTCCACTCCCCTTTCTTTCCCCTCTCCTCATCTGCCCCACCGCCGGCCCTACGGGGCTTGAGTCCCCTCCGCAGAGCCGAGCCCACCCCCGGGCCGCCTCCTCCCCGGCTGCCGCTCCCCGCAACCCCCGAGGCCCCGGGGCCCCGGAGGAGCGCGTAGGGGCTGCCGGTGGCGGGGATTGGGGGGGCGGTGGTGGGGAGGGGGTCCGGGCAGCCCCGCACACCTCGGCTGTACCCGGGCGTCGGTGTCCGGCCCCGGGTGCTCAAAACCCGGCGGAGCGGGGCGGGAGCGAGCGGGGCAGGAGTGCGAGGGGACGTTTGGGAGCAGGGAATCTCGCCCTGCCAGGGAACAGCCCCGGACCAGGTACCGCAGAAGAGCGTTTATTTAGCTTGGTATCAATACGTGTGCTGATTTTTATTCCGCTTTCAAAGCGACCTCTTGACCATTGGGTTGGGTTTTTTGGGGTTTTGGGGTTTTTTTTTTTGGGGTCCCCCCCCCCCCCCCCGAGTTAAGCGAGAGGAATAATTATGAATGAGTTTCAGCGTTGCATTAACTTTAAGCATTTCCAAGGCAAAGTATTGGATTTCATATTTATAAGAGGAATTTACATTTCTACATTGACTCATGGTATGACGTAGGGCGAAACCGATTTCCTTCCCCCTCCCCCCCGCTTCAGCTTATTTTGGTCGAAATGGGGCAAAGAAGCAAATAGAAAAATCATCGTTTTAATTCACGCTTTAATAAGCGCTGACCCGAAGAGCAAGATTTTGTTGAGTAGATAACTGAGTCCTCTCTCTCCATCTGCATCCCTCCCTCCCTCTCTCCCTCTCGTGATTAATTCAGAGACTCTAATCATGGACATTGTACATCAAACCTTTCTACTCACGCTACAGACTCCTGCAGATTTTTATTGGTTTACATGAAAGCGAGTAAACATATTTCAGAGGATGCCCTTTCAATCTGGCTCCATTTCCACAGCACATAATTCCAAGGACAATTTGTTTTAATAATAAGAATGGATGCAGTGTTAATGGTTTTCAATTTGTGTTAAAAAAAAACATTAAATATTTATAAGTATCGATCGAGGGTTTCAGGATTTTACAGACGTCTTAACACATTTCATAGATGGGATTTTTTTTTTTTTTAATTTAGAAACCTGCGTCGTATTCTGTTTTATGCTGTTTATTGATTTAAGCAACATCCGTGTCTCAAATGAGAGACTAATAGATTTTCATTAAAATAGGCTCTCTTAATCCTGATTGTGAATGGATATGATTGATCCATCCAGCATACTACACATCTATAATATTAATAAAGGACATTATCATGGCAAGACTTGCTTTTCCGTCATCAGGGCACTTTTTCCCCCCCCTCCTTGCAACCTTGAAGATTTATTTGGGGGCCGTAAAATGGCCCACAGGAGGGAAACGCATTGGGAAGAATACATTTTTATACTAGATTTTTTTTTTTGGTAGCTTCAGTGGAAAGATTTTTTTTTTTTTTTTTTTTTTTAGATCTACAAGTCGCTGTGGCAACATATGGTGAAAATTAAACTGTTTCCCCGCAAATCTAATCTTAAAACATTTATGTTGAGTTTTATTTTTAGAAAAACATTTTTAAAGGAGAGGAAAACAATCTTGGATGAAAAGTAAAATAAAGAACATTGGAAAGGCTATAGTTTAAACCAACAATAGCCTACTTCCCCGGCTGAGGCTGCTGGACGGGTATCGTACCTGATGAATATGTTACGAAGCGGTCGGGACAGGAGCGGCTACAGTAATTAATGGAGTGTGACAGAAATGCTAAGGGCTTAATTGTCTTTATTCCGACTTCTAGCAACGTAACCAAAGGGATACATTAATTCAATACAAACACACACAAATGCTCTCCTCTCTCCTACACGCAGGCACATACAAACACACGCGCTCACACACACGCACCCCGTCTCTTCTCTATCACAATTATTTTTCAAAAAAGCTGCATCTTGCCAGCAACATTAATTACTCATATATTCATTACAAGGAGCCTAGACGCGTTCAAATCCTCATCTACTTTTACTTCTGTAAAATTAAACATTCACTTGGTGAATTACAATAAGCAATTGCTTTTGTGTATAATTAATTACAATTTAGTGGGCGAGCGTAATGAGCGAGTAGCCCCCTAGATTTCCGTCGCCCTGGATAACTGGAGTACAATTGGAAGAGTCTATCAGAAAAAAAAACCGCAGAAAAAGAGGGAAAAAACTTCCGAGCTGTAAAGTTTGTACTGATTTTAGCAACACAAAATACACACAGAATTGTTTGCCTCCTTCAGTAATGTGCGAGAGACGCTGCAATTTTGAACTCTGTAATAATGATTAATAAGTCAAAAGGGCATATTTTTCTTTTATGGTATGCAGCGCTCAAGGGAATATTCTGTGTATGTCTTTAAAACGAAGTAGGAATATTTACACACATGCACAGAGTTAGCAACAGCACCAAAGAAAGAAAAAACCCCACGAATATTTCAGTGAACTATTACATTTTTTCAATTATTTCCCAATGAGTATTTCAATGAACTGTTACATTTTCCCAATTCACAGGGAAGATTTATGGGATTATTAAGATTTCTAGTGGAAATATTATACAGTGGAAGTTTATCGTCTCTCAGGGATTGTACACCATTTGATATCAATTTCCAGATGTTATGATCTTTTCCAGAAAATAATTGAGTATATTAACTTCTTTCCTACAGAAGACTATTTAGGGGTTTATTTATTTATTTATTTATTTATTCTGTCAAGGGCACAACTATGTCTTTCTCCCCCACCCCCCCCTTACCAGAATGAAATTGTTGAAACATTAGAGTAAACTTAAATCAGATAATAGTTCGATACTCAAGGGAAGGAATAATTCATTTGCGAATTTATTACAAGCAGAAGCCCGTGGATTTACCTATATTTTTATTTAAGCATAAGGTACAGCCTGCCCATTTCGCTGCCCACAGCCGTGGGCAGAGGGAGAGACGCGGTGCCTGTCGGTGGGTGCCGGAGCCCCCGCAGGGTCGCGGAGCTGTTCCGGGGGGAGCCTGCGGGCACCCCACTGACCGCCGGAGCGGCGTGAGTCCCGCCGTGACCGCACGGTTAGAGCTAGTTGGAAACGGCACGCGTGTTTTTTAAAAGGTCGTTCCGAGGTGGTTTCTCGCCTCGCCCGGTGGTAAGTCCCTGAGTCCCCACAGACCTGGGGAGTACGCACACGCACGCACACGCGTGGACACTCACACACGCACACGCACACGGACGGATCCGTGCACACGCGTGCACAGACACGGACACACACGCACAAGCCCTGCGATCCCCCACTTCGCGATCTGGCGGGGCTCAGCGGCAGCGGCGGGATGCCACCCTCCCGCCCCTCGGCCTGGCCGGGGGGCTCCGCCGGCCCCCCGCTGCCCCCGTGTCGGACGAGGCGGGATGCTGCCCTGCCCGGGGCTGCGTCCGCCGCCGGCCCGGCCCGGCCCGGCCCGGCCCGGCCCGTCGGGGGAGCGGGGCAGCGGCGTGTTAGCTGCAGATTTGCAGCTGTGCCCAGGAGAGGCTCAGGGCGGACTCCCCTCTCGTCCCCGGTCCCCACTCATGCAGGCTGCGGGTGGACGGGATGTGCCGGCCGGTCCCTGCTGCTGAGCTCTGCCCCGACCCCCCGGGGGGAAATCGGTGAGTGCCGCAGTGGCGTCTCCCCCCCGGGAAGGGTCGAGACGTGTGTCCCCCCCGCCCGGTCCCCGCTGAGCTGGTCCCGGTCCGGGCTGCCGTCCCCCGCAGCCGCGGTCCTCGACGGGCAGAGGTTCCCCCCCCCCCGCCCCCCCGGCCCCGCCGCCCCCGCCCGGCCGCCATCGGAAGGGATAGAGCCGGCCGGAGCGAGATTTCACCCCAAAAGGGGATTAAGGGCTGCGGCGGGCTTCAATGCCCCTGCACGGCGAGGTGGGGAAGGAGGAGGCTAACATTTCACAGGTTACCTCGCCTCGCGTTTATCGGGATAGTTAAAGGGGAAAAAAGAGGTGAGGGAGAAGGAGAGAGAAAGAAAATCAACTTTAAGAGACTCCGGGTTTAAATAACAGCCTTTGATATTTTGACAGTAAAATGGAAAACACTTAACAAGAGTCAAGTTTTGATGTCTGAGGCTGGCAGTGCCCCCTAAAATTATATTGTCTTGCCTGCTGCTTCAAATTGGACCCAGGACCTTATAATGTCTCTCCAGGTCTTTATCTACAGCCTTTCTGATTGCAAAACCATAATTGTATCGTTTTACACCAGTCAACTAAGCAAGTGCCAGTGGAATAAAATCCACAAAGTGCGCACACATACCAGCTCTCCAGCTAAAGCAGTCTGTTCTTTGCAAGTTGTAAAGGCCTGCAAATTAAATACCAATTACTGGAAGCAATAAAATGTTTTTTTATTGCATGAAATCTACTTAAAACAGAAAAGAATAGTCGTTTTATTTTCGGGAGGGGGAGGGGGGCAGCTCACGAAGACATATATTGGCAGAGAAAGATTATATACAGCGCCTGCATGGGGCCACAATGGAGACATTCTACCGCCGGCAGCAGGCAGGGCTTCCCCCCGTGTTATACAGAGCGGGGTTATGCAGAGGTGCTTATGATAGGGATTATTGTGGGTGAGACTCGGGGAGGTGGGAAGCCCGGGAACAGTAGCTCTAGGTAGAAGCGAGTGAGTGGTGCGACGAAGTTATATGACAGCAGAGCGATGTGCTTTTAAGCCCCTCGCCAAATGAGGCTTTAAGGGATCGGTGGTGAGAGTAACACGGAGCAGGGGAAGGTCTGCAAGGTAGTACAAGCAGCAGCTTGCCCTCTCCTCCTTCTCCTGCCCTCTCTTCCTTCCCCTCGTTGGGGAAGAAGGGGTTACTGGCTTTCCACCTTGTAAGGATCAGCTTGAAAAGGCTCCTAATTCCCTACCGTACTCTCTGGCCCCCCTCTGTGGGGTAGCCCCCTGGGAGGCAGCATGGGGGGGTGCAGCCGGCAGTGTTCCCCGGAGTACTAGCCCCACCGGCAAGGCTGCCATCTCCCCACAAACATCCTCAACTTTCTACAGAGCGAAATTACATCAGCAAACCCACCAGTGGGAGGGATGTTTATCCAGATGAGACACCCTCAGTCAGCTTCGCTTGAGCTCAGCTGCCCTTCACCGCAATGCAGCCCCGTATCTAGCACAAAAAGAGAAGAGTGGAAGTAGCCAGAAAGCCACGCTCGGGCAGAGGAAAACCAGTGGGATAGGTGATACGACAAACTTCATTTAATACACTCGATCCTTGAATTGCGTGTTGAAACCTCTCTCAGATGCATGCATCCTACTCCTGATTTCCCTAGTGTTTCATTACTCCCAGCACATCCTGTCCTTGTGGTTTTCCCTCATATTGTGCCCGTGCTTCACCCGTGGCTTCTCTTAAAGCCGGGAACTGCCTGTGGACGGGACAGGACAGAGCCCTGGGGAGCACCTACCACGCACGGCGGGTCACGACACTTAGGCTGATGGGGACTTGCGTTGTGCTTCTGTAAATAGGATTTGAAAGAGCGAGGTTTATTTTTTTCCAATGACAGAGGCAATTTGAGGATTGCAAGCTTGTTTCTTAACATGACCCCATTCTAAGTGAACTAAATTCTCCGACTCACCAGAGCATATTACACAGAGCCAGGCTGAGGCAACAAAGAGATCTTCTAATTACCCACAAGCGTGCAGGCTTTCTGTAGATGAATTGGATTTAGAAATGCTTGAAGACTAGTCTTGACTAGACTTAGAAACACAGGGAAAATTGAAACTCTGCCATGTGTTTTACTGCCATTTCAAAGGTTCCCCGCGCTTGCCATGTGAAATCCCCAACTTCTGAAATGACTAATTTAAGCCGCCCTGCTGCTGCTTGCGCTGTGAGAGCGATGGCGCAGGCAGGGGCTCGGGGCTGCAGGTTATGTGTAGCCATTGCCTGGCCTAGGATAGCCATCACCCCCAGAGACTGTGCAACGCAGGGGGCCCTGGGACGGTGCCAGCCTCCAGGCGGTCCCTGGAGAAGACGGTCCTGGCACACCTGGGAAATCCTGGGGCCATCCTCCAGCACCAGTGGGGCTGCTGTGTTGGTGGGAATAGTGATGCTGGTGGGGCTGCTGGCACCAGAAGCATCAAAGTGAAATATTTTCCTTCCTCTCCTCAAACTGGAGGGGCTTTGGGACTTCTTTTCCCAGCTGATAGTCTTTTTTTTTTTTTTTTTTTTTTTCAGTTGCACTTTCCCCCACCTCTGTGGCAAGAAGTGCCCCACCAGTGATCTGCCCAGGGTTTGCTCATGAGGGCTCAGCTGCTCAGCAGTAAGGACGTGGCCTTTGGAAATAGTTGGGTTTCCTGATACCAGCCCCAAGGAAATGGAGGCCCAGGGCTGACATCTGCAGGTCCCTCTGCTGCACTGGGTCCTCATTTAATGCTGAGTGAGGAAAAGCTGTGGGAAAGAAAAGGTTTAATGGCATAGTAATGCTGCTTCTTTTGGGGCAGGGGGCGGGAGTCACTGTCAGAGTGGAGTGTTTATTCATTTATTTTTCCTTAAAGAGGGTAATTCTGTCCTTGACGTTGCTAAATAAGCAGGACTTAGGCTGCTGCGCACCCAAATCATGCCACGCGCTCCCATTTACACCCCTCGCTGTGTGTCCACGCGCGCACGTATTCACCCATTGACGAGGCTGTGGAGATTTCTGGTTTTGTTTAAAAATTGGCCGCCTGCAGCCTCCCCTTAGCTCCTCTGGGTACGCATGAGCAGCTGTGGAGAGCTGCAAGGCTAGCCAGCAGACCTTGTAGCCCCCACAGATGTCAATTAGTTTCTCTCGGGCTTCCTTTGGATACACTGGGGTCTTGAGACCTCCATGTGCTGACTTATTTGTAAAGCATGAGTTATTCACTAACTCCGTGTTATTAATTAGAAGATTATCAGCTCTCTGTGGTTCGCCTG
This sequence comes from Balearica regulorum gibbericeps, assembly GCF_011004875.1. Lineage (NCBI taxonomy): Eukaryota > Metazoa > Chordata > Aves > Gruiformes > Gruidae > Balearica > Balearica regulorum. Next base: position 143,589,316 of record NC_046184.1, read on the forward strand.
CCTGCTGCAGGGAGGTTCCAAGGAAACCCTCGTACCGACCGTACTCAAGGAGAGCATCAATTGATTACTATGGCGGGATACTCCTGCTTTCCACATTAAAGAGCAACTGGAGGGATATGAAAGGCTTCGGAGACCCTGACTGCCTTTCCAGGCTCGGGTAACCCAGAAAGCAGCTCGCCGCAGCTGCACCGCTGCGGGTTGGTGAGGGTTGGCCGGCCACTCATGGAGGCAAGCCCGGGGACGGGGGCCAAAGGTCTCGGGAAAATGTGCAAAGAGACCGTGTTGGGCTGTAAGGGGAAAAAAGCACTGCATAAACCCTTCTGGCAACTAGAAAAAGACAAGGAGCTGGGTGCTAAAAGTGCAAGGAGGAAGGGAACAGTTAAGTACATTGCCTCTAGACACTGCAGCTTTTTAAACTGCTTAAACTGACTGGGCTCCTCTGGGAATCCATTTTAGAGGAGGCAAAATTGAGTGCATCTGTAATTTGCCTAATTTTCTTCATCCTATATATTTTTGGATCCTCCCTGCGCTAATGAATCCTTGCTGCGTTCACGGGGAGTGAAACTTGTTAGTATTAGCAGAGGTCATCGCGGCCTTTCTCCGAGCCATCACTGTCCTTCCCGCGACTCGATCAAGTATTCGGGAGGGTCGCGCCGGGGAAGGAGAAGGGTCAGCTCAGCCTGCCTGGAGTTTAACCGCTTGCCTTTGAGAGGAGGCACACTTTGATCTAAGGTGTGGCATCAAGGACAATATGTACTTATATGTATACATGAGCTTTAGTACAGAAAAGAAGAAATCAGGAGGCCAGCTCTGCAGTAACATGAAAGTCTTCATGTAGATAAAAAACACCAGTGAAAGCCAGAAAAGTTTGGGTACAAAAGAAGGTTTGGTGATTATGCTGCTGAAGTGTGGGGAATATCTGGGGTTTGTGACCTGACAGAGATCTGTGGCTTTGCCACGAATTTCCTGTGTGCCATTGAGTCACTTTTTAATCTTTTTCTGCCTCAGTTTCCCACCTGCAAAATGGGAATTACAACAAAACATTTTGTCTTCTCTTCATTTGTCTACCTTATCTACGCAGTCTATAAAGTTTAGTGCATTGCTTCTATTTTTGTTGTGTCTACTGCTTGGTGGTTCCATGTTTCTTGGGACCCTTAGGCATTTTCCATAACACAGATAATAAGTTTAACAGGTTCGCTCTTTTTTTTCTGCCTTTGGCCACAGAACACATCACATCTTGTTTTCATGAGCCAAATGCAAGAAAGTATCTTCACAGCATCTCTCTGGGATCTCTACCCCTCACTGAGCAAGGTCTCACCAGATTACAAGAAAATAATAATTAGTAATCACTGCTCAATAATAATAATAATAATCACATCTCATCTGTTCTGCTTGGCAGATTAGTCCAGAACAGCAGAGATCCAAAAATAACTGCTCTTCATAAGACTGAAACACTGAACAGCAGAGTGGTTCCCGCAATTTTTAAAGGGATGATTCATGGAAAGAGAGGACTTGTGCAGGATGTAGACCTCACACTTGCACAAATCCTTTACCAGGGTGGCTGGGAAGAACAGAGCTCGGGCTTTAAAAGTAGTCAGTCATTTATGTGTCTCTGTTCTCTCTCTAATTTGAGACAACGTGTCCAGATTTAAAACCATGGGGTGTGTTGTCAATTCCCGTTGTCTTCAACCCTTATAAATTGTTAAGTACCTCGCTCCTCAGAAAGTCATGTCCCTCATATCTCCGGAATCACCGGAAGGTGAGGCACCTCAAATTACAGAGTGCATTCGAGAGGGTAGGTTTAGGTAATTACAAATTGTTGTTCCCCTCCCATTACAGCAAAAGAGGGGTATGATTGGATTAAATCTGGCAGACCTAGCTGGAACAGTTTAAGAAGTTACCATCACCAGCTGTTTATTGCTGTTCCTCTGCCAGAGGTTACCTTCTTCTCCCATCCGCAGAAAGAGCAGGGTGAGCGTAGACCTCAGCCGCTGAAACGCATGGGCCAGCGCCTTAGCTCACGCTTGCTTTCACTTAGTGTGCCTATGTAGCACGGCACGCAGGGAGTGAGTATCGAGCACAGCTATATTCATAGTTTGGACAGTTAAATGCACACGTAAATGCTTGGGACTGACTAATTCTTACTTTTTATGAATAAAATGCATTGTGTTCTGAATAATTTTCCTTATTTAAATTTTGAGGTAATAGATCATGTGATTGTTTTTCCAGAAGCACACAGATGCAATTAATTTTAAAAATAACTTACTAGTAACAACCGCTAAACATGGCTGTGTTTTTGTCCCTTAGTTTCTAGGATTTTTTAAACTAGTTTTTCTTCTCTTTCTTTGTTGTTTTGTTTTCCCGTGGCAAATAATCAGTCTCTGTGGACACAGACTTCATGCTGCTTGAGGGAGGAGATATAAAAGTGATACTGTCCTTCAGAGAATTATAATGTGAATGAGAGAGAAGAAAACTCCCTTTGTGGTCTATTTGTCCATTACCAGGCAACCTTCCTATGCTTCAAGACCCTTCATGTTCAGATACATCATCCTTATATAATAGATATATTGGATGAAATGTCAAATGTAAATTGTGCACGCTGCAAATTTCAATTACTTCTGAAGTGATTTTAAAATAAAACAGGCCCATTGGGAGAAAAATTGTATGACTATATTTGCTAATCCTAAATTGTAGTTTAAGAAAGATTTTTGGCAGGAGTAGTTGAACAGACATTTCTTAACATTGGTTTGGTTTTGGTTTTTTTATTGGATAATCAATAAGTAACAAGGCTCAACCGTAACCAGTTTTTTCTGTCTCTGAGTTAGATGTGTGGTGCAAACCAGGTGACTTCATGTGGTTCTCCTGCTTGCCAAGTTGAACAGAAGATGTCAGAGTTAGGTCTACTACTGGAAGCCATTTTCAACATAAAGATTGATGAAGTAATGACTTTCCAAAATTATTATCAAAAATTCTGAAATTTGTTTGCCAAGCAAAACTATGTATAGGATATTAGTAATATATCCCAGTTTGTTAAAATTACACTTTTACAAATAATATGTAATATAGACTCCTTAATCTACACCTACCCTTAGTATTAAACCCAGTGTATTGTACAGGATAAAAAAATCAACATTCAATAGGAATTACATGACATACACAGCTGTAAATGGATACAGGTCAGTCTCAGAGCTGATTCTATTTAGAGCTGAACTAGGTGACCTACTGAGGTCCTTTTTTACCTTGTCCTGGTTTTGGCTGAGATAGAGTTAATTTTCTTTCTAGCAGCTGGTATAGTGCTGTGTTTTGGATTTAGGATGAGAGTGATGTTGATAACACACTGATGTGTTTAGTTGTTGCTGGGTGGTTGTAGTACCTACACCAAGTCAAGGACTTTTCAGCTTCTCACGCCCTGCCAGGTGCAGCAGAAGCTGGGAGAGCACAGCCAGGACAGCTGGCCCAGGCTGGCCACAGGGACATTCCCTGCCATAGAACGTCAGGCTCCCTGTGGAACAGGGGAAGCGAGCTGGGAGGTAGGTTCACTGTTCAGAAACAGACTAGGCATCGGGCTGTTTTTGTTTCCTTTTGCATGTGGTGAGCAATTGCATTTGTGCATCACTTTTATCCTTGTTATTCTCATTATTCTCATTATTGTTATTGTTATTATTGCTATTACTACTATTATTGTTATTACTATTGTTGTTATTCTCTTCTCTTGTTATCCTATTAAACTATCTTTATCTCAACTCATGAGTTTTCTCCCTTTCTCCCCATCCCCTTTGGAGGGGAGGGGAGCGAGCGACTGCATGGTGCTCAGTTACCAATTGGGGTTAAAAGGTTAACAGTCCTTTTTAGTGCCCAACATGGGGCATGGGAAATTAATTTAGATATGTCACCACACCTGAAATACTAGATATTTTCAAAGGCCTGACCTTGGGAATTAATTTTCAGGTGGGTTGACATGCCAGTGTCCCCATTTACATCTAGGAGTCCAAGCTCAGAGCCTGGATGGACATCCACATTGCTGAGTGTACCACCACACTTCTTACATTTTTCATTGTGAGGCTAGTCCCACCACCTCACCACCTCACCCAAGGGTAGGAGCAGGTCCCTCAAAGGGTCTGTTCAAAGCATCTAACTTAAGTACTTTTTCTGAATCTCCCCCTAACAGAGAATACCTTCATGCAGAAAGCCTATAGCTATCAGCCTCCTAATGTCAATACTTAAATTAGGTATTTACTATAGCCCATATAAAAAACTCTTCTCCACTCCCTCCACTCCTCTCCACTCCTTCTCCTTCCTGTTCCCAAGGAAGAGTATGCCACAGGTAGCCCATAGTGGGCACAGCCGTGTGCCCACACCAGCCTTTTGGCTCAGAGCAGGAGTGTGCTCGTCACATAAATCTGATGACTGTCAGGCACCACTGGAGTTGTGCACCAGGAGCTGACTTGGTGCACACCGATCAATAGTGGGAGGTCATTCCCCAGGACCTGACCAGGTATAGACCAAAGTAAACCCCCCAAAATGCAGGTGACATGGGTGCTGGGTTCCCAGCATCATTTTGCTTTAGAGATCAGCTCCTGCTGGGATGGGCTACTTGCTCATGTAGACATAGCCAGGATACACTCCCCTGTTGTGCTCGTACAGCTACCTCTGTCGCGTCCCTGGCAGCAGATAGAGATGAGTTGGCTCCCCAGAATTTCTGCATGAAGTACTGAATACTGGATCTGCTACCCCTTAGAAAACTGTAGGAACATTGTACTCTCGGACATTGTTTATTCGGACATTGTACTCTCTACAACTGTACTCGCCATGCCTTTCAGTGAACCAATGAGCAATGGTGTCTTGTGCTAAAGGCAACTGAAGACACCCCCTGTAGTGGTACATAGTATAAAACTTGACTAGTTCTCTGCTATACAAAGTACACAGCTGATGCCAGTCAGGAGCAGTTTCCTTACCCCAAAGCCAGGTGCCGTGTAACTTTGAACTCCTTAAAAGTGAGAAACTAAGGCCTGTGGAGAGATAACCAGCCATGGGAACAGCTGACAGATAAGCATTTTAATAACAATAAATTAATTATGTATACCCTTTGCCAATGTACCATCCACACAAAAGTGTCAGTTGCACTAATAACTGTTTTCTTTGATTGTATTAAGGTGGTGGGACTGTGGAGAAGAGTAAATAAAATATATTGCAAGCAGATCTTCTAGGCCAAACACATTCAGAGATCTTCCACTGATGCCAAATGCTTGTTATATTCAGGTCTCCTTTTGTGCAGAGAGAAGAGGAGACCATCAAGGACATGAAGCCTGACTGGAAATATGTGAAAATAAGCCAATAGATTTTCCAGCCTTGTTCTTGATAGAGCTGCAAACCCACATCCAAAAGCCTTCAGTAGTTGGAGCAGGTGCAAAGGAACAAGAAGATGGACTGGAGGAGATTCACCAAGTGTCAGATAACTGCTTCCAGCACAGTCGAGCAGAGATTTCTGAGAGAGTGAGGCAAAGCTTCAGAGCTCCTCTAAAAAGATCAAAGAAGGAATAGATCTCCAGAGAACTGTAGAAATCCCTCATGGGGACCACCAAGGTCTCCTACAGTTATCTGTCATCCTGAATGTGTAGAAATCTGTACTAGAAATATTAAAATCAGTCTGAATGGGGAATGAATGGAGACAATTTGAGCGTGGGAGCACCAGATGAAAGAAAAGGTAGAAAGAATATATGGTTTTGGCACCTAGACTAGTAGGTCATCAAAGTCATGCCAGATCTACGTGCAGCTTCTCAGTTCTGGAAAACAAGGTAGAAGAGAAAAAAGGGGGGAGCAGAATGGGACTGGAGCTTCAATGCATCCAGGAAAAAAAACAAAGGAGAAATAATAAATCCTAATGATGCCAGAGGTGGGATACAAAGGCAGAAGAGAGGAAAGAGGGCAATCCTTGACAACTCCTAAAAGTGGGTACATCCAAAACCAGAACATGCTCCCAGTCTAAAACCTCAAGAGATGTAAGGAGGAGTTGCCAGGCTGCACCTCTTGTCCTGCCTGTCAGGGAACTGGGAAGTGGGAACCTGGGAATGCTGGCCGGGCTGCGCGGACCCAAGACTTGGGACTTGGGAATATGCAGGTATGAGACCATGAGCGAGCCAGACCAGTTCTGCTGTAAAACAAAATCACCCTCCCTTCCTATAAAGTCTCATCTTGAGCTCTGCTACATTGTTGCTGCAAGGCTGCAACAGTATACTGCCTTAATTAATGGGGAGCAGGGTAAATAGACCAAAATTTGATGTAGGGGTTTTAAAGGGAAGTTTATTCAGGTTCCTGCAATCCACAGAAAGTACTGACTAAAGCATGGAAGCAAACAGCTATGGTGAAACCCAAAGCCAAATTGGGCATTTCTTCACTCCTAGCAGCAATATACTGCAAAATTAAAAGGCTGATTAATGAAGATGACATTACGATAGGCAGCCCTTACAACTCTTACATCATTCAAAGGGTAAGTTGAGATACAGGTGTTGATAGCTTAAACGCACACTGACATGGAGCGTGCTAAGGCGATAGTGGAAAGGAGCATTTATAAATGATGACAACAAACCATTTCAACAGAGCGGCTCTTCACTGGAGTGGAAAATGCAGAACTGTAACTAGCTAGTGAAACACTGGTGTTAAAGGCAACGGGAACCAGAAGGGGCTTAGCTCAATAGCTGAGGAGGCTTCAGACCATCAGGGTGGGTTCAGGCAAGCAGAGTCTCCAGGACCAGGAGAGTACACTCAGTGCTCAGAGACGTGCAGATGCCAGCGCTCAGATTTGGAAGGTTTTCCTGCACAATCGGCCTTTGTCAGGGACAAAGAAGGCAACAGAGCAGAGGTGTTTCTGGCTCCCACTGTTCTGCTCAGCTCCAGAGAGCCTTCATTTTAATGCAGTGTTCCTTGCTTATTCATTTTCTTCGTGTTTAACCTTTACAGAGATTTGTTTTGACTATTGGGAGACGGGGAGTAAGCTCAAGCAGGTGCATGGGGCTTAACTACAGCTTCAATATGCTTGGTTATATATCGATATGTTAACAAAAAGAGAAAAAAAAGAAAGAAATGGCAAAAAAATGCAGGATAGCAAATTTTTTAGTGTTAGGTCATATGTCCTTACTCATTATCTTTTGCAGAAGTTACTGGAAGCAGTCTGCAGATAAAAGTATTGGACTACCGAGCCTGACAGTGAAGCAAGCGAAACCCAACAATGGAACAAGTATGTATATATTTAAAGATTGTCTGTAATCCTTCTGCACTTGTATCTCATCAGAAAGTAATTCTTAATTTAAAAAAAAAAAAAAGAAAATGTATTTAACATTTCAATAAAGCTTGCCTGTAACGTGGCTCTGGGATGTTTCATTGGCCTGAGGTATTCTCAGATGGCTGACATAAACAAACTGGTTGAAAAGTGTCTGGTAGTGGTTCAAAAACATGAACAAGGCAAGAAGGATTTTTTTAAAATTGTATATTCATTTAATCTTCTTCTGTCCTTCTGACAAAACTAATTTTTGGCAGGGTCTCCTTTTTCCACAGGTTTCCTCTTATTTTGTCCAATCTCATCCGCTACCCCTTATTCACTCTGCAGCATTTCCCTGTGCCAAATGTGTTTTTACAAAGCTTTCAGGGTTCCGTGCATTTCCAACTGCTCATCTGGGGGAAATAAAAGCCCTAGCTATTCGAACAATAGGAAAAGCCATGGAGTTAAATTTATGTAAGAGAGGTGTGACAAATAAACAAGCAAAACTTCTCTTTTGAGTACACAGGAAAAGACGTAATGAAATTCCACAGGAATAAATGGAATTACTCCACATACAGACACCTTTAGGAGGTCACAACCTGATCCCAAAATGGTTATTGTAACCCCTGGTTATTCGGGGCACATGCTGCCCTGGTATAAACAGTCCTAATAATGGTGAGTTCAGGAAATCTGTAGCCATTTTTATAAAGTGGACTTCTCCTCCCAACACATGGCTGATTGCTAACACCCAGTGGCAGCAGCAGCAGGGACTGGGTGCGGGGACCGCACGCACGGTTTCCCCACACTATTAAACCAGGATGCCATCCTCAATCCCCAGATGTTCCCCGAACACGGCAGAGCTGCGTTTGAGCCCACGGTGCACTCCTCCTCGCTCACTGCTCTCTGACACCCGTTACCTGAATTCAGTGTGCCCACCCAGGCAGATTGACCCAAGTACACTTACTCACATAGGATATACTTTTTTTCAGCTATGTACTATATGTAATTTATAAACTGTAAAAGTCTCTCATGAAAAAAAGTCCAAGGATCACCGTGCCACAGAATGGAACCAGAAAGAGGAAATTGTTACATAAAATATCAGACCCGCCTGTTTATTTTGCCTGAACTGAGTGAAGCATAGAGTAAACTGAGAATGTAGCTGATGAAAAGTGAAGTTGATTTTAAATTAAAAGCATAAATGAATCACATTTTAAAATGTAACATTGGAAGTACTGGGTAATGAGAAGTAGAACTGCATTCACATCACTTCAATATATTTATCTAAAAGCTAGGTGTCCAGTTAAAGTTGGTGGTGGGGCCATCTTCTCCTATACTGCATAAAGAGGCTATCAATCACCCCTATGGAGGAATTTGCCCTGTTTCATCTATCTCACCCATCTCAACCCATGCTGCATGCGTCAGAGGGATAACGCACTTTCGCTTTCCGAAGGTCCTTTTTTGCTGACTCCAGAAGAATCCCAAGCAGCTCTCTCAGAGTCATGCTTAACTCTAAAGTAGGATACGATGAGTCTTACCCTCCTACGCAATACTATGGACTCAAAAGTAATTGCCTGCCATTTTCATAATTTATTAGGAGTAGCTATAACACAGTTTTATTCTGGTAACCGCGTGCATGGCTGTGGCCCATGCTCTACCACTGATAACATCCCACAGTTTGAAAACAAACCCTTTTAGTTGCTATAATAAATGTAAGGGTAACTACTGCCTTCTACTGAACTGAGTAGGATCCACTCCTGTACATATCAGTTGCTATACCCCTAACTGCTTCTGCATTATTCATACACAGATTACTAAGTGTACATAAGCATATAAAAAAAAGATTGTATTTGTATACCTTTACACTTAAGTGTCTGTGAATGTCAATAATATAAAGACAGCTTGCACAGTATAAACTAGTAGCTTAAAATTTGAGGATAGCTAAAAAGGTAGGTAATTTATCCTGTGTTTTTAAATAAGAGCTGTTTCACTATCTACGTGGCTTTATCTACCAACTAGCTTGTACTGTCAGGTATCACTGAAGGAATATCAGCTTTTCTTACGCCTTCTTTTTCTACAGCACTGGTTCACAATAAGGAAAATATTAAAGGCACATGGCTCATTTAATCAGCAATTTTGCAAGTATTTTACTTATGTCAACAAAGAACAAATTGTTTTTAGCATCTGGTATCTAGAATGCACTATGCAGCATAAATTATTCAAATCAAAGCAACATAAATCTTTGTAAAGCAAAGGTGAAGCTACAGAATTCATCGCTGTGTGCTACAGCTTTGGCTAGGACAATGACCTCTAATCAAAACTCCTCAATACTGTCCTTACACTTAAGATGCCAACTTGCCACTAAGGACCTGATTATCTATAAATTTATGGGAACCTGCAATAACTGGTGTTTGCTTCCTGATAATGTTTTCTGACACATATCAGGAGATTCAGCTGATCTGTGTTAGAGATTATTGTACAGAATCTGCAGTTTATACAGGCAATGAGTAGACAGAAGGTCCATTTGAGACCTTTAGCTATAGAGAAGCACATAAGGAAAACTGTTTCCATAGAAACATGCCCCACAGCTGTAGTTAGTATAGGAAAAATAGTTTTATGATTATTTCAATGAAGTTCTACCTTTTGTTTTCAATGCAAGATGTATACAATGGGTTGTTTCATAGTGTGATCTCAGTGTAGCTAAGGTCTTACATGTGAAATTCACCCCAAAGTGAAGGACCCCACATTTCTCTTATGTGTTCCTAAGAGTTTTATTAGATTGTGTGCACGGTGCCCACAGGAGAATGATTTTTTACATAAAACAGTGTTGCTTTTCAGTATTTATTCTCTGTACAATAAATGCTTACTTTTACCTTAACTCACAAAATTGTACATTAATTTCTCCGAAATTCTAGATAAAAAGCAAAAGACCAGATAAGCTTCCAACAAATCCAGGGGAGGGATGTCCAGTGATTCCAGGAGGAGATGAGTCAGGCCGAAAGAGAGCTATAGGAAAACAGAGGGTGGGCATGAATAATTTGCTAACAGTTTGGCAACATCTTCTTTCCATTCAGGTCATTTCCGATTTAGATGGAAAATTTCTAACCAGTTCGCTGGAAATGACAAGGTTGGTGTATCTCCAAACTAGTTAATCCAAATCATTTTTAGGAGAGCTTTTGGTCCTGTCTCTTTGCATGGCTGCAAAGGCATAAGGCAGAATCCATCCCGTGGTGGTAAGACGGATCCGCACGTACAGTTGAGATTTTTCTCCCTCTAGTTTCAAAAGTGTTAACAAGGCTGCAAATTTCCCCTTCCATCCTGGCACAAGCATGGACTTTATTAGCTGCTTCCATGCACATTTGCAATGCACAGAGTAATGTGACACTTGGATTTTTTTCCTAATGAGTTTGAAATCAGCATAGCTGAATTGCACCAAGTCACACCATGGGCCGGGAGATGCATGACTAGGAGCTGGATTTTGTGCATGAGTAAGCGAATGAGCCCAATAAACAAGGATTCAACACTGAATATGTTGAAATCTGTTGCCATGTCAGCTGTGGCACAGGTTTTGTGTGTTTGTGATAATAAGAGTGGTTATTTTGTTTCCTCTGTCATTTCCAAACAGGATTGAAATCACATCCTCCTGGACAAATTTTGCTTGTGGACTTCATACCCATGCAAAACCAATGCAAGTTGGACGGATATCTGTCTCAGTGTCTCCAAAAGGCACATTTTCCAGAAACCACGTTCTGTACAGTGAAGGAAGACAGAACCAGATAAAAGATATTTAGACAGTAGCGTGTAATAGCTTACAGGGAGGGGGGGAAAGGTTCTTAACTGAGGTATGATCCCACATAGTGCTTAAGAGAGCTGTGCTTCAGGGGCTCCTCCGGCCCGCCAGTGGTCCCTGCATGATGTTAAGTTTTAAAGTTACATGCTTAAGTTGGTGCTGAAAAGTAGATGTTGTCAGTACCCCCAAATGACTCGGCCTTGCTTCAGAAGTGATGTCCTACAATCCACCAACTCAATAAAAATTGGGTTCATAAAAGCCAAGCAACTGATGCAGAAACCGATTTTGATAGAACCTGTAGCATTGCTACCATTTTGGGCAAGTAACTTCAAAACCTATCTCCTTGAACTGTAAGAAGAGGGAAGCGGCGGCTTCACATTTCCTAGTTCTCCAAAATCCCACAAAAGCACTATAGGAAAAAGAAAAGGGAAAAAAAAAAGGTAACATTTTGTGCACTATTTTAACAATAACATACTAAAACTATACCAGTATGAATTCGTTTGGCTATAGAGGATTTGAAAAAGTACTTCAATAAAAAAATAACTTAATAATCCACAGTTCAGTAAGAAGTAACCAAATAATTCACATATACCAGACAAATAAACACTCCCACATGCCTCCAAAGTACCTCCAAGGAAAAGTTTCTTTCCAAAACAGAGATCACTAGGTTAGTCATTTTCTTTTCAAGTTTGCAATATGACCCATCTTGGCTTCCCAACAACTACAGCAAGGCTTCAAGAAGATTTTCCTCATAGCATTTAATTTGTTAATGGGATTTGCATGCACCTTTCCAAAGAAGTATCAAGAAAGTTGGCCTCATTGTTCGTGATGGCCAGACAAGGGGAAGAATAATTGTGTCATACAAAATCTATCCATGTTCTCCCCACAGAGACATAATTACATGTTCAAAACTTAAAGAGGTGGAAGAGCCAGCTCAGATTCCACCTAAGTCTGAAGGATTAATCTCTATGTCAATTCTAATGGTACAAAAGATCTGAGTGTAATTTCCTCTTCTGCCTTGTGGTATACCAGATTGCAGAAGATTGCATGTATTATTTTAAGGTTCTCCAGAGAAAATTTCCCCGGGCTTCCCTACAAGGACTTTCGACCACAGTACAGCATTTAAGGGGAAGGGCATTGGAAGAAACAGAGAGTACTTAAAGAGCATAGGAAGCAAGTTTCATAGCAGGCAGAGAGCATAAAAAGGGGAGCAAATTCACGACAGTATCTGAAGATAACAGAGGAAATCTTGGCCTAATGAAAGGAAAAGGCAAAATTCCCACTGACACAGTGGAGCCCAGAGTTTACTCCAGGAGGGAAAATTGTGCTGTGAGGGAGGACTGTCAATAAGAAACAGGAGCCTGAGATACATCAGCAAGCTGAATTGCCATGTTTTAGTACAAACTTGAGTGCCACAAGCCAATACTGGTAGATGCACAGAAGAAGGGAGCTGCAGTGGGAAGGGTCGATGTAAACAACTCTTGCTGCTGGCAGAATCACCAAATACAAAATTTTGATAAAAGGTGAAAACAGAAACAGCTTTGATTTGGGGGACTCTGGGTGCAGGTGAGGCATCAGCTTGTCCTCACTATAAGCTGACAGGACTGCAGGAACTGCGAGGTAACATTGCGAAGGGACCCAGCCTGCATGGCTGAAACTTGTGGTCAACGTGGAGGAGCCAGGTCTGCAGCCACAGCTGCTCCAGCCCAAAGAGCTGTTCCATCACAACAGAGGTATCTTTGGCTGCTCGTTTCAGGGCGTTTTCATGGAGGGGGGCTTTGCCTTCTTTGTTTTCAGGAAAACTATGAAGTGACCTTCCCCCCCCCACCCCCATATTTTACAAAAGAGAGAAAAGAAGGAGCTCTGTAAATTGAATCATAAAGCAACGAGTATTTCTAAAGCTTCTGAAATCAGCTCAAGAGCTTAGGCAAAGCTAACACAGCTAGAGGCTTCTTAGAAAGCCACAGCAAAAGGGGACTTTACCCCATCAGGCACATGTGACAGTCCCCCACCACGAGGAGGGACGGGAAATGGCCAGCGAGTTTCGTGGTTCTTTCACCAAGCCTTCTCCTCGCTTTCTATTTTGACTGTATTGCAGGGGTCCATTTTAATGTGCTGGTTTTATTGTTTTGTTTTTTTGTTTGCAGCGCTATCCGGTGCCTGACTGGAGAACAGAGACTCGAGAAAGGCGAATCCATTTTGCATCAATAACAAAACATCGTATTTCTAAGGGAAGGAAAACAACTGCTTTTTAAAAACAAGGCTGTGCTTGTTTGTTTGTCTGTTGGTTCGTACAGAAGGGTTATCAAGCCAAAGGAGTCCTGGTGATCATGTTTTGCCAGCACAGACAGAACAAAGGATTATTAAAAATAATATAAACTGATGACATATGTTACCAGTATTGAAAATGATGCACATTCCTGCATAGCGTAGGGGAAGCCAGGAGCTGGATTTTATCTTTAACAAAGTCAGAAAATAAAAGCAAACTGTTTCAGCCTTGTTACCTCCAACAGGGAGGTATTTCTTTCCGTCTTTTTGGGGGAACAAGGTTTGGATTGGACAAAATTCAGTCAGCCTCCCCCCCCCCCGCCCCCAGCCCAGCCCCAAGTATATCCAGCTTGACACAGGTACTTCTGCAAATATTTTCCCCACAAAAATGTTACGAACCAAAGCTGGGAGCAACCAGATGACTGACAAAAAGTAGCAGTATCGGACCCACCATCCTCAGACCCAGAAATGCATTTCATAAGACATTTTAATATCAGGTATTAAAACTTTTTCGTGGTGGTGTGTAGACATTGCAGCCAGAACTTAAGGTCCTTTTGTCCCAGCCATGAGACAAATAATTGCACAAAACCCCACCCCTGCTTAAGAAAGCTCTCCCACCTAACCTGTGGCTTCTGTACCACCACAGGCAGTTTGAAGCCGTTCGCTGAGGTCTTTCCTCGCGTCGCCCCTTAAGCCACGCTCACCTGGTCTGTTGCACGGTCTGGGAATCTTCAAATGATCCCGCGTTTGCAGTTTTGCTCTATGCCTGACCTTACGGTTCCCACAAAGTGAAGAAACTTGTTTGTAATGCTCGCACATTACGCCGGGATGGCGCGCTGTCAACACATGCAGCGTTATGGAATGGAAAATCCAAATACAGTTTGCAAAGCCATTGGAGGTTTTCCACAGAGTACTTGCAAGGGCCTCTCCTAATTGAATTTGCCAAAATTCACATGAACTTAGATTTAATCCAATCAGTTCTACATCACATGTCTTTCAACATTGACAAAATATTTTTTTCTAATTGTGACTCTCTTATGGAACCAAATGAATCAGAAAGGGACTTAAATGAAAACCAGTCCAGATTATTCTACACTTTAACCTTACATCTGTGGTTAATTAGGATGCTCAATTTCCCTAAACTCTAGTCATAAAATGGAAGTAATCTGTGGCCTGTTTGTCAGTCATTATAGGGCAGCAGACCTGCAAATCAAGGCAGGCTCAAATGCACAGGATCCAGTTCAACACGGCCATTGAAGGAAACATGGGAGATGTTATTGTGCAGCAGGCTGGGAGTCGGGAGGAAAGTTTGCCGAGAAAGGCGTGTGTGAATGACCTGCGAGCTGAGAATGTGGGTGAGCCTTGAGAGAAAGGAGAAAATGAATGTGGAAAACATGTGTGATTATTTAAGGCTCCCCCATTCTGACTGCATGAGGCTCTTACGAAAGGCCTGGTAATAACCGGTGCTGGACAATATTTTCAGCCACGGAAAAGGCAGCAAGCTCCTCCTCAAGACGAAAGTGCTCTGTTAGGAGTGCCAGCACCATCAGCTGGTGTAACCTTTCTTGGTGTAATTTCAAGACGTTACAAGGTCCTCAGTGGCCATGCCACTCCCCCAGCCCTGCTCTCTGGTCCTGCACACCCCGTGGGTCACCCATCCTTCCCTCCCGGTGCAGGCGCGAGAGGGGCTGCGCTGCAGAGCCGAGCAAGAAAAAGCCCCACAACCCCAGGTACCCCTCTCCAAGGGCTTTTCTAAGGACCTGGATCGTTTTCCTGGCTCACTGTCACAGCCCAGCCCCACACACTGTGGCACCAGCTGAAACCGCAGCGGGGAGGGCTGGCATCTCCCGGAAAGGCTTTGGCACCGGCGGCGCTGCTGCCTGGAGCGGCACCCACAAACACCTGGTCTCCTTGCAGCCAGCAAAAGTAGCTGCAATTAACCCACATCCTTAAAAGCGCGAGAAAGGCTTGTCATCTAGAGTTGTTGAAGATGCACTATCTGGGGCTATGGCAAATCACTGGAGGAACAATAAAACCCTACCTCACACACCAAGGTCTGTCATCATTCATTTCAAACATGCACTTCAGAGTGTTGCTGTTATGTTGTTTTTTGACATCTTGAGATCTGCATGAGAAATCCCTGTGGACGTGCTGTAAATTCATATCTACAGCAGTAAGTTTTCATTGCATCAGTGTTATTAAATATATATATACACTTATATATATATTATTTGGCGATGCTGAATGAACAATTGGCCTTTAACTCCTCCTAGACTATTAGGTCGTACTATAGGTCAGTGAAAAAGTAATTTTCCCTAGATTTGTAATAAGGTCTGGGATTTGACCTATGACCCCAATGTCACAAGGTATTCATTATCTCCACACAGATGATATACAGGCAAAGAAACATATATTTTTTATAGAACTGGAAGAATTATGTTTGATGGATACATTTTATTAGATGGATTTTATTACCTGGATAAACTCAATTAGCAGACCTCATTAATTTTGAAAATGTAACTTATTTACATTGAGCTATTCTTCCTGTGGCCATTAGCATTCAAAACATATAAACCGGAGCTCAGGGCATAGTTTAATTTTTTTTGGTTCAGTGGCCAAACCAAAAAAAAAAAAAGAAAAAAAAAAGAAGGAAAAAAATCCTCTAACCAGAACAGAAAGCTTATTTTGTATCAATGCAGAATGCTTCCTTTAACCTGTAATTAAAACTTTTTTCCCCTGGTTCTTAAGCTTTTTTTTTTTTTTTTTTTCATTCTCAAAAATATTAGCCAACATTCAAAACATCATTTCCTAATGAGAAGCTGCAATGTTGTGCTTCCAAAGCAATAGAAACTAGCACTTTATCTTTGTGGGGTGGGGAGGTTGTTTGCTTTGTGTTAATTGAGTAAATAGTTTTAATCTGCTGCCTCTGGACTTGGGAAACAATTTCACTAGTCCATGAAAACATTACACTTGCACTGAGTACCCATATTTGCAGGAAAATATTAGTGACATGTGGTAAGCAGAATGTAAAGAGCTAAAGATATAACTGAAAGGTGTCTTCATAAAATGTACCCACATCAAAACATACACGTTGCAAGAGTTTCTGAGAGGTAAAGGACGAGACTATGTCCATACAATGTTGTCCCTCGGTGGATTCCCAGGTGTATTTCTGCCACAGCCACAAAAATCCACCCCCGGTATGGCATATACTTCTGTCTCTGGCAAAATAGGGGAGCAAGAGGCCATCAGTAGAAGACAGGGTTCATTTCCTAATATTAGGCTTCTTGAAGCTGGATGTCCAGACCAAGCTACACTTTTGTAGCCAAGGGAGAAAGATAAAGCTCCACCTGAGACCGAGCCACCCCACCCCACGGGGCAGGAGTGGGAGGAGGTGCCTCACCTGCCAGGTCCCTGCTGCTGCCCAGGCAACGTGCTCAGACCAGACCTCTCACATCCAGGTGATCTGAGTCAGGTGAGGTCAGTCCCATCCACCTGCATCCTGGGAAACATCAGCAAAGACTGTGTTAGCCCAGAGCTAAATATTTAGGATGAAGCTCCCTCCAGCTTGCTTCACCCAGTTCCTACAGCCCAGAGCTGTTGTGAGCAGCAAGGTGGGGAGCTCCTCAGCACAGGGAAAGCTCCCGGGCACGTATGAGGTCTGATTGCCATTATATTAGGAAGAAAGCAGCATGGACAATGGTATTCCTGCTGTATCCCAGTGCAGAGCACCTCCTCCGAGGGCTTCTCAAGATAACTGTAATTTAGAACAGCCATAAGGTTTCATTGGTTGCTGGCTTGGCTCAGGTGGGGTGGCAGTGCAGCGTGAATAACCACCCCACTGATGCTGAGGATCCAGCCGCTAGAGCGAGGTCCACTGTTATTGTTAACATCATGAAGCAACTTTTATTTTGAGACTGAACTACTTGTGTGTCCATCCAATGAATTCCTGTTAAAAGACTAAATCTGCTAGGGGATAAAAATCCATTACAAGTGAGAAGCAATTTACAGTAGAGAATTGACCTATAAAACCAATGCATTTCCATTGCACTAATCCAAAACATATTTCAGAAAATAGGTCTGCACTCTGAAATAGGTCTTGTTAAAACAACCGACCTGTTAAAATTATGGGCTTACTGCAGCAAGCCTGTATATTTTAACAGGATTTTCATGTGTTGGGCCATAGTCCTAGGAAATTTTCTAAGAAAGTGACCTCACTCCTCAAATAGGCGGTGGGAGATTTAAAAGCAAGGCACATCCCTGGGAATTCAGAGCAAGCAGCTTACAAGACTCCCTGCCTCTTCGACTTCTTCACCTCCTGCTCATTTCTGCATCGGCTCTCATACCGTCCCTTACACCTGGAACATTTTGGCCTCTTCCTATCTGCCAGATTTTTTCCCTTCTCCATTTCAAATTCCTCCTTAACTCACTAATTCACTTCCTCCTGACTTCTTAGACGTGGGGCCCCCATTCTCGCACGAAGATCCCTCACTCAGGGGAGACAGCCAGCCAGCCAGCGTGCGTGCTTCGCAGTTGCCCCGTGAAGCCAAGGAGATGTGTGGAGATGCACGGTGACTTGGCAGATGACTCCCTGCAGTCAGGACAGGAGTGTCTCATATTATCCTGGAGCATGACTCTCTTTTTTTCAGGACTGGCCCACAGTACTTGATCTGGGATCCTTGAGCGCTTGCATAGAAGTCAGAGGCTTGGAGAGGGGAAAAGCAGCATCCAACTTTTCAAGAAAGCCAACTTCAATTCCTGAGGGCTCCAGGTCTTGCTCTGGAGACCACTGCACTCTATGGAAAGAATTCAGTGGGGTTTTGGTCACCTATGGCTGGAGGGTGGGATCTCGGCACTGAAACAATGAAGTGCTGTTGTGTAAGAGTTCTGCCCCCAGTGAAACACTTCAGTGAAAAATAGATCTCCGCAAACAGGAGAGGTTCACAGTGATCACTGGGAAGCCCTTGTGTGCTAGTGCTTTTTTTTTTTTTTTCTTTTTTTTTTTGCTACTGGTTGCATAGAAATGAAACTTGAACTTAAGTAAGTCCACTTCTATTATTAACTACATTGAGAGAATGAGAACTGTAGTAAAAATAAAACTAAGAAATCTTTTTTCTCCCCTCTTCCTATCCTCATGCTTCCAGATGTTGCAGTCATGACTACATAAGACTTTTAAAAAATGGTAAACATAAACAATTTACAATAAAACAATTCATGAATGTGACAGATTACTTCATAGCAATCTATTGTGTACAGATATGCTATACAGATAGTAGCACAAGGGTCAGATTCCGCAAAGAGGCAAAGAAGGCACCTGCCTCAGCCTTGTCTGTGTCCACTGTCACTAAGCCATCTCTCCCATTCAGCAACGGACTCACATTTTTCTTGTTCAATCTTTTACTACCAATGTAGCCAGAGAAACCCTTCCTATTACCCCTGATGTCACTTGGAAGCATTACCTCTAGGCAGACACCATCCCTACGTGCCTGGGCAGTATTTCTAAATTTCTCTTTTGTAGCACATCCCTGTTTCCACCTCCTGTATGATGCCTTTTTGAATTGGAGCTCCACCACAAGTTCTCTGCTTACCCAAAGCAGTCTCCTGATACATCTGCTTGTCTTCATGAGTGCCAGACTGTTCTTATGCTTAGTGCATGGCTGTCTTTGAAGACCTGTCAGTTTAGTGAGCTCTTTTGCCTTTCAGAGATCCCACCTAACCAGTTTCCTAATTATGCTGAAATCTGCTCTCCTGAAGTCCGGGAGATGCCTCTGCTACTCTCCTTCCTCTCCTCCCAGGATCTCACACCCCACCATTTCATGGTGACTACAGCTAAGGCTATTGCTGATTCCCACATCCCCAACCTGTTCTTCCTTGACAGTGAACAGCAGGTGCAGCCATGGGTCACCACTGGTTGGCCCACCCAGTATCTGTTTCAAGAAGTTATCCCTGACGCCCTCCAGAAACCTCCTGGACTGCTGGTGTCCTGCTATGCTGCCCTTTCAGCAGATGTCAGGGAGGTTAAACTCCCCCATGAGAATCAGGGTCTGTGCTTCAGAGGCTTCCTCCAGTGCTTCAGAAAAGGTTCACCCTGATGGGATGTCATCCACTTGCTCACCCTGATGGGACGTCTGTAGTACCCTCCCATCATGACATTCCCCTTTGCAGGCCTCTGCCCTGACCCACAGTCTCTCCACCAGCCCATCATCCGTCCCACTGAAGAGCTCCTTGTACCCAGGCTGCTCCTTCACAGAGACGGCAAGCCCCTTGCCCCCTCGTCTTCCCTGGTAGTCTCACCTGGAGAGCCAGTACCTGTCCATCACACCCACCCCAGGTGCATGAGCTGGCCCACCACTTCTTAGTTATTCCAACGACATTGTAGTGAAGTAGTAAAACCTCCTAGTTTTCAGTCTTGTTACAGCATCTCGGAGTCTGTTCATTTTTAGGTCTGTGCCTGCAGGAAGGGGCTCAGGAAGCAGAAAAACCTGCATCCTTTGGGTACAACAGGAGGACCCGGCACCAGCCACAGCTTTCGTTGCAAACAGCTGCCCTCTGCCTTGCGGAGAGCGTTGACAGCGCTGAGCAAAGGCAGCAGCAGGGTTAGTTCCTGGGACGGGGGGACTCTGCCAGGGTCTGCCCGTGCCTGTGCCAAGATGCACCCGTTCCCCTTGCAGCTCCCCCATGGGTCCCTCGTGGGTTTGCTCATCTCAAGGGGGATAAGAACGGCAGCAAGGTGTGTGCAGCCAGAGACATCCAAGAATATCCAGAGGCAGCCGGAGAGGCCGTTCACTGCTCAATGAGGGCCTGGGGCTGAATAATTCCAAGCTGAACAGGCTGCTTGAGTTAGCAGAGACCTCATGGAGAAGCACAGGCCCCGCTATCAAACCACAGTCTCCCCCACGCTCCAAAGCACGCAGTACGCCTTTCTATCGAAAAACTCTGAACTCCTCATCCTTTCAAATGGCTAACAAATGTGTTTGATTATGTGGCAAAGCAGATTTTCATATGTTGACAAAGCCTTGTTAATCAGGAGAGCAGGGTTCTATCTACAGAGATACAGAATATACAAGGAGAAATTTCAACACTTCATTAGAAAAATAAATTAATGTCTTTTCTGAGATTGTGGCATGGGCAAAACATGTCCTCATATGGTATAAACACTTGGTGAGATGAGCTTCATAGCTTTACCATGATTTCACCACTCAGGAGTGAAGTGGCCATCCCAAACTGACACAAATCAAAACTTTATGCTACTCTAGGACATGTTCTCCCCCTTCTTCTTGTGATTATCTCCATCAATCATCAGATCATATAATTCAATATAACACAAAATCTAGACCTCTTGACACAGATCCCCTCTTGCACCCAAGGAAGGACAGCCCTAATTTATACCAGACGGCTTCAGACTATAAGAAAGCCTGTGCCAACTGAAGGCTAGCCAAGCACAGGTGTGTCCCACCCTGTCCCAAAATACCTTTTCCTATTCTGCTTTCCACCTAAGGAGGAGCAGATGTGGGAGGGAGCCAGCAGCGCTGCTCTGCACCAGCTGAGAGTTATGCCAAGTCCCAGTTAACGCACCCAGGGGTCACATCCAAGACGCTCTGTACAGAAGTAAAAGGAAAAAGAATCTGCTCTTTTACTTTAAATAAGAGTCACAAATCAAGGGGGAAAAGAAAAGAACAAACTTTAGAATTAAATGCATGAAAATAATATATTGCCAGAATGCCGATGAAAATGAAGAAGTAGATTCCAAGGAATATAGAGAAAATGATCCCTTTGAGTCAAACATTAATAAAAGTCTGCAGTGATACAGAGATGATCTCATGCTCATGGTTATTTCCCATTTGCAACTTTTTTTTCTTGGTATAGTTTTTTTTCCTTACTCCCAGACGTTGTAAAGTTAATTACACAATCACTTGTGTATTACAAAAAAATGAATAAAGAATACTGGATACATGAGTCACCATAGTGCAGCACAGAATGAAGGAAAATGATCTTCAGAAAAAAACAATTTATACATAGTATCAGAGCTGAAATTCTTCAGTATTCTTCAGCCAGACGCTGCTTTTTGCAAGGGGGAAATTTTCAGCACAGGCTGAAAATTGCTGGGAGCCTCCTCTGTGTACAAGCTGCAAGAGCGGCACAACCCCAGCTGGAAAGCTTGCCAGTGAAGGGTGGGATAAATACAAACACATCTAGAGGAAAGTTTTTTGCAGACTAGTATGTCATTGTGCTGTTTTTGGCTGGAATAGAGTTAATTTTCTTCACAATAGCTAGTATGAGGCTGTGTTTTGGATTTGTGCTGGAAACAGCATTGCTAACACAGGGATGTTTTTGTTACTGCTGAGCAGTGCTCACACAGAGCCAAGGCCTTTGCTGCTTCTCACACCACCCCACCAGTGAGTGGGCTGGGGGTGCACAAGGAGTTGGGAGGGGACACAGCTGGGACAGCTGACCCCAACTGACCAAAGGGATATCCCATACCATATGATGTCATGCTGAGCATATAAAGCTGGGGGAAGAAGATGGAAGAGCAGGATGTTTGGTGTGATGGTGCTTGTCTTCCCAAGTACCCATTACCCGTGATGGAGCCCTGCTTTCCTGGAGATGGCTGAACACCTGCCTGCCCATGGGAAGTGGTGAATGAATTCCTTGTCTTGCTTTGCTTGTGCATGTGGCTTTTGCTTTACCCAATAAACTGTCTTTATCTCAACCCACAAGATTTCTCATTTTCACTCTTCCGATCCTCTCCTTTACCCCATTGGGGGGTTGGGAATGAGTGAGAGGCTGGGTGGTGCTTATTTGCTAGCTGGGGTTAAACCACAACAGTCATAAACCCTCTGTTCATTGTGCTTCGTTGCCCCACAAGCAAGGCAAGATGTAAGGAGCCATGTTCTTTAAGGCCCACTTGTTTTGGGAAACACATACACTTAAGTATCATTGGCATTCACGTAACCCATCTCTGCAGTGCATAGCTGTGTCATCAGCCTGGTGCTGGTGATGTAGTGAGTGACTCAGCATGACTGCAAATCTACAGGATTTGCACACATAAATATGTGCAGGTTCACAGTAATGTTTGAAAAGTGAAGACATTCTTCCCCTTTTAAAAAATGTGATTTGTTAAAAGTTATTTCAAAGTACTTAGAGTTGGCTTCAAAACACGAATCGAGCTCCTTAGCCAGTTCTTCCAAAAACATCCAAAAATATTCTGGTCCACTTCCTCACTGGAAAGAGTCTGCCTGTGGGCAGAGACCGAAGAGATCAGACACCAATTTCTGTGCTTTAAAGAAAACACCGTGCCTGTAGAAAGGCAATCAGCCATCCTGGTGTGGGCTATGCTGTACACGGATTTTTTGACTGTAGCACATGACCGAGCCTCTTCCACAAAGATCTCAACCATGCAGGTCATTAAATACCTACCAGAGCAGAGAGGGAACAATTCCCGTGTTGGGACACGGTGTCACCTGCCATTGATGGTAAAGGTGCTTGGATGTAAACCCTGAAAGAGAGGACAGACTTAATGTAAGGCAAATTCTGGAGACAGATAACATGAACCCGACAGTAGCATCTGGCCTTTGGTGACAGCATTAAAATTAGGAGATACTTTGTCTAATATGCACTGGTGAAAGCCAAGAGATTTCTAGGAAATAATAATTCATAGATTCAGAGAATTGGAGGCACAGAGTTTCTCTTGTAATTTCATTTCTCAACAACTATGTTCCTTGACTTTCTTCTGAAGGCTATCAGGTCATCTTTTGGCACAGAGGATGACAGTTCACTACCTCTGACTATTTTAAGTTAACTCTTTGACTATGCCACAAGGGCTTGGGAGATTACTTTGTAAAACAGATTTTTTAAAATATTTCCTACTAGATTTGTCAGGTGATGAGACATTTTATTAACTTTGTTGCTATGAATTTTTATCAGGCCAATAAGGAATATTAATTCCTAAGGGGTCTGAACTAATAAAATTGTAAAATGAAAAGCTGTAACAAGTGCTTCATCTCTTGATAGGTATGTTTTTAAAGCTGAATCTTGTCCTGTAACTAATCATGACTTTTTCTGCTTTTGAAAATACTTATCTTTTGCTTTTGTTGCACTGTGGTTTTTAAAGCCCTGACACCTGGAATCCCCGTGAATATGTAGGAAACCAAATTTCATCACAAAACCAAAATAAAATCGTCTAAGTGTTATACAAAGAAACGTACAAACCCATGACTGATGTAGGTTCCTAAACTGACCAGTTTTAGAACCAAGAGGGATTATTTTGATTGTCTCACTACTTTCCACACAATCGAGCCCTTAGAACTTCCCTATGCTAATTCATGCTTCAAGATTAAAAGCTGTGCTTGCAGCAGAGCGGCTCTTTTAAAAAAATGTTTCATTTTGATTTAAAAATCTCCATTAATGGAGAATCCAGCACAATCCTGCGTAAATCATTCCAAATTATTAATTATCCTTGCTGTTAAGAATATGCACCTTCTTTTTTGGTCTGAATTTGCCTTGCTTCAGTTTTCAGCCATTGGTCTTATTAGTCGCTGTACCTTTGTCTGCCAGACTGAAAAGCCTTGTATTAGCTAAATCTTTTCCTTGTGGAGGTACTTATGGGCTATGATCAAGTCACTGTTAACCTTCTCACTTGCAAGTTACTTAAATCTTTTCCTATTAGTTATCCTTTAATTATTCTCAGAGCTCCTCTCTAAATTCATGCCAATTTTTTTACATCCTTCCTGAATTTTGGGTACCGGATCTGGACATAGGACCCCAGCAAGCACAGCACCAGGACCAAGAACAGTGGAAACAGCCCCATTCCCTATTCCTTTTTTTTTTTTTTTTTTTAAAAAGTACATTCTGCACATGCAGTTGCCACCCTGGTTGTTTCAAATTTAGCCACCCCAAACCATTTCTCATTTCATCAGGTCCAGCGTTTTCTCTCTGTATCAGTGACTATCCCCAACTTCTTGTCTCAGCTGTGAGGAGCTCCATCTTTGAACCCTTAAGTTATCGTTAAAAATGGGAAACAGCAAGACAACAACAACAACAACAAAAAAAAAAAAAGAATGCACCTTCTTGATGGAGGTTCCCTGTCTACCATCAGATTTGGACACAGCATTGAACTCACTTTCAGTCTATTTAATGTGTGACATCATTGATTTTATCACATTCTGCTTTGTTATTCAAGATGTGTGGTCTCATATGCAATAATGTCTGAATTTTATTACATTGCAAATACTATTACTTCTATCAACCAAAGTAGTAATCACATTAAAATTTATACTGAACTAGTCTGACAAGATTCTTCTATAAATAATTATTAATGATATTTCCTTCCTTCAAATCATTATTTATCTAGTCTCGTATCTGCTGTTCCACTGCTTTGTCAGGGAATGCTCTCAGTTGGCTTTGGTTACTTGAGATCTGTCTTCTGCTTTTTCTAAATATGGGTGCATCTGCTTTTCTTTCCGAAGTCTTCCTGTTTCCCAGAATTTACTGAAACTCAGCATTAATGATCCACCACGCTTCTCAGCTCACAGCCTGAAACTCTCAGACCTGATGATTTGAAAAGGTCCTATTTTAGTATCTGTAATTTAGCACCATCTCTAGACACTGTGGAAGGGGATATATTTTATCATTATTGCATGACGTAAATGCACTACCTGTTTTCTCCTTCTCTCTTCCTCCAGACAGGGTATAGAAAGGTTTGTTGAATATTTCAGCCTTTTATTGACAATTCTGCCATGTTTAACTAGTTGGTGAAACAACACTTTTATTGAGATTCCTTTTGCTCCTTAGATACTCAAAAACTCCTTCCACTGCCTTACACTCTGCTGGCTATAACTTTCCCTTTGTATCCTTTTTCTTCCCTCATCAATTTTCTTAATTTCATAATTTATCTTTACTGCTATCCACTTTTCTTTTTTCCATATACTGGTTTTTAATTGCTATACATGCTTTCTCTTCCCATATACACCTGGCTGTTTTTAAGTCTTCTTTCCTGACTTTAGGTTTTTAGATCTTGGATAATTTATAAAACATTATAAAAGAGTTCAATCTTTCATATTTTACCATTTCAGTTCTTCCAAGCTGACTCACGTCTTAATTATTCCAGTTTTGTAAAACTGGACTCTTAGAAACTCTAAGTAAATATATTACCTATGTGATCTTTATATGGTTTGCATAAACAGACATAGTCAATCTGAGCCTAAACAACTGCTGACTTCTAGTTCTCAGCTCAGCTTCTACCCATCTGTCAAGACGAGATCCAATCCAGAATTGTCCTGTGTTGGTTGCCACCCTTTCTGAGCTAGAAAATTGTCATCTATAATTTCATAAAATTCCAAACACATTTTAATACTTGACAGCATGAAACTTCCAACACGTGTCAGTTGGACTAAAATCCTCCATGGACTAAAATCCTCCACAGCTTTTCTTTTCCTACACCTGATAGATGAGTGCTTAATCAGCCAGTCATCCTGCTCTCTAGCGTGATTTGGCGGGCAGCAATAGGCACCAGCACCCCCCCATCTTCTTTATGTTTTGGAACAGCAGCCCATAAGCATTCAAGAGCACTTGGCAATGATTCAGAGACAGCTGATGCCATTTTCAATGTAGACTGCCATTCTCTGTTCTTTTATGCTAATTTGACCAGACCTTGAAAAAAAAGTTTCGTACCACTGATTTTAACGTTCCAGTCATGCCAATTTTCCTTCCGGTGGCTTATAATACCAAGTGGAGTGTGTGTGCACTAATCAGCGAGCAAGTCCCTTTTCTTTTGCTTATTACTAGGCTGCTTGCAATCCTTGAAGGCAATTAGTGACTTTTCTTCAGGTACCTGGCACCTTGATTAATTTTGTTCTGGGTATCTTTTTTTTTCTGCTTTCTCTCTCCTTTGCCACCATGCCCTTTTGATGTTGTTTAGTTTAATACCTTTCAGACCAGTCTAAGCAACCTATATCTCAGAAAAGCAGTTTCCATCTGCTATGATTACTTCTGAGACTAGCTAACCTGTCTGTCTTCCCCTCTCCACAAGAGAGACAAAAACTCCCTTGAACCAAAACACTCTGTCCGGTGCCATTTGCCTCACCAGCATCTCATTTCTTGACACCACTTGGGTGCATCTTCAGTCTCTCCGTGATCTCTGGAGCTTCTGTCAACTGGTGGGACACCACGTACTCCTGGGTCACAAGTGCTAGGCATGGCACAGGCAGCAGGGCTGATGCAGTGAGAGCCTTCCCTGGCAGCACATTCTCCTCCACTGACTCTTTATAAAAGAAAATAGGGCTTTGCACCCTCTGGTTTCATAAAAGTATAAGGGTAAGACTTAATGCCCTGGCCATCAAGAATTACTGCCATTTCAGGTTATCTACATCACCTGTTGTGCTGGATGAGGGAGATGAGGATGGAGGGAGCAACCATGGCCCAGCTGATACAGCCGGGCACAGGACTTCTCAGAGCCCTCAGAGAGCAGACAAGGGGCCGCAAGCTCATTCCTTCCAAGCACGCTCCCTATCTGGTTGCTCAGCAGCGGGATCCTCAGTGGGGGTCTCTGGGAACAACACATGCAGGGATGTTGGGTTGCCCCCTAGGATTTAGGCAGCCCAAGTCCTCCTTGAAACATATGATGCAAGTTCAGGCAAACATAGCTAGAAAACAGGCTCGATTCCCTCACTTTCCTCACAGGGTTATAGAAGAGATTGATTCAGCAGAAAGACAGAAAGGTTCGTGTGTGTTCAGGCAGCTTTACGGCCCAGTTGTGTATGATGAAAGGTTGAAATCCTGCTGCTTTTTCAGCCTGAGAGATCACACCGGAGCAAGGGGTGTTCCTTGGTAGGTACATATGGAACACAGCAAGGCCAAGTGAGACCTTCCTTAGTGTGCAGGAAGTTTTCTTCCCTGTTTGTTCACCTACATAACAATCAGCCTGCACCCTAAGATCATTCTTCCACTTCTCTTTGTTTCCATTCTGCTATTTATCTGTTCAGCGTCATCCCATACCATGGGATACATTCCATGTACTGCTCTGAGAATCGCTGGGCTTTGCTGGTCACCACTGACTTTCCTGTCAAGCAGAGCTGAATCCCAGATTCTTCTTGCCCTCTCTGTTTTGTTATTTTTTTCCCCATACATTGATTATATCAGTAAAGTGAAGGAAAGTATTACAGGGAGAGACAGTGTGGTAAGAGAGGCATTGGAAGGGAAGTCAGCATATATTTGTGCTGTCAGTTTTAATGCATCATTTGTTGAATCTGTATATTTTATGTGGTCCAGAAATAGTTTCTGCATATCTTGTCCATCTTCTGTTTTATCCTGCAATTGGGATGTTAGTGTTTCACATCCTTTATTGAGTTTAGAGTCCTTTCTTTGATTCCTGGGATGGATACTAGTTTCCCAGGTCTGACAATTGCAGGGGGTGTGTGAAATGGTTAATTCTTTCTCCCAACAGGACTTTTTCTATAGTGTTGAATGAGATGATCATAATAACGTTGTTTCACCTTTGCAATTGTGTTTACTAATTTCTTTTCAGAAACTGCACAGCATAGTCAGCTCCAGAGCAGAGAAGGAGTGATTTTTCAGCCTAAAGACTGACAAACCCTACTCATCACACACAGAGACAGATCCCTTTAGTCATTAAAAATCGCTGTTCTGTCTCTTTTTAAATAGGGAATGAGGACTGGGACAGGAGGAGGCTTCAGGAAGTGAAACCATGAAAGTGGTTCTTCCCCAAATAATGTTAAATCCTCAGCAAAAAGATTTGGGGGGGAGGGGGGGAGGCGGGGAGAAGAAAAAAGACCTTTTCCTCCTCCAACTTTTTCAAGAGTAACTATAGCTATTACTGGGAAAAAATAATCACAGTGTATCCTGTTAAGATGACTTGCTGACCACTGCTAGCAAGGGCGAATATTTTCTGCGTGACCCTTACTTAGCGCCAGCAGACAGAGCCGACCCTCCGAGCTGCCGGCACCGCGTCCTTTAAAGCCGGCGTGCACCAGCCCATGGCCAGCAGGGCTCAGACCCCCTCACACAGAGGTTAACTGTGATGCTGTGAGACCTGTGCCTTACGTACACTTTAATCTGCCTTTTTCAAGGCTGTCTGTTCAAGATTTTAATGTAACCATTTTACAGAGGGAGAAACTGAGGCAAGGCAAAGCTATGGGATTTTCTACACTTTATACAACAGAGCTAAAAATATAACTTTAATTTCCCAAGTTCCCTACAAGATGGCCAAAATGCACTCCTTAATATTTGTACTATCCAAGTACCAAAATCCGCTGTCAGCTCTGCACATGGGCAATGGACCAGAGCTGCACAGGTTACCTTAAGAGCAGCAGCCCAGACACCCCTGTTAAATGTCTGTTTCTGTGTTTGCCAATAGTCATGACACTTCAACATGAGCACCAAACCCAGTCCAGGTAAGACAAACACATTCCAGCTCCTGGAAAACAAGGCAGGCATTTGGAAAACAAATGGTGAGGGAACTTAGGTTGACCAGATACCTACAAGGACTTTTTGGAATTTTTTTTGAATTGACTGAAAAACTATATGTTTATTCCTAAGGGCCTGAGTGTTTCAAACCCAGTGAAACCAACACAACAAGAAACTGTTTGGCGATTCAGCTCACAAAATTACCATATGAGACTGAAATTCAGAAGAGTTCCTTCTACTGTACTTACAGTGCCCCGGTGGAGACCTGTTGACTGGGGGAACAAACCCTAACACCATGTTAGGGGCTGGTTTGTAAACCATCATAGGCAGAGAAAATATATTTGTCCCTTTCAGGAAAAGGCTAGAAGAAGAGGAGCAATCATTTGGCTTTGCATTTCAGACAAAATAGTCACATCAGTCAGGTGCTGCTATGCAGCTTCTATTGGCCGAATCCCATGCAAGCGCGTGTAGGGAAAGCTGTCTGCAACACAAATATCCTGGTGGCAGAGAAGACTTTCAGCAATTGATTTTGTTTTGTCTTGCTTTCTAAGTGGTAGACTGTGAGAAGATACCTTGAAATGCTCATAGGGTGAAGTGGAAAGGAGGAGCGATGTGGGTAGCATTTGTGCCTACAAAGGAAAAGCAGGAGAAAAATAAATGTCAGCTGTGGAAACTGCAGCCTGCCTTTTGTCATCCTTTGAAATACATGGGTAGTTGCTGCATGTATGGACATCCAGGTAACACAGAGAAGGAAACTGTGCAGGAACCAGAAGAACACGGTAGAAACCCATCTCCAGCAGAAGCTGGAGAAGAGCTGGAGCCACAGCTCCCAGTCCCCAGTCCCTCCTCTCCTTTTGAAGTGCTGTCTGACCCCGTAGAGGTTAACGCCAGAACCCCACAGACACCTAAGTGCTCACTTCCACTGATTCAGTAATCTGGAATCTGGGAAAGCCTCACAGGTCCATAAGGGTTTTTTTCTGCTTTTTTTAACAGGAGCACAAAGACGACCAATGTGAGTGTTGTAGACATTGCTCAGAATTTAGAAAGACCTTCCAGATAAGATTGATTTTCTCAGTAGAAAAAAAAAAAGTCCCAAATTGCCAATACGCCACTATAAAATGGGGCACTTTGGAGGTTTTCTTGATTCTCACAATCCTTTGAAGAAACTGTGCAACATGTGCTTTATCAACAGAACAAGAAACAATGTGGGAGGAAAGAAAACATATTATCTATGTACACAATAAAAAAAGAGAATACAACACCGAAATGACCATCCATTATAGTTCACTGTTTGCAAATACACTTACAGAATAAATTCTCATTAAAAAAAAAAAGGAGGGAGAAGTGGAGTAATTGCCATTATGTGTCTGAGGGAGTGTTTTTCCATTAGCTGCAATTAATACAGCAATGGTAATGAAAATAATTTCCCATTTTGCACTTATTGTGAGGAAACATTAAAGAGAAAAAAAAAAGTGAAATGAAAGAAAACAAAGCATAATAATTAATATATTGATGATTCGGTATCATCTCTGACCTGATCGATCATCATGAGGTTTTGTTTTTATTTAATTAGCGTATGGTAATTTCATACAGAATCCCAGTGTGCCGATGAAAACTGGCAAGTGAAAACATTGACCTTCTGCTCACATATGCAACGTCTTCTTACAGTGCTAACAGCCTATATGCATCAATGCTAAAAGGCTTCCATCTCACAGGAGGGCCCCTGCATCGGGGGGATATCATTACCGCCTACAGCGAGATCAGAGTTTGGCTCTTCTTGGTGCACAGGAGTCTGGGGAGCAAAAGAGACATTGGGTTTTGCCAGGATAATAATTGGGTGCTATGAGATTATGGACTGCCGCCATAAACTGAAAATGAACAGACAAGTTTCTTTTTATTTGTTTTATGAAATGCTATTATTGTTATTTATTATGTTCTTGGTCATCAATTTTCTTGGAGTTGCTAACAAAGTGCTGCATAAATCCAGCCTGTCCCTTTCTGACCCTTGTAACATCATGCAATTTTCCTCATTCACTCTTAATTCAAGGTATAAACTACTGTGAAAACATGCATTTTACTAAATGGCAAGTTTTCTACTAAACACATTTCTTTTGCAGTAGGAAACAACTGCATTAGAAATAAATATCTCGGCCAGACCTCCTGCATACTTCTCCCAATACACAAGCAAAAAAATATGTTGTGGTCAAACCTACATTGTTCCATTTGCCAATTGCAAAATAATAATAATGTTTGATGGGCAAAACACTCAGCTGTCAGGAGAGAAGACAGACGATTCAGCTTATTGAATGCTATTGACTTCATGGGGCCAATAAAACAACTTGCAAATAAAAGAAAGAGGAACCGATTCATGTCCTAAGATTGTGTGACGTAGCCTTTTTCTGTTTGTATAATGTTGCGATTAAATATGGTGGGGCCCTAGGGAGTGAATTTTTTATTTGAAGGTTAAGCCAATATTAGCAAAAAATAAAATAAAATTAATCAAATGGCCCAGAGCATCACAGCCACAGTTGATTCCAAGAATGTTTGGTTACAAAATGAGCAACTGACTAATTGTGTAAATGCTGTTAATTAGCTGTGCAGAGCCCCTAACTGGGCTTTTCCCTGTAACTAATAAGAAATCAATTAGCTAATGAAGTGGCCATTAAATGCTATGCTAATCTTAGCTGGGATATTTTTAATGTTTCTTCTTCTTCTTCTTTTTTTTGCTTCTTTATGATCCTTCCTAATTGCCATTGCCATACGGAGCTCACAGCTTTCAGCATGTCTAATGAAACATCATTATATCATAACTGGCATTCTTGGAAGAGTTAGTGGCAAACCTGCTTCCCAATTATTTTTAATTGCCAGACATACTCATAACTGGGCCTTTTACCAAGTAGTTCAGATCCCTGCACTGTCATGTAATATACCCAAAGACTGTGTTTTCTTTTCTTTGCATATGAAGCGTGGCGGTGGCATTGGCCACGACGAGGGATGCACGCAACACCCTAAACAAGGAACCCAAGCGGTCGCCTTTGCTCTTCCTTTGATTGGAGCCTGTGGAGACTCAGCATCGCCTTCCCACTGAGCAGTTAAAACTAGACAAATCTCGAGGAGGTTTTACCTTTATTTGAAAACTTCCGGTGCCTGGTAAACATTATTTGCCACTGACCATTCAGAGCTAAAAAGGTGGCTGTAGTTTCTGGGCGCTTATGCCTAAACACTCAGATTTAGCAATTATTATTAGGATTAGCGACTGAGGAGCGTGAATGTCTTCAGTAATTCCTGCAGATTTTGTCACTTTCTAAAAGAGTTCATTATCACCATTTATTTATGTCTATAAATTCCAACTTAGAGAAGGCATAAACCGCATCTTTTCTTTAGGTGACATGGCTGGAAAATCAACATCTCCTCTTTAACAGAGCCCGTTGTAAGAGAATGGAGGCAAGACTGAATCCCAGTTTTTAAAACGCTCCTGTAGCTAAGAGTTTTTATTTACCAACCCGGCATCTATCTGGTAATGGCATCATATTTAAACCCTGAATGTCAATGAACTTCTCTAAATCTACTCGTGCTGAAGTAGGTTATGTGTCAGGATTAGACTGGCTCCTCCCCACCCCCCACAATACAATAGTCCTCAGGACATCTGTGCACAAAATACGTGCTTTTTAGAAGAATGTTTTCAAAAGGGAGTCTTGTCTCTCTCTCTCTCTTTCCCCCCCCCCCCCCCCTCCTCCCTCTTTTTTTGGATAACATGCAAATTGAATTGGTTAATTCTGCACCCCAGTTTCAGGAAATCTGCCACCAGCAGCTGCCACTGTTTCAGATGTCAGGAGGATGCAGATACACTGTGACATTTTGTTCATTAAATAAACAAACCAGGTTCAGGCTAACAACATTAGGTAGAAAGCCCCATCAATTCTTGTACATTTAGTTCACATAATAGGAAGTGACAATTGTTCCTTAGCTTCATAAGCACTATATTGAAGAACAAAAGGAAAAAGCATACATAATGTGGCAACAGCAACAACAGTTGCCATAAAATCCTGCAAGGTTGATTTAGATTAATGAGGCACATAACTTTTTGCCCAAGGCTACTTAAAATAAATATGGCTACAAACGTGGCTACTAAGGGAGAGAAAAAAAATGCCAGGATTTTTTTTTTTTTTTCTCTTACGTACGGTTTTGGTCTTATTTATTTGATTTGACTATCAAATCAGAAAACTGCTCCAACAATAGCCCCTCTGTAGGCGAACGAAAAAGATTTGCACGATGCGGTAGTATAAAAAAAACAAAAAGAAAACACAAAAAAATTTCATTTTTGTACATTTCAGCAGCATAATATTTTACTAAAAAATATGTTAACTAGTATGTCGACCTTAGGTTAAAACGATAGAGATATTAAACGCTCAAATTAAAAGCCATATGTCTTTTCCATTGTGACAAATCAATCTATCTGAAACAACATTTCTGGCTTTTGCATTAATTGAATGTATTCTGGCTTTTGTACCTAGGAAATATAAACATTAAATAGCCAAGACAGCAAGTACAATTTGTCAGCTCTACATCGTATAACATAAAAGTCACTAAAACTGGAAATTCAGTAATGCAAAAAAAACCCCAAAAAGGATGATGCCGAAGAAGCAGAAGAGTGGCCTATCTAAAAATCAGACTATCCTAAGGCTTAGATATCATAGATAAGGCTGTCAGTCAGACTTAAACTGAAAGGTACAGACAATAGAAAAAAATCCTCGCATATTAATATGTATAGCACCATGATGTGGTTTTTAATATTCCAAAGGGACTTCAGCAACTCCATGGGAAAAAAAAAAAAAGCCAAACCTGAGACTGGCTCATGCAAATCCTTGCCGACGGCAGCAGCCCCACTGGAGGACGTGCTACGTGGTCATGCGAAGGTTAGCCCTTTGCACCACCGGTGTTTTTTTGTGTCTCTTCCCCTCGCATGTCCACCCATCCCTGAGGCACGGGGTGCTGCTGCCGAGGCACGGGGTGCTGCCCATGAGGAGGTTCTTCCCCTCATTGGCAGCTGCTGCCGACACAACAGCAACACCGACAACCCCCCACCACTGCCTCTGGTATTGTTCTGGGGGTTCCTGTGTGCCCCCTTCCATGCCCTGAGCAAGCCCAGCCTCCCTCAGCCCTAGTCTCTGTCCTCCACAATGCCAAAACCCTGGAGCCAGTTTGGAGCATTTCCAAAGTCCCGTCTCCACCTCGGGAGCCAGTGGGGAGATGGGGGTGTCATTCTTAGTGTCCCTCTCCCACAGTACACACGGGGTGCCTGCCCCCAAAACCAGATTCGGTGCTGGCACCACGTTCAGCTGGTGGGTGTGAAAATACACATTCGTCCAGACCAGACCGTCCCTGGTGCCTCCGTCTGTGCAGAGGCTGAAAACAGCAAGCTGTTCAGGAGAGGCTGGCATCAGTTTAAATGCAGGGATTTTTTGGCCCTTTGATTCCTTGCAAGCATATTCCTGCGTAGTGTCAGGGATCCCAGACTCCTCCGCCTGCCATTAGGGCATCTCCTCCCCACATGGGACACGGCAAGCAGAAGGTCGACCCTTTCTGGAGGAGGGTGATACATGGTGCAAGATGAGCAGAGAAGTTTAGAAGCAGGTATGCAACTTGGAGGGCTCTTGGGTGCCAGCAGAGCCCAAAATGAATGCTGTTGAGAGCAGAAAATACATTTTTAGTGTCAGCTTTGTAATGATCTGAAGGCGTCCATCAGCAGCAAAGCTGTGCTCCCTCTTAAGCTTGCAGGTGGAGGACAAGCAGATGCAGCAGCTCAGAAAAGGCAAACATGGCACTCGCAATCTTGCTCCTAACTTATTCCTCACCCACTTACACGAAAGCTCCTCCAGGTGTGATTTGGTGCGAGCCACCGATGAGGGAGAATTTTGCCAGGAAATTGCAACAATGAGACAGTGGGATTGGTAGCGTGATAAACCCCCAGACTGGACCAGCGGCTGCTGGGGGATCACAGAAGTTATTTCTGAGGGATCTCCATAGCCACAGACTGTAAACCAGCCTGAGTTCTAAGGGGATCTGCGTTTTGACTGGAGAACGTTATGCATCCAAAATTTAAAAAGCAAAAAGCTAACATTTATTCATTGGATCATTCCAGATTTCATTAACTTTAGCAGCGATGGAAGGCTCAGACTGTAACAGAAGCAAGCCGTTTCTTCCTTTCTGTAGACTGCTTTATTTTTCTTCAGGATAAGATATGCACGTTCTTAACTTTACGTATTCCCACTTCTTGGAATAATTTTTACAAGATTCTCCCCCTCCCCATCCCTAGACCTTATGATGATGGGGACTCTGCAGTGGATGAGGAATTTTTTTCCTTTTAAATGAGCCAATTAATTTTCCTCGTGCTGCAGTTGTACCCGACAATACACAATTCGTATGAATACCATTCCCATGACAGTGACATGCCTATTTCCAGTAAAAATATGGAGATAATTTTCATTTCCTCGATATGAAGTGCTTTTTAAGTGAAGAAGTGTGATAGATGATGTTTGGCAAACAGAAATAAGCACTTCAAAATCTGTGAAAAAAGGTTAGATGATGCAAGAAATGGATCAAATTTAGAAGACCTCCCAATAAAAAAGTAACCATAATTCTGAGTGGCATTTCCAACAAACAATAAAACAACAATAAGTTTTGCAGATATTCTCTTGGGTAGGTTCTTTAATTCACTGGTATTTCAGTAACAGGCAGATGGACCTTCTTCTCTCTCTCTCTCCCTTCCCCTTCTTCCCCTTCCCTTTCCCTTCCCCTCCCTCTTCCCCTTCCCCTCCTTCCCTCCTTCCTTCCAGCATCAGGGCTTTGCCAGATTGAAGTCATACACCCAACCCTCTAATTTTTCTCTTATGCCAAACATAAGCATTTGCAAACCTTCATGAGCTTTTAGATCTAGACATCCTTTTTTAATGTAGTGTTTAAAAATTCTCATTGGGGATCAGTATTGTAGGCACAAGGCATACTTTTAAACCCTGTCTGTTTGGGAAGCCAAGAACCACAGACGGTGTGAGTAACAAAGAGGGGAAATATAAAGGGGAGCAATTTCATCTGGGGAATCTGCGGAGTTTACAAAGTATGACTGAAAGTCCCAGTCACTGTGGGTGAAGAAGTGCCCCAGGATTTAAGGCCTCGGAGTGGGATTTATATAGATTTATCTGAAACTGGTAAATTAACAAATCAAGGTAAACTCATTTAAGCAAGGTTTAAACCAGTTTGCATAGGCCTACGTGAGGGATTCGCAGCAGTACCACCAGCTGGATTTAAAATCACTTTAGTTGACAGCACTGCAGCTTTTCTAAATGTAGTTGAGTGTAAGTGTTTGTCAAAAAGCAATGTGAACATGAACAAGTTAACATGAGCAGGTTAATCATTAATTTCAGAAGCAGTCTTCACACTGTAGGCTACGCATCACTAAGAAAAAAGAGATGACAGGAATACATGTAACCAACTATTTTTAATTTTTTTTTTTCTATTAAAGTCCACTCTTTGAAAAGTACTGAAATTACCTCAGTAACAAAAGAAGGAAGAAAATTCATGCTGAACCTGTCGTCGCCTCCCACCCTTCTTGACAGACCCCAGGCGCCGTGTTTCTCGCGAGCATCGAGACGCTCAGCAGAGGACTTGGGGCCTTTGAAACACGGCTGATGTCTCCCCCGACAGGAGGGTGCCCCTTCCCCGCAGTCACTGCAAGTTTCACAGCCTTGATTCCTGGAAATTTATCCCATCCTAATTTCTCAAGAACCAATTAAATAAATCCCTACGCTTTGTGCCTGTAAGATTTTCAGCTATAAAAGATGCCTTGTGGTACTTTGCCTCAGCCAGCCTCTAATACCGCTCTTTCAGCTCCCCGGGCCGGCAGATCCGCGCTGGTGCTGTGTGCTCAGCTAACAGCTTCCCCCGAGCAGCTACTGAGATTGCCACAGACTCCCGGGGCTTGTGTGTACACGAGAAACACAGTCAGGAAATTAAATTTTCCCTCCCCATAATTAATACGAGCTAAACATTTGTGGGTTCATTGTCACTTTTTAAAGTACTGAAGCCAAGTCAAAAAAAAAAAAAAAAAAAAGAGCATTTCCAAATAAAAAGTAAATATGTCTTACTAAAGGAGTTAAAAAAACCCCCAACACTGTGCAATCATGCAATCAAAAAAATTTGGGGGGGGGGGGTAAGTTTGGCTATGGAATTCTTTAACAGTTGCTGTGGGCATATTTTATTGCCAAGGCTGATTCACTACAGTATGTAAGCATGCATTAAATGTTAAGCACATGAGTTATCTCACCGACTTCAACGTGCCTGTTTTCATTCTGAAAGCGAGCACAACCTTCAGAGCTCTGCGGAGTGAGGGGCTGAGTTAGGACTCCTGCTGCCAGGCATATTGCTAGGCATTGTACATTTTGCAGAGGTCACTCCACAGAGTACCGCACTTACGAATAAACCGTGGTTTTTACGAGAACTATTCTTACTTTAGAAATTCTGGGACCGTACAAACGCTTGGCGAAGCAGGGGAAACAATATGCAACTGCTCTGCTTGACAGCATATTGCCAGCACATTTTCAGGTGAAATGCACTGAGCCCTGAAAACAGCTGATAGGCGTGCTTTCTCTGCAATATCCAGAGCATCTCTCTGAGCATGGCTTGGGCTATGCCATGGAAGCAAATTCTGAGGACCTTTTCAGTTCACGTCTCGTTTTGCTTCTCTGCACAATCCTGCATAATATTCAGACTGCTTCAGAGAGGAAAAAAAAAAAAAAAGCAAGTGTTTTTTTCATAAAGGGGTACAAATCGCTTGATTAAAGATTGGAATAAACCTCGTTCTAGCCACTCTTCATCATTTTTGAACAATTGTGCACTGGAAGTTCCAAGTTTCTTTTTTAGATTTGATTTTCTAAATCAAAATCTTCATATTTTAGTTCCTATTAAGCCTCCATTTTGAAACCATACTATTTGTTCTCTGTTTTAAGCAAAACGAATACAGGATCCTACATGAAGAATTTGTAAAATCAGGCCCAATATGTATCTTTATCATTAGCTGCCATATCATTGTGATTAAAATATGAAACCTACGGAAAGATGGACTATCAATTTGAACAATTTTGTCTGAACTCACGTAAAGGAGACAAATATCAGAACTGATATCTAAGATGTGTCAAGGGATGCATTTTTTAAAATTTAAAGCTGTACTACACCATTGAGAGCCTAGAGAACCTGTCTAAAATTTTGGATAAACACTCCTCAACCCATAATGTGTTGCAAAGATCATTTCTGTAACACACTGATCAGAAGAAGTACATTTGTGCTTATCCCATTAATCCAATAAGTTCATGCAAAATTATTTTGATTATTTTTATTGAAGCACTGTGTACATCTATGTCAGTGTGCATATTATAAATAATAAATAATTATTATTAGACTTGGTTGAATTATTCATTGAGGATAAATTATCTGACAAATACAGGCTTTTTCTCTGCTTGTGACTTGTTTATGAGCAATCTTGTCTTCTCTGAATATATTCCTTCTTGCATGTTTTTTTGAATAATGAAGGATATTCAGCCAAGGAGTATGAACTGCTCACTTAGATTGCTCCCGATTTGATTATGTGTGATTATTTGTGAGACATGGACATGTCAGTCACGTAGGCTTGGTTCTGATTGAGTGGCTGGTGGGCTGGAAGAGGGTCCCAAGGATTTGGGGAGGGGGCCGGGCTCTCTCAGAGCTTTACCTCCATTGCTTCTCACCCAACCTGTCATCTGCGTTCACAGGGTGTCACGTACGGTCTCCCTAGAAAGCTGATGATGCGATGGGGATCACGAGCTTAACGGAATCAATGTATCATTAATAGCTTATAAAATCTTCAGTGAGTGAATGAGGAGCCCCACCTGGGGACAAGAGGGATGAAATGAACAATTAAGATGGGATGGGGGCCCTTCACAGCAAGTGGATTCGGAGCAGAAGGAAAATAACCCAGCAGCACCCTGGGTGCTGAGTCCCTCGTAGAGTTGACATGGGTATTTAGACAGGTGAAACTCGCTGGCTGTTCAGCCAGAACCCATAAATACCTGAGGCTCCAGATAAAGTGACCTGCATAACCAAAGTCCTAACCCCATAAATAAGGATATGAGGATGGGGAAGAGGAGGGTGCGAGGATCCAGACCTCAGAGAGCCATAGGACGCGCAGGGACCTGGCGTGCCTCCGTCCCCAGCCATCCCTGCTGGGATGTAACACCCGCTGGCACCGGTGGGGCTCAGGGGAACCCCTCTGCTAGGGCCTGGCTGGTGTGCACCCGATCCCCGGGCAGCCCACGCAGACTGGTGGCCAACCCTTCTCGGGGTCCCACATGTGGAAGGGTGAAGGGAGTCAGGATGCAGCTGCCAACCGCAACAACCAAGCTAAAGCTGTGCACGTGGGCTTGCCAGGGGAGCAGTGGGGGCCCCAACATGGGGCAGCTTGGGGGTCTGCTGCCAAGGCAGCGGCCAAGTGGCTGGGAAGGAGATCCCTCTGGTAGGCATCACCCAGCCCGGGGCGTGCTGCAGAAGGACATCCCACAGCTCTGGACAGTCCCAGAGTGTCACAAAGACAAATGTTGGAAGGCGAACACTCAGCCAAGCAAAAGACAACAATGAATATTTCAGTTTGCTTGCAGATGCCTTTGTCTTGGCTGCTAACGCGGAAGTTTGCAGTAAGAAAGGCTATTGTGCTGACAAAAATGTGTGTGAGCAAATGTTTACACAAAGCAACTAGAGGAGGGCGGGCAAACAGCAAAGGAAAGGGTCCCCTGGAACCGGGAGGGTTTTCAGGAACACCACCATTTCCTGCGAGTATGCTTGCTTCTGATTTTACCGCACTGAACCAGTTCTCCAGTTCTTGTATGGCGCTGTGGCTCCATGCTGCCCAGCCACCCTCCGGAGATGCGGGGTGCAGGTGGTGAGAGGGTGGTCCCAGCCCCCCAGAGCACGGTATGGGATGTGCAGTCTATGGGATGGAGGGGATACATTCCCATCCTGCATCTTACTGCCAAAGCCCCTTAAATTAAAAGCAGCGGGCCAAACCGTGTCTCCGATGTGCATCTAGATCTGCCTCTGATTTCAAGCAAAGCTGGATGCATGTGGATTTGTGCCACATTTGGCCCTGCCGCCTGCTCGCTCCTCACGCAGCAGGAGAGATTTGCTGTCTTTTACGGCAGCTCCAGAGCGCCGTGGGTCTGAGGGACGGGGAATGCAGCACAGGTAAAAATCTGCCAGTTCCCAGCACGTCAGGTACCTAAACCCATGAAAGCTGCGTTTTGCTGATGTTCTCTTTCATTGAAGATTAAGCCTCCATTTGTTTTCCGGCATTTGATGTTTCATTCCTAATGATCTCTAGACTCGGTACCAAAGTTGTCTTCCTGACAGCGGATGCCAAGTGCGATTACTCACCCGGCTAGAGATCCTCACCTCCATCCGATGGCTGTGCTCAGGGAATGCCGTCGCTGCAGGGACAGCCGGGCCGGGCTGCCGGCAGCCAGAGCATCCCGCCAACCCCCACGCTCTCCTCGCTCCCTCCCTCCTTTGCTGTTTCTCTTTTTTTTTTTTTTTGGCTTAATATAACTGCACAAAGGCAACACTAAATAAGGAAAATATGCTTCCCAGTAACCAAAACTGACAAAAACAAAGATGACATGTTTATATAATTAGTTACACATCTAACTTTTTTTCAGCTTTTCTTCTTATCCCACAAGGACTCCACAGCC
The DNA here is from genome assembly GCF_011004875.1 of Balearica regulorum gibbericeps. Taxonomy (NCBI): domain Eukaryota; kingdom Metazoa; phylum Chordata; class Aves; order Gruiformes; family Gruidae; genus Balearica; species Balearica regulorum. The sequence continues at coordinate 143,629,811 of NC_046184.1, forward strand.
CAGGCTATGAGTGAAACTGAAATAGATGTGCAGCAAAGAAATCTGTTCTTCCCCCCCCCAACTCCAAAAACCATTATAGACCTTCGGTAACTCCTGAATCTTGGAGTCCCTCTGTGACTGCTTTCTGCTGTGAGAGCAATTCATTAAAAGTTAATTAAAAGGTGAAGTTCAATATGCAGTTTCCTTTAGCTAATCCTCCTAAGGCAGCTTCATATGGCACTAATGTATCCATTTTGTTGATGTTAGAAAACAAAAAGGCAAGATTGTCTAATTAAGAGGTTGGTGTTTACAAGAGAGAGGTTTTCTAATTGGTGACCCTGAGTCCAAATTAATCTTAACGCTGCTCATTTAAGCATCCTCAATTTAACTTGGACTTTTCCCCAACAAGACCTTGCAAAATGTGAATCGTTTCCAGGTCCTTTCAGTAAAATACTCTTCAGACTGCTTACTCCTTCTGTGCTCATACCTCTTTGGGCCCCAAAGTTGAACCCCCTCACTGCCTGAGCTGGTTCCCTCTGGCTCCAGTGCAGGAACCATCTTCTTATGGGCTTTGCTGGGCAGGCTGGCTCCCAAAGGTGGAGTTTCATCTCGGTCTTTCAGCATGTTTTCACTCAAATATCTAAATATGTGTTGTATTTCCACACACATCAGTTATTTTTCTGGTAATACATTGTAAATGCTTTACAGAAATGAACACGCTCCCTCTGATTCTGTTGGTGCCAAACATATTTTTTGGTCTAATAAAAGACAAAAGCATAATAACTACATTTCTACTAATTCTGGTTTCTTTTGACGGTAGCTGCTGACTTCCTGTCCTTACAGCGGGAATACAGAAAAAGAAAAGAACACTGCCCCCCACTTAAAAAATATGAATTTACACTGCCCAGATACACTTATGAGAAAGGGCAAAAATATCCTAAGCTGCTATCACTCAGCCAGTTTTGGCCACCCAGACTTTAATTTTGGAGACTGTGCTGGTAACAGTATGTGGAAGAAATCTACTAACTATCACAAAAATAAAACAACTACCTCAAAAGAAAACCAATTCTAAAATATAGGCTGTCCAGGACAATTCTTTCCTGTTCCAAAAAAAATGGAGATACTAACGATGGTGAAATTTGATATGTTCATCAAGGATTGTCACAAAATCAAATTAAAATTGTAACTTGTCCAGAAAATGAAAGTGCCACCCAAGGGCTAAACAAGGTGACTTTTTATTTACAATGTTTTACATCGATTTTTGTTTCTGCAGTCATCACCAGTGACTCAGTCCTCCAGTGTGCCAGTGTTTTTCTCTGTGTATATGATAATTTGCTTCTCTTTTAAAATAAGTCATGTAGGCAGAACATTTTCCACTTTTATCTCAATGTACCTCATGTGGTAATCCTACGCTTGTCAATAACATCCGAAGGTTAGAAAAATACCTCTCAACAATATGACGCTTTTCCTCGACATCTCTACCTCCTCTTGTTTCTTCCTTCTCCTTTGTTCAGTTAAATTGCTGGCCAACGATAGTCAAAAAGAAAGAGAAAAGGGGAAAAAAGAGAGAAAAAGGTCTCATTTCTTTGCAAAACCATGGAAGCCCCCGTACGTCCGTTTGCGCTGCTCGGAAGCTGCAGACATGTCGTGCCGCATTGAGAGTTGTGTGGTTGGAAACTATTCGCTGCCCGCTAAAAAAACTCTTCTGGGTACGCCCTTGCATTCAAGGTATGGAAGCTAAAAGTGGGACCGGCCTTCCACAATTCTAGCTTGCAAAGTACACCAAAAAAAAAAAAAAAGAAAAAAAAAAAAGAAAGAAAGAAAGAAAAAAACCTTGGTTCCCATCCGGGAACGCCTAAACTTTCCGGTTTGTCCTTAGCACGCAAACACTAGATGTACTACAGTATTTCTGGGAGCTGGAATAGCATTCTGGGTATACTGAAATTAAGAGGGTTGGGCATGTTTGTGAGCCTGCCGAGTTCCTCGCTATGTGTTTTCCAAGAGAGAAATGTGAAAGAGTTTCCCAGTTATAGCCCCATACCTTTGCTGAGAAGGGATGCCACAAATCACGTGAATAATTAGTGACACTCTTAAGCGTCTAGCACTGTGCCCATTTATTTTCTTGGCACAAAATGTATTAGTTCTACACTATTCATTTAGTCTGCATTTAGCAAGAGATAAATTTTAGTCGGAAGCTGTACCGAAAGACAATATATACTGTATGTTGGAGAAAAATCTATTTGCTCTAAGACCATAGATTTCTCTAAAAAAAAAATCAGGAGAAATAGCATGGAGTTAATTTATATGAAAACCTAATTTTTACATAGCTTTTGATTGTCCAAATCTCCTAACTAAATGGCCTCCAGTGACCTTTTCAGGAATGCTCACCAAAAAATGCACATTTCTCTGATCCCCTCATTTAGATAATAGCCCTATGCCTTTTGCTATAAATGTAGAGTGAAGGGAGGGAAGAAAAGAGAAAGTTTTTCTTTCTCCACAAACGTTAATGAGACTTTTCAACTATGCTGTAGAGTGGAGGAACTTAAGCCTCTCTAGGTGTTTCTGTTTTTCAGGCTTTGAGCTCTTGCTGTGCCTCGCTCCCTCCATCCCGCCTCTGAAAGGCCCTCAACAACTCATGGCTTTGTCCCTTGGTATTTTTCAGTTTAAGCTCCACTCTACCAGGATCACTTTTAGCTTCCATATTTCAGCAGAAAAACAAACAGAAGCGGAAACCATTTGATGTATTTTAAGTAGAGAACGCCAGTAAAATATTTTTTAACGGGGATATGAAACCTTTCAGCCAACAGGATGCTGGTTCAGTTCCAGCCCAGATGAGGAGCAGCTAAAAGTTGATACCATCTAAAGGCTATTACAGCCTTTGTAAAGTGAGTAGCCGCCTAAGTACCGTTCCCAGTGGCCACATCTAAAAAGCAGACTAACAAGTAAGCCTGTCTTCAGCCTCTTTCTTGCCGGTTTCTCAGCAAGAAGACAAGGATTGAATGGCCATGGGGACCAGTCATCCTTTCAAACAGGTTATCAAAACTCCTGGAGGTTTGTGCATTAAGTTGAATTCTACCCAGAGACCCTATCATGGTCCAGTATGACGTGCTGGTAGGTTAAATTGCATGAATATATTGATGTAAGTAGTCGCTCCCTCTCACAAACCCTCTCTGATGGGTTAACAAGGATAAATCCATTAAAATACAGGTTTAGAAAGCCAGGCTTTAAGCTTGTCCCCGACCTCATAAGAGAGTGGATGCCAGACTCGTAGCAGGCACATGGTCCGGTCTACCCATGCAGATACCAGCTGCAGGTGTGAGCAGTGCCACACATGAGGCTTTGGGCAACCTGGTCTAGTGGAGGATGTCCCTGCCCATGGTAGGGGGGTTGGAACTAGATGATCTTTAAGGTCCCTTCCAACCCAAACCATTCTGTGATCCTATGATCCCGGCAAAGTGGGCACCGCAGCGCACCAGCAGAATGAGAGCTGCTCTGCAGAAACCAGCCTTGGCCCCAGCAAGAGAAGAGTTGCACCCAGGGGAGGTACCTGACCCAGGCCACCTCACATCCACCCTCCTGTGCTAAAGGTACCCCACACCTGTACAGAAACCCTCCTCCCCAACAGCAGTGCACGCTTCCCTCCCGCAGCTAAAGCTTTATGTGCTGATGGAAAAATAGGCAGGATTTTTCCTTAAAGGGGTACATGTTCAGCTGAGTAAACTCTGTTTTACCCACACATCTCTCTGTAGTGCAAAACGAGTGAGAAGGGAAAAGGCACAGAGCAGAAGTCTGATTCAGGAATATAAGAATACAAACTGTGTTTTCATGCATACACACAGACTTGTTTGCCGAAAGTTTCTCATACATCAAATTAAAACAGATAAAGCAACAAACTCAGACATCATTTACCCATAGGGAATATACTCAGCCTTTATTTAGCCACTGAAAATTTACTCCTGCTTGTCTGTATCGCTAACCTGCTTGGGTAGACTGATGTTTTGATGCCAGAATACCCGTAGGGTTTCCAAAGAACATATCATAAGATTCACAGCTACAGATACATCCTTGTAACAAAGCAAATTGGACTTAGATGGGAGCCTTGTGCAGAACTGCTCAGCCTACAGAGGACTGAGGGCATTGGCAGAAGAAAGCTTTAGCACCTCAAGAAGTTTGCTGTAAAAAGGTGGATACCTGAGGTCATGGGGTACTTCTAGAGCTCAGAGGCGAGTTCAGGATTGTGTTCTCTGGTTTTAGGGCAGAATTCAGGTGCTGTAAGTCATATCTGAGGCTTTTAATCCTTTTATGAATATGGCCCTATATCTTTCTGTGCCTTTGACATGGCAGTGAAGGTACTTTCCTGCCTCCCAGCGGTGTTTTAAAAACAAAAACCTGGAAAAGTGTGAAGCACACACTGGTCACAGGGTCGAGCTTTGGACCCCATTTCTGCAGAGCTTGCTTTTTGCAGGGCAGTGGCTGCAAGATCCAAGCCGTAAAGGTCCCGTGTTGTCTCTGTTCTCATATGATTATAAGGGTCTGAAAACACGCAAGTGAATAAACTCCAGCTACTTAAGTGGTTCTGGATAGCTTAGAGGGTAAGGTTCCTCCCACTGTGTTTCCACAATAAGACACTCCATAAAGTTGCCTCAGTGCTGAACGACCTGAGCAAGCACGACCTATAGAGGGACACACATGGCAAAGATGTTTTTTAAGTTCTCCTTTTATTTGAGACATAGGATTGCTTCAAAGGTCTCCATTTTCTTTTTCATAATGTAGAAGGAAACTTAAAAGTGGCCCCAACTTGTAATGAAAGCTGCAACGAATTTTAGCAAATAAAAAGCCACTTAAAGTAAAAAACACTACTGTCCTGGCTGGGAATTTTAATAGTGCTGCACTCACAGCCAGACTGCTTGTAACTTTTCTATTAAAATGTTAAATCGAGAGCATTAAACAGCTTCCAATTAAGGGGTATATTATCACCTCGATGCACAGGGAGTTTCACACGTAAATCCCTATGTATTAAGAAGAGAATATACCCTGTGGCTTTTTAAATAACAAATAAAAGTTAAAAGAGATTTTGCAGGAGGTAGAAGAGCCATGGAAAGGCTTGTATTTTAACACACTCCGAGTGGAAGAAAACGAATGTTTAAAACTGTACAGAAAGAGAATTTATTTTCATTTTTTCCCCACTATTTCCAAATATTTCCACTGGGACCTACTTACTAAGATGAAAGTGTAAGTATTCCATAGGAATGGAAGTACTGATTTTTGAAGGACTTTCACATGCACAGGATGGAGGTGCTATTGGTCATGTCTTTTCAACACTGAGAGCATCCCATTTCCACAGTGCCTACCCTATGAGTCAAAACTCATTTGTCTAAGGCAAAGGCAAATCTGTTGATTAATTTGAGTTGATATTACTACAAAAAGTCAGAAACAGTTAAGAAATCCTCCCCTTAGCATCTCTCATGTTCCTGAGGGCCTTTTGAAGTATGATGTGAAGAGCTGCAAGCCTCCCAGCTTATACACATGCTTGAATTTTTTCAGTGTAGGCTCAGGGAATAACGCACACTTGGAAAAATCAGACAGTACTGACAAAGTTCATTAGCAATGAACTAATTTTATGATTAAAGTCAGAGGCAGTTCAACCATGACCATTCACTATGGTCATAGTGACACCAAAGACAAGTCCATCGGCCACCTTGCCTCTTGATCTGTAGATGTAGCTAAGCTGGCTTAGATGGGTCAAGGCACAATACACTAGTGAGAAGAGTTTTCAGACAACTTCCTCATAGATGTTGAAGCAGGAGAAGACACCGTGGACTGATGCCAGGTCCAGGGCATCTGAGTGGCCACCCATTCCTGCTGGCTACATCGTCTTGGTGAATTCACCTCAAATGGCTGCACCCCACTAGTGCCCGTAGTGAAAATCCTATCAGGAGCCAATGTTTGTGGCCTTCCTCTAAGGTGCTATGGCAGTAGCTGTAATCTATGTGGTTCTCAGCTGTTTGAGGCAGGCTTCAAATTCATGTAAGGTAATTTAAAATGTAGTCAGGACTCCTGTTGTCAGACTAGATAGATGCAACTCTGCTGGACCAGGAGGAGGAAGTTTGGTCACAGGTTTGAGCTCTTTGCTGTTCAGTTAGGCTTTGCAGACAGCCAGGGTCCGTGCCACCTGGTCAGGGACCACCTCAGAAGTTCTAGGTGCCATCCCATTTCTATCCTGCTCTGCTTCCTTTGTGCAACCCACCTACATGAGGGCTGCTGAAATGAATGATCTCTCCCACATGTGCAGAGGCATAAACATTTTACACAGAAAAACTGGGAGGTGTCCTTGGCGCAGAGAGCTTCTGGGACGCTACAGAATAGGTGTCCATGGTATCCCACAATATGGTAGAAATAGTTGTGGGTTCTCAAAAAAAAAAACTTTCCTGTTTACATCAATCTGGGACTGGTCATGAGTGATGCCTTGCTGGCCTCTAACCACCGACAGAAAACACTGATTCAACACTGGACAAATATGTGTAAGTGCAGGATCCTAGAGGATATTTTGCTCAATGCATGGACTCTTTTTAGTTCAGAGAAGTCAGCAACCTCCTGCACCCCACTTTTCTGGAGTTTAGATTTCTTCTGAAAGTTTTGCTAAAACAGTTTTAGGAAAGAGCAACAGATAGAAAAACAGACTGACAAACGTTCACTCCTCCTTGGAGCAGCCACATTTGGCTCAGTAAGGCCAGGTGGTGTCCCCAAGTTTTCTTTCAGCTCTTGCCAAAAGAAAGGGCTTGGATGCACGAGAGACGCAGCACTGAGCTATCTGATCGAGCTTGTTAGGACTCACTGAGGTGTGCTGAGGTGACAGAGCTTGCCGGAGGAGGGAGGTGCTGGCAGGCGGCTGGCCTCCCCTTGCATCCAGCTCCAGTTATGCTGCTGCGCGATGGGAGAGGAGGAAGCATGGCTCCCTACTGCTGCAGTTGCTCTCCTCGCTGCCCCACACTGCTCCCCCAGCTCTGCTCTGGTCTGGTGACGTGGCTCTTGCAGAATTTACTAGGAAGGAGCTCCCATGAGCAGTTTCCCTGCACTTCTGCAGCACCCCCTGCACACAGCCAGCCCGGAGAATGGCTGTCTTCTGTGGCAGCATGAACATCTTCTCTGAAAGCTGTTGCCTTCAAAGGAGAAAGAGCCAGGAGAAGCAGCCTCTCCCTCTCTGACCCTTTTCACCCTCAGAGCAGCTTCTGCATAGGAGCCTGTATTACAGAGCTGGCACCTCTTCCTCTGCTGTGCCAAAGGCAGCATCCATCTGGTCCTGCTTCTCCCCTTCATGAGACCATTGCGTTTGGAGATTGTTTCCATGTTCCATTAAACAAATACAGCTGATCATTTCCATGTTAATGTGGCATTTCTGCAAATGGTATGATGAAAGAAAAAAATAGCATGCAGGTTCAGCTCTCAGATAGAAGCAAAGGAGGCTACCTAATTTCATATTTATGCACCATATGCTTGAGAGTAAAAAGACCTGAAAGCTCCCCCACTTTCCTCCACCATAGACTGCTAAGGAATATGACACCTCTAAAAGTTTTGGCATAAATCCTTGGGTTTGCCTATATTATTCATCAAGAGTCACTATTTATTCAACAGTTTTGAAAAACAAGATACATCAGACACACAGACCAAAGTAGATAACTTTAGATACCCAGTTTTTCAAATCATAGTTTCAGTTCATTCTTTTGAGATTTTTACTGAACTAGGCTTTTTCCTTTTTCCTTTTTATCCTCTTCTCTCTTCTCTTTTCTCTTCTCTTCTCTCTTCTCTTCTCGTCTCTTCTCTTCTCTTCTCTTCTCTTCTCTTCTCTTCTCTTCTCTTCTCTTCTCTTCTCTTCTCTTCTCTTCTCTTCTCTTCCTTATGCTTTTTCTTTAATAAGTAAATGCTGGGTATATCCTGTGAGTTTAGGGTGGACTGTTGGTAAACCTGTTATCCATCACAGTAATTCATAGAATCTGGCAAGTACCAGATGGACAATATTCCATTGTTTAAAGTGAGCTCTGTCAATCTTTGCCATTGATATTAAACAAAAGTCAGGATTATTAAAGCATATGGGTACACGGCCTCATACACTGGTTAAGCCTTTGCTTTGAGAATGTGACTGCTGTTGTTGAGCATTCTGAAATTATATATAGTGTGCTAGAGTACACAGGGAATCACAGATGTCAAGGGGAAATGATATGTGAAAGCAGTGTACATTTAAAAATGCAGCACTACTATACCTTCTTAAAAGAAAAAGAAACTTTCCTCCTTCTCCCTCCTTCCCCCTGTTGCCAGTTAAAATGAACTGTCAGAGACTGGATAAAGATACAAACAGGATTGCATACCTTACCAAGCCTACAGTGACTCTTAGACTTTGATCTAATTCTATTTGCTGCTTTATGATGCATGAAGCTGTCAGATAAAGAGGTGTTCAAAAAAATCCACTCGAGCTGTCAGGGCTGACAAGCCCTGTGATGGATTACAGAGAAAACAAAAGGGTTATCACCTTAACCACAAACATTTATATCTTTTTTTCATAAGGGTGCTTCAATCAACATGTAGTTACCAGGGTGCAGGTTGTTGTGAGCCTGTAGGAACACAGATCCAATGACACATGTTGAAACAGCATTTAAAAAGTACAACACACATGCGTTGGCACTAATATGCTGCTGACATGGTACAGTTGTGCTTACTTAGATCAAAGATAAGAACCCTATAGTTTTCTATATAAAAAGGATTCTTTTCTGAAGAACAGATTTCTGCCTCCCCACCCGTCTTTCAAAGATTAAACACAGTCATAACAGTCTGAATGGGGTTTAACTCAAAAAAGCCCAGTGCTTAAATATGCCCATATGATTACTTACACAATAGAAACAGAATGAAGAGCAGTTAGCATTTGGCTCATGTAGAGGAAACAAAAAAAATTCCACTCGCTCCTTTTTCAACATCAGAAAGCAATCTCATGGCCCATTCATCTACCATCTCTTCCACCACCCTCGCCAAAGTCTATCAATTCTTAAAAGGCCACCACAACAAACAATATTGGACCTGAAATTTGTCAAACAAAGCTAATATTCTACCTCTAGCGCTGCATCTTTGACATCCTAGTGAAAAGAAGACAAGAAAATACGTCAAGATTCTTACTTGAGCTAATAATACAGGATTTTTCCTGTGGTTTACACTCAGGATCAAGACCGGACACACTCCCTTTTGGTCAGTACATCCATATGTTAAGTGTGACCAGAGGCTATGCTATAGGATACTATGCTCGTGTTTAATTCTTCAGTAGCTGTTTTTTCCCCTATTTAGTGATTGTGATAACAAAGTAGGTTTAACACCTAAGTGAATGGGTTGAAAAAGGAACTTGACAATTGATGGAAGATACGTCCACTGGTAGCTACAGAATGAGATGGCCCTTGTTGAAGAAGCCCAGGAAGTCTCTGAGTCACAGATGGCTGGAACCTGGGAAAAACGTCAGGAAAAAGATAGTTCTGTGATTGATCTACTTCCCTGTCTTTTCCCAAGAAAGCTGTTACTGGCCACTGTCTAGGAGAGGACCTAGGTGGTCGTTTGGCCCAACCGCTTATACCTCCCCAGTTCTAAACAAGAGAACTTGTATCTCCAGCAGAAAAGATTTTTGCCAGGATATATGTGTATCTTATGCATCTCATACACACATATATATCTAAGTATATAGCCTAGATGAAGCCTGCCAAATTAGTAATGAGCTTTGGAAGTTAACAACGCAAGCCCTGTATATGGAAAGAAGGTTAAAGGTGGGGCATCTTCACACATCACCTTATGCTCAGGTGAATTCCTGATGTGCTGGGTGGGCCAGAGGGCCTCATTTTACTTGGCAGTGAGTGAGAAAATCACTTGGGTTTGGATACCGGGACAACAACAAAACCGTCTTGAAGCTCCCCAAAGAGTGGGTTGCAAGATTATAATCAGCACACCCAGGCTTTTAGAAGGTAGAAGGAAAAAAACAGACAATCCCAATAATAACAGCATAGGGCCAGGTTCTGTGTTCATGTACCAGACGATTGCTCCACAGGGCAGAAACCTGGGATATGTCCCCTGTGAAACAGAGCAGACCGACACTGGGACAGCTGTGCCAGAGCAGGACAGAAGCAGAGAAAGATCTCGAGGAGAAGCGTTTGGGACAGGATGAAGAGCTGAGAGGCAATATTGGCAGGACTGAAAAAATTCTTTTGCACAAATACGGATCACCTGACAATCCCAATAAATCACACTGGCTTTAAAGTTCTTTCTGATGCATTTCCCTTTAACATCTACTGTCTAAAGAGTAAAAGAAAAGAAAAAAGAAAAGAAAAAGGTCCAAACACACTGCTTACAAAACAAAATTTAGAAGTCCTCTTAAGTGCTTCTTTAAATACACCAAGATCGGACATGATCTTGGTTAGCAGCTGTGGGGGAAGGGAATGCACCATTTCTTCAGTAATTCTAGCAGGCTTTTAAGGCTGTTTCTCTTCTCAGCTCTACCTCTCTGGCGCGACTTGCCAAGCACTAATAGACACAAGCATTACCATCATTCATTAAACTATATTCCCATGCCATAGCCATGCAACAAACCAATAAAACTCCTTTTTCAAAAAGTTGAAAGGCAAGCTGGTTCAGATAGGCCGTTATTAGTATGCACGGAGTGTGTGTTCACAGGCAATAATACAGTGGGAATTCAGCTAGCCTGAGCATAGGCTGATGTGAAGCATATGATATTACTTATGTAGGCATGAAAGCAATCTGCTTTAATATCAGACACTTTAGTGCAAAGAATGTCAGGGTTACCAAAGGTTAAAGACAGGCTGCTGAATTTTTTTTTTTGCCTTTTTTTGCCCTTTTTTTTTTTTCAGTATGAGCTGAAAAAATGTGGGACAACTATTTCCAGTTTCAGGTTTTGGGGGCTGCTGAGTAAAATGGTAATAAATGATGCAAGTTAAAAACAACAACAAGGTAAAAACCAAAAGGCAGAACGTGCAACAAAGCATAATATACTGAGAAAAAGAAGAGTGTGAGAAATGGCCGACTGCCATTCAGCTGATGTTGGTTAAGTGCTGCCCTAGCCCTGACATCTCTTGCAGGGTTTGAGCATCGTCCCATTGAGCCAGCACCTTCCAGGAGTGCTGGGTGGAGGCACAGAGCCTCAGAGGCCAGATTCCCACCCGACCGTGCCGCCTGCCATCCCTTGGTTTCTCGTGCTAACACTGGGAGCCGTGTCACCCTGCTGTCACACACCCTGTGAACATCTGGCCTGGCAGGATGGATGCAGTTTGTTATGTTTTCCTTACCGAGAGCTTGATGCTCTGCCACGCTGCTCGGCTGCGGTGTCAGCCAGTGCACCCCATGTGCTTGGCAGGGTGCAGGATCAGGCCCCTCGGCACCCTCCTGGCCCCTGGTCCCCGCGAGCCCTCGCTTGCATTCCACCCTCAGCAGCTGCAGCAGCACTTTGAACTTTCACTTTTCCTTTACTAAAATTAAAACCCAGGCACATAACCAAGCTGAGAGCTCCCAAAATCTCAGGTGGGAAGCATTACTGAGAACAGAAGCCAGACGGACTGTTTTTCAGAGGCTGATTGCTTTTTCAGAGTGCATTAGCATCTATTTTTTTTCCCCAGCACTGGAATCCTTGGGTATTGGGGAGCCTAAGAAAAGAGGGAGCTCTTATGCCGGAGGATAAAGAACCAAGATAAAGAACAAAAAGGAACAGAAAATGAAGATGTTTCTCGCATTTTTCTCAAAAGCACAGTTCTGTTTCTATTTGATTCCATGTGTTATGGAAGATAAAAATTGTAAATATTGTGGAGAAATAATGCAAGCCATTATGAAACCATTCGCTTGCATAACCTACTGTGAAGTGACTAAATCCCCTTTATATACTGATAGCCTTCTCTCAGGCTGCTGCTACCTGTCTGTTAGTCCTCATGCGGGACTGTGCCTATAGTTGACAGTTTATGACACATGCAAAGAAAGAAAGAGAGAAAGAGAGAGAGAAAGAAAGAGAAAGAAGGGGGGAGCATGCAGTGAAAGGAAGACAGATGGGCCTATCAGTTATGTATATTGTGACCCACCTGCCAGTCACAGCCCCATGGGAATGTGGCATAATAAATACTGAAAAATGGAAAGTAGGAATTAAAGTTAAAAAAACCCCTCCACAACAACCAAACATATTGAACAAAGTAAATTGTCTGGAAGGAAGAAGTGTAATAAAGATTTTTTAGGAGCATATAAATCAAAATTTCAAAAGAAATTTGCCAAATGGGGTCTCAGCTCATGTGCAGTTAGTGGCAGGAGGGTGTAAATTGTGGATCTAGAGAGGATGATTGCCAGCACGCCTAGGTATGAGGGGGCTGATTCAATAAATATTCATGATGGCAGCACGTATGCTCTAAGCACACACCCTACTCCAGCAAACCCAGCTTGGCTGAACTTCCCCCACCCCAGGAGCCTCTGTATGTTCTTGCATTGCCTTCAGCTGAGTCTCATTGCTTTTTGTGGTCGTGTGTGTGTGTGCACATGTGTGCATCTGCAGATGCCCAGCCCCTGCAGACCCAACCTGACTTATTCCTCCTAGACCTATCTCATTACCTGCCCTCCCAGAGCTCGGCGATAAACTCAATTGTGAGACCTCCAGCTCATCATGACCATTTAAACAATCTCATAGAGTGAAACATCCTTCTTGCTAACATCAGGAGTAATCAAAATCCATTCTTCCTATGATGAATAAGTGTTTCATGAAAAACCTTGCTTCCCTTCTCAAATGACATGAAGCCCAGAGGATCATCTCTTGCTTCTGTTGTGCATTTCCTTCACTCCAGCCCTGAAAGTGTTTCTACAATTTAATGGAAATACCACCCACTCTCATGCCAACCACATGCTTCTCTAGACCCTAGAGTCTCCCTGATAATTCTGCATTGTGTGGATGTTTGCTACACAGACAATCCCCAGCCTGCACATAGACCTGTGGAAAAACATGTTTTCCCCTTGGTCAGGGACCATTGTGCATTCAGAGACACCAGCACCTGCCTACCTCTTTGTTGTAAAATCTCACAACGATCCATGGAGGTGACTCTTCCCTGCAAAATCCTCTCACCTATTTAACAAGTACGGGAGTACAGTGGCAAAAATACTGTTTTCCTTTTCCCATTCTGCTCCTCTTTCGCATCTCTGAATGCATACTCATCCTCTGCTTTCTGTCCCCTTCCTGTCACTGAAGTCCTTCTCCCTCTCCTCCTTTCACCTCTCACCCATTCATTCCCCCGTCAGGGACATATGCAAATGAACTCTAATTCTAATTTAAGGACCTCTTTGATGTAGGCACTGTCTAACAAGTAAAAAACCCCTAACAGTATCTGACTTAGTTTCTGCTCTGACCTTTTCACTGCTTTTAACCTTAAGAATTCTTTGTCTTCACATCACACACAGGGAGACAGGGCTCTGGTTATTTAACTGTTTTTAACAATATGTGAACCGAGGTAATTACCTAAGAGAAAATATTAGTGGAAAGGTTTTCTTATCTTTCTGAGTAAAGAAAAAACCAAAACCTTCCAAAGGGAGAGAAGTGTGTGGTTGGAGAATGCTTTTGCCATTACTGGGTATTCATACGACGTGTGTGGGGACCAGCTGGGGGCTCACAGCATCTGACAGAGCCCAGAACAAGTAAAAATGGAGGTGGTATCTTAGCGTGGTGCTCCACCTGGTTTGGCAAGTATCATCTGGCTGAGCAGTGGTGGGCAAACCCACCTCTGATGACATCCTGTCAAGAATTTCTTCATGAGCTCTAAGTCCCCACATATAGAAATAAATACCAACACTTGTTCCCATGCTCATAGCACATCTCTTTCCTCATAATCTTTGCTATTTATTATTTTGTATAGTTACTTTTGGCCCCAAATGTTACTAAGATACAAATCTAAAATTTTGAGTGATTTCACTAATTCTGCACAAACCCTTGATCCAAAAGCACATGAGATGACCACAGAAAGCACTTTCCCCTGCAAAAGGAATAGCTCAAACGTCATGGAAATCAATGGTCTTGGAGAATATTGACAGAGCCAGATATGGAAGTTGGAGAATTTTACTGGAAAGTGGTTGCAGAATCATGAATATAAAGGGTATACAAACCTCTGCAGGCTGTAAACACAGAGAATGAAATTATATACAAGCTACTCGAGTGACGTGTTTTCCAATAAGATAGAAACAGACACTCAAAGTGAGCATCAGTTGAAAGCACTGAGGCTGTGGAATAGATTTTCAAAGGAACTAAAAGAAAAAACACATGAAGTAAAGGGACAGAAACAACTCTTCTTTTGTGAAGGATGAATTAAACAGGTTGATATTTTTCCTGTACACGATGTTTAAGTTTTGGGGGTCAAAGTTGTATGGGTTGTTTTCAAAACATGAAGATCAGCCATTCTGTAATGTGCTTTGAAAGTAAAGAGTTGCTGTGCTTGTCACCAACTTCTGACTCTCCCTCGTTTCATATAGTTCATGAATTATCATTTCTCTTTGCTTGATCTTTTATACATAATCAGACATTGCAACAGGAAGTGAGACCTCCTCATCCTGCATCAGCTGACAGAGAGGGTGCGCGCTCACATCTTCACCCTGCCTCATAGCAGGTCTTTCTTGATCAGCCACTTCAGTGTATGCCAGTTATGCCAGAGTGTCTCTGATGAGACAGGCAGATTATTGCATCTAGGGAAAAGGCGGCCCATAAAAAATACTCACCAGTGCTCCACAAGCCAATGGTTTCCCTATTGAAGCAGAGTGATTTACAGGTGATGTGTGCAGCCTAGAAGATTAATCTAAGTATCAGCCTGACAGTTTTCACACTGCATAAGAATAAAATTGATGGATGAAAAAATATAAAAATATGTGCTGCATGTTTAATATATTTTCAATCTTTCAAAAAATATACCTAGGAAATGTATATGCTCCTTCCTTCGAAGAAAAATATGATTTGATTCTTCTCTAAACTACCAGTGGTGCAAGCAGACGTCAAGATGGACACCGCAGATGCGTAACTTTATTAATTAATGCTATCACTGGGACATAAGGGACAATGCAGGAGGCAAGGTCACATCCAATCCCACATCTCTATGATTCCACAATTAAATCCTGACAGTCAGGAGACAGTACCAGGTCTGATCCTCCAAAGATACTTAAAATACAAAGTGTTAGGACTTAGGAAGTAAGCCCAGGGGGGGAAAAAAAAAAAAAAAAGGGGGGGGGGGGGGGTTGTTAGTTATCAAACCTGTACGTTAAGAAATGGTTTCACTGAAGGAGGGTGTGAAAGTAGCAAAGGAACAGGAAAGAACATTTACAGTGCTAATACAACAGTAGGCTAATACAGCAAACCCAGTGACACCAAGGGCTGAAGATGAAAAAGTACAAGGTAATAGATCTTGGGACAGATAAGTCAGTCTGTCACGTCTATGCTTCATTCTCAGGAAACAAGAGGAAAATACTACACTTCAGATTTTATCATTGACTCTGCAGTCCATGCAGTGCCTCTGCTTCACAGAGCAACACTTCCTTTTCCAGGTCCTCAACCAGCCAATGCCACACATTGAAGAGCATGGATTAACACCCAGGCTATCCCTTCTGAGATGTGTGTCCATCCCAGCCTGGGTTTGTCTACGCTGTCAGCCCAGAGGCTGTCAGTAAATCCCACTGTGAAAGGCGTACACCCAGCCAGTTAAGATAGAAAAGCTCAGGCATGTCTGGAGTGTGCTTTTTGGAGCACAGAGGGCTCTGCAGATACATGTCTAGCAATATGGCTCCATGCAGCTCAGGCTCCAGATCACCCACA
Source organism: Balearica regulorum gibbericeps (assembly GCF_011004875.1). NCBI lineage: Eukaryota > Metazoa > Chordata > Aves > Gruiformes > Gruidae > Balearica > Balearica regulorum. The sequence goes on from NC_046184.1 coordinate 143,645,637, forward strand.
CTCATACCTCTACAGCTGTACGGCCATTACCTGGGAGGGAAGCAGGGCAAGTGGGAGCCCGAGTATGCCATCTTCACAGTCACTTCCAAGCCCACTTTTTCCCAGTATTATAGATATAGTCTTCACAAACCCCAAGCTGAAGATCCACTGGGCAAAAATAGCCTTGGGATCTTGTTGTGGGTGGTTGGTTGTTTTTTGGTTTGTTGTTTGTTTTTCTTTTTTTTGGGGGGGGGGGGGGGTGTCTGCAAAGCTAATTATTTATTTTTAACTTCCAGAAAGCAGATTGGACAAGCCACAGTTCACTGCAGGAACAGAGGGCAAGGCAGATTGCATTCTCCATTGCAAAGACGCTATTAGGTTGCAACAGCAGTAACTCAGAAAGCAAAAATATTCAGACAGCCTTCCATATGTTATTTAATTGTTTGTACTATTTTTGCAAAGGCAATGAGAGAAGAAAACGCACTTCCTCAAAAAGGTAGTCAATATTGTATGAAAGCTAATAATATTTCCACACCAAAAAATGGAAAACTATGAAAAATATTTTGAAAAACATTCTTAGGGGAAACATATTGCTCATATTTTTACAATTTGGACAGTACTCAAAATTAAGGTTGAACACATAATTTGTAATTTTATTCGTCCTTTCTCCCCTTTTTCCTCTTTCCATTTTGTTCTCTTTTTTCCCCTCCATTCTGTTGATTATAGAATAATAGAGAAAGTATTGATCAGCTGAAGAAAACACTGAACACCTCATTTCATTAAAAGTTAATCTTAAAAACTTCATTTTCATCATTGTCATTTCTGCCCTCTTTTCAGGCCTGATTCTGCAAGTTTGTTCAAATGCATCAAGTTTAAACTGCTTGTCCTTGACTCAAAAGCCCTGCGAGTGCCAATCCAGCCTTCATCCCAGTTCCTTGGAGGAGGAGCCAGGCACTGTTCTGTAGAAAAAGCTCAACAAAAATGAGAGATCTCACCAAAAGCATTTTAACTGCATCAGGGCAGAACTTACGTGGGCTCGTTTGCCCCACTTAATGAACTGCCTTACCTTCTCGCCTCTGTCAGTGACATTCATTTTATTCCCTGTTAGCTTTATTCTTGCATTCCTTCTTCAATGTTTTTTCAGTGCAATCCCTTATGTGTGAAATAACCTCCCTCAGTTTGATAAATTACTGTACCTTCCTCCTTTGCTTCTTCCCAATGTTCATAAGTGAACTAATCAAAACTTCAGGGACCCAAGTTTTTTTCCATTCTTGAATAACTAAGTTACTTTTCCTTCTGTATCTGTTGTCTTTGTTTTCACAGCCCTTCTAAGTCCGGTCTCCCACGCAGCTTGCCGAGTTGCCTTTTGCTATTGATCCATGCAGCCTTTCGGTGGCTGGACCATGAAAAATTGTAAGGCCTTGGAATTCACTTCAATATTACACAGAGCCAAGTACATCCTGTGTAATTAGAAGAACCTCATCAACTTCATATGTGGGGCTTATTATTAATATGACTGTCCTAAAATATTGTAGTGAAAGATCAAAAGGAAACATAACTATCCTGTTTTTCCCAGCTTGCTTACTCTGTGCATTTAAAAATCATTTGTCTCAGCTTTATGGCACTGTTGGCAGCAGGCTTCCCTTCCCAAGGTTCAGCAAAAGGAGTTTTAAATGAAACAGCAGTAGCAAAGCGAAATAAGAAAGAAAACTGGCAATGGGCAGCACGCAGCGTGTGTAAAGAAACACGCGATGAAGGAGAGCTACACCAGTATGGTCAAGGTCTCTGGAAAAGCAGAAGTTCTGTTATTCTGCAAATGAGTAAATCTGGAAGAAAAAGGTGCTTGACTTAGACAACTGGTTGGTTTGAAATTCACCCCAATCTAGTTGGCACATTTCTTGTAATAAATGCTACAATAACTGTCAGCACCAGCAGGATTACGCACGCAGGTCACTTCAGTAGAGCCACTGGGGTAAGAAAAGGGGCTGCGATAGGCTTCATATTCCCCGAATCCCCGGCACCTGGAAAGGGTAAGCCGCTGGTCAGCAGGCACACAGCCGTACCAGTCCTGGTTTGCTTGATTCCATGAAGCCAGATCAGAGTGATGGGACCTTCAGTCGTCTTTGCTCCTTCCCCATCCAGCAAAGGTCCCTCAATTCATGGCTTATAGAGTATGACAGAAGTATGCTTTAAGTCTCTAGCTGAAGGATTAAGCTTTGCAAACCTCTTAAAATCAGCCAGACGGCTCTAGCACTCGTTAAAGCTTTTACCTCATTTCAAGCCTGAGTGCTCCCCCAAAACCGGACTAGCAAAAACATGCATAAAGGAAATTTCCTCATCTCGCTGTGACAGAGGGGAGGCCTGTTCTGACTGAGGAAATCACTGGCACTACCTTGAAAAGTACAGGAGAAACGCAGTGGGATGTTTGCAGCAACTTGCACGAGGAAGGTACCGAGGTGATTGCTATGTCCTGTACTGCACACTGGGGAAATAACAGAAAAAGCTCTGAGCTTGTAAAGCTGAGCTGGTTTCCTAGTAAGAAAAATATAGCGCTTCAACTGCAGCTAACACTACACCCAGGTTCCTACAGACTGATTGCACCACGCCTCCTGCAAACACTTCCTCCCTGCAGACCTCTCCCAGCTTGATGCAAATTGCTGAATATTTTCTTCTAACAAGTTTTATTGGCTTGATTTGTGTGCCACCACCTACTGACTTACCGCAGCCAGAGCTGGTTAGTGCATAGCTTAATCTAAGGTGTGTCCATAATGCCTGGCGTGGTGGCCCTGGCAGACCTGTGAGGCTTGGCACGTGCTACGGAGCTGCCACAGATCCCCTTTCTTTCCCTGGAGATCAAAGCGTCCCCAGATGCAGTAACAGATGTGAGCACAGCACTTCCAGTATGCTGGTTCCTTAGCCCTTTCCCTGGCTCCACTGAGCTTGAGCTGACAGTGCGGAATTTATTGCCGCCTTTTTGCCAAATTCATCCTTGGAGGGCGGGGAGATTGCTCTGGGACTTGGTGCTGCTCCTGTCTGTAGTGCTGGCCATGGGCACTCGTTCATGTCAACCGCACCATGCCAGCACCCTGACATTTCTGGGGCGCTGCCTGCTTTTCACCACCCTTCACTGGTATTTGGTTTTACTTCTGCAGCTGTCCTGTTGTTACCTGATATCACCCACATCCCACAGAAGGTGGGACTGCTGCTTTCGGTCCTCTCCTTGGGCTCTTAACCAGCAGTTGTTGCCAGGACTGCTCCTCAGGGCTTCTTCTGGCTGCCAAATAAATCTGCTGGTTTAGCCTGTTGTTTTCTTATCTGCCTCAACCCCTGTTCATCATCCCTGTGTTGGTCTACACCAAATCCTCCTTGAACCCAGACAAGTGCTTTGCCCTATGGAAGCATACTATGCTAGGCCAACCTCAGGGTCACCCAGACTGCTCACCTTCCAAAAACTAATCTACCATCATGTTTTCACCCTTAAAAGAGATGGAAAAAGACAGAAGAATAGTTTTTATCTTTTCTCAGGGCCCAGGAAGCATCCCAGAAAGCCTTGCACCACTCCAGGTACACTGTCGACCAGATATTTACTCCCTGACCCACAAGCACAGATCTTGCTTACTTGAAGTATGCCTCTGTCTTCAAGAGGGGAGGAAATCAGTCTAGCTTTTAAGGTCAGGTGTTTGTGGGCACCTTTTACTGCCCAGTTCACTTCAAAAATACTATGTCTTGTACACACTACTTATCTCCTGCCTTGTAGCAAGATTGATTTAAAAACATGCAGGAAAAAAAAACACTTCTGGTTTAATTGCATTTAAAAGACTCAAAATTTTCCTCTCAATCAATCTGTTCACAATTAAATTTGAAATTATCACAAGTTATGTTTAGCCCTAAATATAATATATGCAAACAATCAGATTTAATTATAATAGTCCTTAAATAAGTACACACTTTCTGCTGTTTTAAAGTGAAACAGGTGAAATTAAGGAAGTCACTGTCTGAGCACCAAAACCCAGCTGTTATTGAAGCAGTAAGCCAGGTCTTGGCAGGGCTAGTCTTTTCTGCAGATGTCAAAAGGAGAGTTTCTTCATTCCAGCTTACTTCAATGTCAATTCCAAATAACTAGCTCATGCAAACTTGAGAAATAATGGTGAGCTAAAAACCAGGAAACCTTGTTTTCCTTTTCCAGTTGAAGAATACAAATAACATGTAGAAGAGTATGAACTGCTATTTCTAAAATCTTAAAGGCTAGGGTTAACTATAAATGATCAGTTCAAAAGTTTGAAATGCAAGACTTGCTGGCTAAGTTAACTTTTTTCCTCCTAACTGTGAGAAGTTTCACTGGCCATAACACAACACAACAGCCAGTCAGTCACCTTGGCCACCACAGTCTGGCTGGAATCACACTGATCCCTGGCTGCTGTTTTCATCCTGTCTCTCAGCACTTCCATCACCTTTGCTGTTTAGAGAAACTTGTCTGGGGTAAGATGTGCTTCTTACCACAGTTTCTCTGACAAGCACATCACACATAGAATAGAATCACACAGAGAATCTTTAAGGTTGGAAAAGACCTCTAGGATCATCAAGTCCAACTGTCAACCCAACATCACCATGGTCTACTAGACCATGTCCCGAAGTGCCACGTCTGCACGCTTTTTGAACACCTCCAGATCCCACATAACACTCTCATTTCTGGTTGGGGAGGTTTTGGCTTACCCCTCCAGAGTTACAGGCAGACCTCAGAATCCACCACAATAACTCCTGATCTTGTGGTTCCCCCAATAGTCCAGGCGGGGACACCTGGCCTGGGTGTCCTCTGCCTGGTCACCATGGCTGGGATCGGCCACAGCCAGGCTGCGCATGGGGTACCTGGACAGTCTCTGAAGGTCAGAGGTCTCCAGGACTCTCACTGGAGACAGCACCAAAGAGAACAAATTATGCCATGATGTGTTGAGCAATTTCGATCAGATACAAAAAATGGAGAAACCCCCCTGGAGTCAACACATAACCAGAATAACACCTAGCTTGTAGCTTTATGGTATTGGAAGTGATGCTAGAACCTGACGTCAGAAGTCTGAGTTGGGCTAGGTTTTGATACACCATATTTGAAGAGACAAGGAAAGTTTTTTAAGTCTGAGCTTGTCCTAAAGGAGGGCCTGTGGTTTTATTTTTCACAATTTTATTGAAAAAAATCATTATTTTTACTGATTATTTTATATTTTAACTAAAAAAAAAAAAAAAAAAAGAAAATCTATTTACTGAAGATGCTGACTGCTTTCCTGTCAGTAAGAACTAAAGAATTTTCAGGGGTTTGTTTCAAGGAAAACCTGAATGCTTTTTTTAACAGAAATGTCCATAAAAAATTACATGTTCAATAACATGAGCAATCATAGAAAATATCTTTTTTTTGGCACCTCACCCTTAAATCCTCTTGAAACATGCAAGACTCACTTCTCTAGTGGACCCACCATGCTAGTAGACCAAATTATGAAGGTCTCAGTCAAGAAAATATAGTTCGAAGGTTGATGCAAGCAATTTTCGACACAGTCAAAACAGCCAAATTAATTCATACTGTGAATTAATTATCCTCAGCATCACTGGTAGCTCTCTTTGACTCTGTATTTATGTCATTACCATTATTATTAGTCTCTTCCATCTGAACTCTTCTTGACTGAATTTGACTTCTAAGGAGCATCTTTCCATATTCCTAAAATTCCATCACTAACTAAATCCCTGAGCAATGAATGGCACTTGCTTATATAAATCTCAGTGTTATCAGCCCTTGGGAGCTTATTCCAAGCCTTCTGGCAGCTAGCACTTTTCTTAAAGCTTCAGTTCCAGGAATCAATTACTTACATATAAATTTCAACTTTAATTTAAAGAAAGGAAGCTTCTGCCTCTCAGGATTTTATGAAAAAGCTTGAAATAAATAAATAAATAAAAAACAAAACAAAAACAAAACAAAACCAAAAAAAGGCTTAGATATCACAAGGCAAATAAAAATGTCCGTAAATTATTACTTTTAAAAATTATATTATGTTTAAGTCAGTCTCTTGATTTTAGGGGTCTTGGTAGGTGACATCTGGAAGGACATTTCTGCTGGTAACTGTCGGTCACCATCTTCCAGGATACTCTGTGTCTGCTATTAAAGGGTTTGCTATGAATAATGCACTCACCTATTTTTACATTTGTAAAATTTTTATCAATGCCCTAGAGTGTTTAGTAACCAAAACCAGAAGTTAAACCCACCACATTTTATTCCACAACAGTGTTGCTTTTATTATTGCTGGAGTCAGCAATGTAAACTGAAATCTCTCTTTTAAAATATTCCCTCTCCCTAATACCAATTGATTCTTCTGTTCTTCATCTTCTTTGAATTATTTATGCAGCAATGTGTTGTACTTGAGCAGGAAAGTTCAATAGACAGCAGAAATGTCCCAGGACATTGACTTGTATGACTGCAAGAATTCTGTTTTCTCCCTCCTTAAGTATCTCTTCATTGTCCCGATTCATTCCCATGTACATGCTGCAGTAGCAAAGCATCTTCAGCATCATTCTACAGCCTTTTTCCATCTTGGAAGTGCCTGAGATATCTGTGAGTCACAAGCTTTTCTTTTAGGAAAAAAATAGTTACTGTCTGCTCATTATGTGCAATAATTGTTTATTTCTTGGTTATTGTTCACCCAATGGTAATGCTGAACAGGAATCATGTCTTTATTTAGTAGAAATCAGAAGTCAAACCAGAGGCATATTTAGCTTCCAGGTGTCAGTTTATCATTCAGTAAAAAAACCCTGCTCTTTTCAAATAGCATCCTTCTGCACTATGCACTTTTGTGCTTTAAAGTATTAACTTGCTGCCCAGCACTGCAAATATGGATGTGCCTTGAATGCCAACGCATTCAGACATCTACATCAGCAGTAAAATTTGAATTCATGCTCCTTAAGACTACGCTGCATAATTTGAATTTGTATACAACTTCCATCCTCTATCTTGTGCACAATTTACCACACATATCTGAAAGTAAAATGTAAATCCAAAACAGGTCTCAGGCTGCTTGGAAGTTTTAAGAGTTGCCAGCACTATTTTAGATACCAACAAATGGTTTTCTGCCACTTTTTATCATATGGGGCACATTCTGGACAGAGCTGAGTTCACTAGATACAAAAAACCCTAATGACTTCCTACCTATATTTCTTGCTTCTTGAAATTAAGTATCAGCCAAACCAAAACTAATGTTGTGACTTCTGAAACCTCCACCATTGTATGTTTAATTTCCAGCTGAAAGTTCTGCAATTTTATTTTTATTCCAAAAGGAAATTTCCAGAATTTGTCTACTTTACTTTGTCCTTATTACTGAATTAATCAAGTTTACCCCTGAAAATACCATTTTCACCACTTTTTCTAGTTAAGGGACTAGCATCAAAGTAGTAGTATTGTTACTAAGACCCTAAAAAGATCAGTTATGACTTTTTGTCTAGTGTCCCCTTGACAGATCTACTAAAGGCATCAGCTGGCAACACATCACTTTTCTGAAGCCTTTTCTGAGATTAATGTTTAATACTCTTGGCACCGATGTTTTTCCTCAACAAAAATCAGACCGAAGCTCTCAGCTCATGTAAACTAACAGCACTATTGCCAGATCTGACTACAGATCCATCTGAAGATCTGTCCCTCTTTCATTTGAAGTTCCTAACAAGAAATCCACTCTGTATATCATTACCTACACTACTTTATACAGTACTGTTTATAGCACCAAAGAAAGACATCAAAGCAAGACCAAAAGCCATCCTGTTGCTACATGTCATGAGTCACCATCTGTAAACTTTTAATGTAGCCAGTGGATCTTCATATCTGAACAATCTAAATTAACTGCTTTTTAATTATCAGTAAATCAAAGACTCACAGAAAACTTTCCAGCCTTTGTTGTTCATTTTTTCCTAACAGAAGAAAATGACCTGGAGTTCAGTGTGCTACAGCAACAAACGTGGCAAGGCATCCAGCAAGCAGACGAGCTGGGTTGGGTGACCAGCTCCCACCTGGGCTGGTGAGCATGGACCCACCTTCTGCCCTGGTCTGGTCACTGCTCTCCCAAGCTCCCAGTCTCCCTGCCCCAAAGCATTTGCTGTGTGAACTAGGGTGCGCTGGGCAGCATGTTGATGGGAATGCACAGACATGGCTATGGCCACCTAGTCACAAGCCTGCAGCGTTGATAGCACAGATTGCTCTGAAATCTCATCCAGAAAGCGTGAAAAACAGTTCAGTCTTATCCATTTGGATAAGAATCAGTGTTTGCAACAACAGTTTACAACTGCAACAGCACCATCATTTCTTAGCATGTCTTCATTTCCATCAGGCATACCATGATTTGTGGAAGCTGTGAGATCACAGGCATCTTTTCTTTGGAAGAAAATGACTAAAATTGATTTTAAGTTGCCTTTTAGCATAAAACATGAGAACAACTATTATGGTAGCTTCAAATAAATTTATTTTGCACGCAGAATCTAAGATGGACCTTTTCTCCATCTAACAAGGGGGTTTCTTCATAAAGCTTAGAATTAACTTAGAATGATTCATGAACTCATGAGACAATGTAATCAAAAAAGGAAATACCTGAACATTTACATGTGATATAAGTATTTCTCAAAACCACCCATCTGACCAATATTAAACATGAATCCTGAAGGGCTGGAGAATAAAGGATTTAGGCTATCGTACTAAAAAAAAACAACCCACATTTGAAGCAATGCCAGCCCGCACTTTCAAGGGGTAATACAAAATCTGTTCTTGGTCCAAAAGCTGTGAGAAATGCACTTGTCATTTTGTCATATGTACTTTGACAGAAAGGTCAAAAGAAGAATTTATGGGAATAGTACAGTCATTAATGTGTGCTACAGAGAGAAAATGATCAATCAAACCACAACCTACTGCAAACTCCTGAACTCTGTTTTCTTCTGTTTCAAATCACAAAGCCTTTTATAATGCAGTACTTTCCTATCTTCATCATTTGAAATAAAGTGGCAAAGATAACAATTTTTTTCCAAATCCAAAGACTCCGACTAACATTTTGATGACATTCTCATTCCAAAAGAATACATTTTCCTGTTTTTCCCTGAACCATGACATATTGCCACTTTTAAAAGGTCATTTCAACTGACATTCATAAGTACAAGAGAGAGACTTGTTCTCTTGTAAAACATTACAGAGACTTGATTATTGTTTCACCTCTCAGCATTTTTGTTGAAGACTGAACCACCAAGCCAGCTATGTTTTCCTCTCTGCTCTTCTTATCCCAGCCATTTTTCAGCAGTAGCCTGATTGTCAGAAGCTGCAAAGGGTCTGATGCGTTGATGAGCTGAAAGTAATTTTGTGTTGATAATCCTAATGACCTTTTGCAAGCCAAGGAAACTCTTGATTCTGGGAGTCTATGAAGAGCAAAGAGAATGAGCTTTAATTCAAGACATAGAGTGATGGCAGAATTGCACCCTCTTTCCTAAGTTCATCTACTTGAGAAGTAGTCACTTCCCAGGGAGAAACCTTTAAGAAAAGAAGAGAGGGTTTCTAGCTGCTAGGAATGTAAACTCATCAGTTTAAAAACCTCTGAACAAATAGACCTGTCACGAGAGTGGTAAAGATGATCTTCAGTAAAAATAAACCATATTTTAAAAGTTTCCAAGTGAACATGTTAATATTAGCTATTAAACATTTTTCCCCTCTAACATGTAAGCTATTAATAAAAAGAAAAAGTTGAAACCTGATTCACAGCCACCCGCTGGACTCTCAGCATGAGAAGTCCAGTGGCTTTTTATCCAGATCAGCCCTCTGCTCAGAAATGCCAAATACAATTGACTTGTTATGCCAAACACGCTAACGATGGCAAGCGCTTGTCTGGCAGTCTTTTGGGCGACATATAGTCTCCACCAAAAAGCAGCACAAAGCATCGGCAGGTGCCGGCTTCCTTCAGGTTTATACAGGAGGTTGTGGATGCCAGCAGCTCCTGTGACAGAAGAAAGGCAGCATGTCTCACCTGCCCTGGATTTCCAGGCAGATATCGTAATAAGAGTGTGTGCCTGGGAAGGGAGGTGAGTAGGAACAGAAACCTTTTTTTCTTTCCCATCTTTGATGTTGTGCTTCAAGCAGTGAGGAAAGGGGAAGATGGAGCTGCTGCGTCTAACAGATTACTTTGTCTCTCCTGCAAACCCCGCTATACTGGGGAGCTCACAGTCTCTCTCCTTTCTCAGGGGAGCATAACTCTATCTGGCCAGTCATTCTGTGAGGAGATCACAGTGACATTCGGTCACTGACATGCATACGGAGGATGAATAACTCAAGCCGGACTTATAAACGCAGCACTTTTTAAAAAAAAAAAAAAAACAAACCCCAAAACCCACACCTGTGCTGCTGCAAGTAAATTCAGTGGATAGGTCAGATGGAGATGATGACTATATCAGGCATAACTCTCAAATGAATGAAAGGCTTGTCATAAGGTATTTCAGACAGAGAGGTAAGGAAAAAGCTGTGGCAGAGACACCAAAGCTTCAGAAGAGGGCTTGTGTTTTGAATCATTGTGACCTACGGCAGCACAAAAATAGATAGTTCACTTTCAAGAGAAAGAAGAAACAAGGATTAATGTGGGCAATGGGCCTGGGGTTTGAAAAAGGCTATTTACCTGCAAGATGTGATGAAAAAGGAGAGTTCAGCACAAGCTGGGAATGAAAAACATGGGAGCATAGGACTATTCACGCATTGACAAATGGGCCAGGAAAGGCTGCTGAGGAGCAGCTCTGCTGGAAAGAACTGGAGGACCCTGGTGGACAACAAACTCAGCCGGTGTCCACAGTGCACCTTAGCAGACATGAAGGTTGACAGCACTCTGGGCTGTATGAACAGAGGCATGTCCCATGTTCGAGGGAAGAGATTATTCACCTCTGTAGAGGTCCAGTTTTGGGACCCCCAGCATAGGACAGACATGGACAAACTGGAGGGGGCTCAGAGGAGGGGATGCTGGGGGACTTGTCCCAGTAGGAGCGGGGCTGAGTCAGCCTGGAGAAAGGGTGGCTTTGGGTACACCTAATAGTACCACTGCATATAAGGGGTCACCAAGAAGATGGAGCTAAACTCTTCATGGTGATGCATGGGGAGGCAACGAGAGACAACAGGCAAAACTGCAACAAGAGAGATTTAGCCAGGGTATAAGGAGAAGTTTTTCCCCATGAGGACAGTCAGGCAGCAGAGCAAGTTGCCCTGAAAGGCTGTGCTGTCCCCATGCCTGGAAATTTTCAAGACTCAAGCAGACACATCCTTGAGCAGCCTGGTCTGGCCTCGGAGCTGGCCTGGTTTGGGCAAAGGTTTGGAGCAAAGACCTCCAAGGTCCAACCTGAATTATTCTGCGATTCTTTAAAAGTTAAAGGATCGGTGAATCATCCCAAAGTTTCATCTTGAGCATTACAAAAATGTTTTAGTAAAGGTTATATTAAAGTAAAAAGCTCTTGAGTGCAAAAAAGGAACTGGCCTCTCATTCTAGGACTATATATGCAAATTTCTATTTGAACTGAATATACTAAGAAGCAACAAGTGACCAGAAATAAACAATACCTGCTGCCTCTTGCACTTCAGTTTAAACTTTCCCAGGTGCTTGGGTTAGAGGTTACAAACAGGTACCTTCACTATGGGGAAAATACCATCTGCTTTTATTGCCTTTGAAAACACCTCCGCCAAAGCTGCTTCAAAGCCCCAAAATGCAAAAGAGAGATTTGACAGGAAAATGTGAAGATGTCATTGCTTTCCCAGAGAAAGAAAATATCTGGCTTCTCTGGTCTCTATAGCAACAATCTGTAAATATGATTAGCATTAACAAGAAAGCATATCATCTTGGGTGAATCTTTTATCTTAACTTACTCTTATAACTCATTTTAAAGGCCATTTCTGGTATTATTATATATAAGCTCTTTATTGCCCTGTTGGAAAACTCTATGATTCACACTCATTCCTGGTATAAATCTACTGACTCACACTAACAAGAATAAGTATGTCTCTAAGTCTATGACCAAAGAGACAAAAAGATTTTCTTTAACGTTGCACAGCAAGGGCTGCATATTTATGAGAATACACCACTTTGAGGATTATTTATCACAAGCAACAGACTTTCCAGACTACTGAGCAACTTCATTACAACTGGGTACACACCAGCCTATTTCAGTTATACACATTTCTCCCACCTTGTAACAAGACTAAAATGATGGGATAAACCTGGGTTTGGCACGCTGAGCCATCAGGAAAATCCACAGCACTGTGGTGCAACTTCTCTGTCAGATGCACTCCTGTGATCATATTGCTCCTACTTGCTTTTCAAACTGACTTTTCACAGAAGTGGCTGCGTCAGGCTCTAGGGGTGAATTTCAGGGCCAGGCAATGGGGTATCTAAAGGAGCTCTTAATACCCCAGGATACAAATCTAGTCATCATCTTTCCTATGAAAACACGGAGGTACTTTCCATGGGGAAAAAGATTTTCATCCTGCATTCAGACAGCCGATCTTTTACAAGGACCTGCACTGGATCATCAATGATCTCCAGTGGGAAGGAAAATACCACACACTTTCCCACTTTAGAGAGACAGTAATACAGCTGGATGCCTTCCCCTCTCTGTTACAATAAGCATGGTTTAATTACCCCCACACAAGTATGGATGAGCAAATAGATCCTCTCATTTATATTCCAGGAATTTAAACTATTAGAGATGGTGCCCGTGGAAAGTAATGTAAGTGTCTTGCTGTTTGCAAATTTGAGTCATTAAGTCCTTATTTATATGAATAAATCTGCTAAAACATAATGGGAGCTGCCTATGCAGATGGAGCTGGCAAGATCCTTGCCTCTACACATCTTGAGAAGTGCAGCTTCCATTGCCGTTGCTCAGACTGAAGCACTGGTCTTTTCAATTTATATTAGGCTGTGCAATGTTGCACACTGCCAAAAGGAAAGGCAGCGGAGGGAGCAGATGTCACCACGTCTGATTAACATTGCACTTTGTGTTCTCACCATTCCTGATAGTGAAACTTCGCAAATTACCGGTTAAACCGGCAGCGTATTAAAGTCACGCGCAAATAGCTATATCCACTTCAAGGCTGTGAAGAATCAGGCCCTCGTGTCTCCTACTAATCAGGCTATGTATCAGGTATCCTCTCGGCAGCAAACGGATCGTGTAACAAAGACAGAACAAGCCTAGTATCTGAGATGAAAAAAAGGTAATAAAGCTCCATTTATATCATGTATTGGCCCTTTTGGACAGTCTTTGGAGCATTACTGATGTCAGTCCCATGTGCTAGTTGCCTTTTGAAGACCTTCATCTATTTGAAGCTTTTCAAACACTTTTGAAAGAATGTCTACAAAGTCCTGCAAACGCCAAGAGCAGTTGATTTAACACGACTCTAACTAAGGCAAAATGAACTGAAGCAATTTCTCCTGTCCCTGCAGGTACTGTGTTGAAATATTTTATCTGAAGTCTTCAGAACTATCCCATTGAAAATATCTTTTAAGAAGCTTCAGTCTCTTCACACATCAAAAAAGTGTGCAGTGTATTTGGAGGGAGGGGAAAATCCCTAAAATCAATGTTGTTATTGCGGTCCTAATAGGCTCTGCCATATTCTAGGCAGTCTAGTTTTGATAGCGGCAAATTTCATTAAGATCTGTCTTGAGACACCACACAGTTTCAGAACTCTTTAGAAGTCAGAGTTTTCCTTCAAAAACATTTCAAGCAAAGGCTATAAAAATACTACTAGGGGTCTTTTCCTTGATCGCAGTGGTACCTCTGGGAAAGGAGTTATTACTACCTTTGTAGTTTGGTAATAAGGGGCTACTGTCCGTCCTTTAAAGTGATTTGAGTCAGACTCTAATTTGTTGCATTATAATGCGATGTGTGTGAAGTCTGTTTGTTGTCTCTGTCTCCTCCCACATACGCCTCTGTCAAGATGTTTCTGCTGATACTGTGTTTTGTGCATTTTTAAAGAATCCTGTCAGGTAAGGATGTAAAAAATACAACAAGAAATAGTCACAAACATGTTCTCTTCATAAGAACTGAGTAATTTACGATTCACATGATTGAATATATATAACATAGTCTAAAGAACAGCATGTGCATTCCTACGAAGTACGTAGGGAATGGGAATTGCTGAGAAAACTTTGGAAAGTCACATTAAAAATGACAGCTTCCAGGCAGAATAGGACCAGCCTGCAAAAAGTGTGTTCTCATCCTGGAGGTTGAGAGGGGTCGTTATTAATTTACATCACCTTAGCAAGACGAAGGCTCCCACAGAGGAAAGGGAGCGCAAATCATTCCTTTCCGAAAAGGGCTGCTTTGAAACCCTTTTTTAAAGTAGGCAGCTTTCAGTCAGACTGTTGACCAATCGTCATATTGTGCTTTCCTAACGTGGCAGCAACTATGCGTTGTGGGGAGATTAGGTCCCATAAAAAAATTGATACCAGCCCGTGCAGCAGGACAGCCTCTATACTGCAGACTCCAAAAGAAAAGAAAACCATTTACTTCAGGAATAAACGTGGCCTATTCAAGAGCCGTGGGTCATGGGGGATTATGCTGAACCTCCATCCCCCCCAACACCTGCCGCCCCACCACCACCACCAGTGGGAGGAGAAGAGGGGACACAGGCAGAGAATTAGCCCATTTTTGTCTCAAGTGGGGGTGGGGGGGGGGGGTGGGGGGTGAAAATTGTGCTCATTTTAGCTCTTGACTCCCTGCTTGGCCACTCCTGGGGGCATTCCCCAACCTGTCCTACTGACAGAGCTGCAGAGGCCAGAGAGACAAAAGCAAGTCTCCTGGGGAGAGCTGGCTGATGTAAGTAAGAGCTATGTAATCAGGCTCACGGGGAGCCTGGCAAATGTGTAAGGAGCCACTTTCCATAGCCATTTGCTGTCATAATGTTTGGCCAAAAGCTTGTGGCCAGAGCAGGTCCTGTCCTGGAAATACCAGCTTCAAGGTGGACTTGGCACAAAAGGCGCCTCAGGGTGTGCAGGCTGGCACTGCCGGCGCTGCCCGTCAATCCTTGCAAACAGAAAGTGGTTTATAACCAAGGAAGGTCTACCCTTGCACAGCACACCTGGCTCCTGGAAATTCATCTTCTCCTCCCTAGGCATTTTCTTCTTACTCTGCAACTCCCTTTCCCTCTAGAAAAGCTGGGTGACTGTGAATGTCAGTTGTACTCTTTTTCTCATTATCCTTTCCCAGTAATGTATCCCATGTGTTTATTACTCCCTGCACCTAATAGTAGTGCTGGAGTTCCCTCATGTCTGCATTATGATGTCCTCAGTTTCCTATTAAAAATATTTCTCTACCAACTCCTTACTCCTTTCCATAATGATGAAAACCTCTCTCAATTAACTTTTGCATATCCTATTTTCCAAAAAGGACAAAGCCATCTTCCCACCTGTGCTCACCCCTTAATTTTGTTGCTGTTGGTCTGGTATAATACTACGCTGCTTCCAGGGAATCACAGCCTGCCTGCAGCTAACCCTCCACCACCAAACACAAGCTCTCACCTTTCTCCAAATGGACTCTCGTGCGTGCATCTTCACCTAGCATTTGCCATTTGCAGGCGTGACGGTAGCTTTAGGGGGATTAACAGCTGCAGGTGAAGGTAAGGACAAAAAAAAAAAAAGAATCAGCACAGTAGAATACCTTGCCAACATTTCTAGTAGAGGAACAAAATACCATATTAAGGCCACAGTCAGCACGGGGTGCAGGCCAGCTTCAGCCACGGATCCTTGCCAAGAGCCCCCCGTAACATTGTCAATTGCCATGAAGAGGGAAAAATGAAAAGGCAAGGCATTCGCCAAGGAATATTTATGGTCACAATGATGCAATGAGTCAGGAAACGTGTGCCAGGCTGCTGTTTTGTGCCACCCTCATCCCCAGGCAGCACCATCAGAGAGATCCAAAAAAGAGAGTACATCCCATTTGGGGCTGAGCTCAGTGAAGGTGAGGTTTAAATCGATGATGTACAAATAGAAAGCGGAGAAACAGGGAAGCAGACAGCACTGATGACTCCCTCATAACAGATACTTTCCCTTTGACCTCAAATGAGATGTTAACATGATTCAGATGGAAAAACAGGAATTTCATCAAAGGGACAGCCAAAGTCGTTATGGGATACAACAGAGAGCATCTCTACCCTACATTTTTCTGTTAACTGTGGGGAAGAAAGCAAAATAATGCCCAGTTTTTCTTGCAGCAGACCTAGAGTACGTCAATACTAATGTCTAGCTGAAATGACTTTAGAAAGCTCACTGGTTTATCCAGGTTGAATTGTCAGAAAAACTGTATTAAACTCCTAGGAACCAGTTGTTGGATTTGTATCTGCTGTTGCAGATGCATGGCGGGGGGCTGTAGGAATAGATGTTGAGAAATGGCTGTCAGTGAACTGACTGGAACAGAAAACATTGCATTAATGAGCCACAATTTTTTAAGACATGCCTTGAGTTGTTTTGTCATGCAATTTTGCTAAAACCATTTGCTATCGACCTAGCTGAAAATTATTGCAGTGGGAACTACATTTTTTTCATTCACCTTTTTAAAAAAAATCATATCATTTTTACATGCTACTTTCTATGTCTGTTACATAGTCAATTACAAGTTGGAAGCTGTATTTTTCCTTTTTCTTTAACCAGTTCTAAAAAGTGAAGTGATGAACTACGTAAGCAAATCAAAAGCCACATTGTGCATGTAATTGAAAAATTATTTTAAAGTCAACTTGTGGTAAACGGCAAGTCTATAGATTGAGAGCAAGAAAAGCCCGTTCCATCTTCAGATAGTCTTTAATTTTACTTATGAAAATTGCCTCTTAGCAATTCTTTAGTGGTTTATCTAATTAGATATATTGATTTTTTTCATATTTTGTTTGTGGCTGGAAGAGAAATCATGCTCTTATGAAGTAATAATGAGCTCAGCAGAGAGGCTTAGCTATGATTATGTCAACAGTTTAGAAGTAATCTATATCCAAATTCAATAGAGGATTTCATTTACCTAGAAAGTATCTGAGTGGAAAACAGCTTGGTGAGGGCATTAGTGTACACCCAAATCTAGGGTGGATTTGCATACGGTTGAGACAATTAGAAAAGAGGGTCCTTATCACTTTTATGAAATCAAGCTGAATCACCAGAGTACCCCAAATACACAGGCTGGCACCGGGCACTCCCTCTCCTCATACTTCACAGGGTTTGAAGTAGGTTTCCATTTCATTTTGCTTATATTGCATCAGACAGGTTCGGAAAACCAGAGAGAAATAAACCACAATGCCACAGTAGTGGAGAATATTTTGCTGCATTTTTTTTTTTCAAAAGACAGTCTCCTGAGCCAGGCATTTGAATCATAAGGACTTCTGGGATGGGATTTTCACTCAGAGATCTCCATTCTTACGTGGATTAAGAGGATTAAAAACCATTAAATGACCATCCTCCAAGTCCCTAAAGCAGATTTGCCTTTTTCTATCCTCCTTCAACTGGGGCAGACTTGGGGGTAACAAAGTACTGCACAAAAGACTCCCTTAGCATGACAAAAGGTGAAACAATCCACTGAACTGCCAATGTACCAAACAATGAAGTCGGTGCAGTCTACTCAGCTCATTTTCATCAGAACAAATGGTATCAAACTTGGCAATGGCATTGTTCTTAAACTTGAACATGGGGCTCTTTTTTCCCCCCTCTTCTTTTTTTTTATTTTTTATTTTCCCATCCGAAGCTCAAGGTGTCATATTAATTATTTAAATCTTCAGAAGATTTCAACTGTATCCTCCAAGGCTCTGCTCAGTGCCAGAAGGTCTCCAATCTGCATTAGCTTTTGTTAATTAGAGCTGAAACAAGGACTTTGATCTCAATGAATATAATAACAACAAAAAAAGCAAAACTTCCTGTGTGATTTATCTTTTACCTATTTTCTGCCTTTACTGTTTTTCCACTCTATTAGACTTTGATTTACCTTGTATGAGTAACATTAAACAGTTTCAGTACAAAAGAACTTAAACAGCTTCAAAAGCCTGACTGAAATGATAGTTAAATGCTACATGAAGTGATCCTGAGTCTTTAAACTTTAAAAGAAAATGACACAATTTTACTTTATTTTATTTTATTTTTTTTGTAAGGGGGGGCTGGCATGGGGGGGTTGGTTTGTACAGCATGGATGCTTGTCTACTGATGTCAGATATCACAGGTTTTCCTGTTGGGATTGATCTTTCCTCATTAAGAGCCTTGTTTCTAGAGCTATAGCGCTGATAGAACAGAAGGCCAGTGATATTCTGCAAGATGTTCCTCATGCATCAGGCTTGCCCTGAGTTTGTAGCGCTGCTTAGATCCGAGAGGGTCACTGCCAGGGCTTGCCTTGTTAAAATTTTTCTCATTAACATTTATCTTATTGAATAGCTCTGAAAGGCAAATTTTTTTAGCCCAAAAAGAAAAACTAGCAAATTTTAGTGTCAGATGAGGTCTAGTTGTATATTCACTTGAGCAGGGACTTATCGTTATGGTTCCCTAATATGAAAAAAATAATCAAAGAATATCCAAAAATGCTGCAAGTGAAATCTACTTCTGAGATTTACGAGATACATGAGGATAAATTTTCATTGTGATGGACAAAGAGTTGCACACACAGCCTTCATTAATAACAACGCACAGTGCTGAAAATGTGCCCTGTATCTTTTACATAAGGCTTACTACAGAACAGTGCAGCCCCAGGAGACTGGTCACTCGTGGTTTATCTCATTTTAGGGAGAATAAATTAAAGGGTATCTTGTGAATTCTGCACAGAAAGTAGGAGAGCTGAAGTGAATAGTCTTAAAAATAATAGCTAAGAACTATGATAACCTGCTGGAGGCACCAACTGAGACAAAGGAGGTTTGTCTAGAAAGGAATGGGATTTTGTTGGGGAAGTTTAAAATGAACTCAGTGCCTGAAACAAATGCTGCACTGCAAGGTCTAGCTTCATCCACAGGACCGGGACAGCCTGGGCCATGTTAGCACAGACCCCCTCTGCTCACAGCATCAGTGTGCTTCAGCTCCAGGTCTGAAAACAGGTTGGGAATTCAATAACAGTCTGATCCTTCCCCTTCCAAAACCTATGGCAGGCTTCAAACCAGCTTTAAGAGGCTCCCCGCCAGGACCTGCCTCACTGGAGATGCTCCCACTGAGTCTCAGTGGACTTGTGATGTGAACACTCACCCCCTGGTTGACTAAGATCACATTTTTCCTATTTCCATGCCTTTTTTTCTCTCCTGCCAGACCATCTTGCATAGATTGGTGGTGGCAGATAATAGGCACGTATCTGGCCACACGTTTCGGCAGGAGGTTGTAATGCTGCGCTGAGCAACAGTCTTAGTCAATGACACAAACCGTGAGGCCTCCTTGGTTTTCATTCCTGCTCCATTTGGAGTAGAATTGTTGGGGTTTTTTTTGCAAAGCCAAATAAAGTTACCAGTCAACTGGAGGCAAAATTTTATATAAAGGCAAAATCTTCATGTCAGGACCATATCTTTGTTTCCCACATGGAGGTGTGCTTGGGAGATGGAGGGCCCTCATGCAGCAGTTAAAAGGGATACTAGAGTAATGATGTTGCTTTGCTATTCCTTTTCCATCTAGAAGCTGGCCAGAGAAAAAGGAGGGGTAACATATTGCCTACAAAGATATTCTGTTAAACCAGGACTTTTGGTCCCACCATGCTGACCTGCCATCCTACCACCAGTCAGCACATACTTCTTGAAGATCCAGACCAAATCCGGTAACACCTGGCATCTCCTCCCCTGCCTTTCCCCACCCTTCATACCATCAAAGGTTCACAAGTTCTGGAGCTTCCCTAAAAGTTTGGGATACTTCAAGCCAGGAAAGATAGGGTGGGGACCAGTGGCCCTCAGTGAGGGTGTGTAAACTGCCACCTCTCTTGAGCTGCTGAACCCCAACACAGCCTGCATGGCTTGGCTCACAGACGTTGTCTTTTACGGGACTGAACAGCCTTAAAGGATGGGAGCAACGACTGCATATTTTAAGCATAAAATATTGAAAGCATGCAGCAACCGTGCTGAAGCTACTGCAGCGCAGAGCGATGGCTGAGTCCGTGGCCGTGCTCCGTACACCTGGGCATCCCGTTTCCCTCACTGCCTCTCCTTCTTCCACAAATATTGATTCTGGCTTTGCTGCACTTTCATCTGTCAGCACAGGTTAGTTCAGTTCACGTCAATGCTATCACAGACACGCTGATTTTTTTTGCTCACCCAGGCTTCTTCATTTGTCCCTCTCTCTGGGCTCAGTACAAGCGCCAATTGCTGCTCCATGCCGTGCTCCCAAGAGAATGGGCAATAGCGTCCTCCACGCACAGAGCCAAGACCCTTCCTCGACAGCCTGGGAGGGCAGGAGGGTGCAGGAGGGTGCGGGAGGGTGCAGGAGGGTGCGGGGGGGTCAGGCCGCCCGGCAGGTGTGTGCATGAGCCATTGCCCCCTCATAGCTTGTGAACCACCACCGTGCTCCGCCTGGAAAAGTCCTATAATAAATACTTCTCAGAGCTGCCTGCTGCCAGAAAGGACAGGAATTTCAAAAGATTGAATAAACTTCCCCAGTGCTGTTCAAAACTCAAGGGATGTTCTCCTCTGGCCTTCAGAAAAATTCCCTAGAAATAAACAGCTGAAGTTTGCTTTGAGATTTAGGTTTTGGACCAAACATCTTGGCTGTTTACCCCAAGCTGCCTTCTGCCCATCCTATCATCACAGTCAAAGCTGTGATGATAGGACGGGCAGTGACAGGCCATGGAGGGTGTAGAAAGTGAGGACAAATAGCTTAAGTTCAAGGCAAAAGAGCGGAGAGTATCTGGGGAGGGAAAGAAGTCAAAGCCATGGACTAGGAAAATTATCATCTCTGCAGCAGTTTTCTGAATGGATGTAAGGGCAGGCAGACTGCATTCATTGATGCTAGAGGAAAGGTTGCTGAAGGAATGGAGACACAACATTATTCCAATGAAAATCACTCATTGACTTTAATAAAAATAGCACCAACCTCCAAATCACTAAAGGTTTCTCACAGGGTATAAGACTTCTGTTGTTTTACATAGTCTACTTTTTAGCATTGAAAAAGATAGGCACTTGTTTATTATTTTAACCTACTAAGCTTACATTTCCCCAAAATTCTTCTTTGGGGGGAGGAATGGAGAATCTTATTTAATTACTTCATTTCTAGAAAATATTATCACTTTAAAGCCTTATTTTCCTATATTTATTCCATTTGAAACTCAGATGATATATCATCTTATTATGACTTTTTACAGCTATTCTTTTAGATGGGCTCAACAGCATTCTCGATTTAATTCAGTACACCTCCATATAAAACAACAGTGTGTTGTATGTGCATTGCTTTATTTGAAAATGATGTACACGATAATATGTTTCTGTCTGCAGATTGTGTCTGATTTAGCTGACAAAAGACTGCAGCAGTCACTGTGGCCAGAAGCTATTGGAAAGCAGCCAGCATTAATAACAAAATAAATACAAAGCAGAAGCAAGTGATGCCGTAAAACACAAGGACAGTGGGTTACACTTTTCTGCATGAAGTGGCACTGCATCATGCATGCAGCATATTTACCAAGAGGGCAAAAAGCAACCTCTGGGTTTGAACTTCTCGCACCACTAAAATGGCCTCATTCTGAGGAGACCCTTTGGGCTGAGCATAGCCCTGCCTCAGGAAACAAACACTTCACACGGTGACAGAAGTCACTGTGGTGATAAGACAAGTTAGGAAGAAAGAATGATACAACTAAAAGCCTCCATTTAAATAGGATAGCTGCAGAAGGAGAAGCACCTTATCCAAGAGACATTCAATATGAAGATCTGCTATTTTGACTCTTTCGCTGTTGCCACTCGTTGCAATGACTTTTTTTAAACTGGGAAAAGCCTGATGCCTTGAGCCTTGGTAGAGCCAACAGCACTAAGAGATGAGAAAACGCAGATTTCCTTTTTGATCCTCAGAGCAGTGGAAATGTGACAGTGCAGTGGACAGACTCCCTCTTCTAGTCCCACTAAGCTTTTTTCCTGGGCACATTACAAAATTTTCTAGAGATGCTGTTATGGGGGAGAGGAAAATGGGAGTCATACCAGAACAAGCCTGGTGCTGTCACATGACCTACTACTGCAGCAGTGCCCTCTACTTTACATCAGTGGTTTAGTAAACCCCAAAAGGAGGACGAAAAAAAGCTCTTGTTGTAGTGAGGGTCTGGTCCTCTGCATACTTTGAAATTGAAGTAATCTACAAATGCAATGTAGTGGGCTGTGATTTAAGTCAGCTACAACTTCTTAATGTCTGACTGCCAGACTAGAGCATGAAGCTTCGCTGTAATCTAGTCTTAGATGTGCATGGTTGCACTTGGGTCTTTTTCTTCAAGGAGAGGAGCTTATGTATTTTGCTCAAGGTGACAGACGAATACATTTCTTTCATTAATGTGACACTACCAAACAAAGTCAAGCAACTGCATGGCTTTGCACTCTACCACACCTGCGAGGAACATCCTACCAACAGCAGGGCTCTCCAAGGAACTGGCTTTGAAATGCTCCTCAGTGCTGGAGGGCATAGCCGTTTTCTCTGAGCTGCATTTCAGCCAGCTTCTCTTCAACCACATCTTTCTGTTTCCATGATAACTGAAGTCAGTGTCTGCTTCAAATGAGAGCAACGTGCATCATCAGCATACTGTCCTTATTTGTGCCTGCAGCATTTCATAAAGTCTTCTAGAGGATTAATGTTGATCTGGAACAGATGTTGACTTTTTGGGGGTTGCTCAGTCGTAACTGGTAGCACAGTTTGGACCCACTCCTTTAGCTTGAGCAGCAATAGTCTACTGAATTAACTATTAGAGCTTCTCATTAGTTTTGAATTGCAATAGCTCCTAAAATTAGGGATGCAAAGTTTGCAGCTGTTGGATGTAGCAATTAAATACGGAAGAGTCAAAAATGAGGAGGTCAAGGAGACAAGAGGAGACAAAAGGAGGAGACAAAATAGTTCATCTGGTAGGATAAGGATCAGCATCAAGACCACTATTAGGACAGCCTGATCACTGTCCAGTGCTTTGAAGGACTGTGGCAGAAGGGAAGCTTAAGGAGGGGTTTGAAGAAGAACAGTAGTTTGTTAGGTGTTTTTATTGTAGGCACAAACATATTATGGTAGCATGCAAACAATCCAGAACATGCTAAAATAAAAAGATAAACCCAGTACATGATTAACATGGACACTGCTGAAAGAGGAAAGGGAAGGAAGGGTGGGCAGCGTAGCAGTATATTTGGTTTGCTTTGGACAGCAAATTAGTCAATGAGTAGCCTTCAGGTGTTGTTTTTCCTCTCATTTTCAAGCTGTGTCATCAAATCAAGACAAATTCCCCTTCATTTGAGCCACATAATGAATTTTATTCATCTTAAGAAAACCTTTCTTTCAAAGTTTCCTGTGTACTTGTTGAGGCACTCTGAAATTAAGAGCTATTCCCCATTGTTTTCCCTTACCTGCAGATTAAGCAGCAGCAGCTCTATTGCTCTACTTCATATACCTTTTTCTTCTCAGATCTCTCTAAAAGTAGAACCGGTTCTCAGCTCCACCACTTTTCACCTCAGAAAGGCTTCCTTCCATCCTCTCCTTGCTGTCTTGATCATTCTGTGTCCCTCAGCTAACCCGACAGATTCATTATGGCATGTGTCAGTGATCAGTCAAATCAGCTGCCATGGGAACATCTCTGTAGTGTCAGATCTCTCTGAGTGAACCACAATTGCAAGTGCCATTGCTGAAAGACCTACAATGCTTCTGCGCTGGTTCATGTTCAGGATACTGAGCTGTGCAACTTCCACTGATGACTCCTTTCCTGAGCCTCTAGCCATGCTGGGCCAGGCATATGTTTTGCTACCTAAAAAAAAAAGAATAAAAAAAATAAAAAAAAAATATATTCTTCACATTGTTTTCACTTGTATTGGATACATTGGAGTTCTCTCAAATGAAATGCAAGGCTCTGTAATGACATCAAAGTTGAAGTCAGTAGATTTTATCATCTTCTTCCCAATGAGTTATTACTTACAAGGTGGGGGGGACTAGAAGTGTAAGAGAAATTACTCCTCTCAGCTCCTGTACAAATGAGAACTATAGGAGACAGGTATCCTTCAGAGAGTAATTCTTCTGGGGTTTAGCACAAATTTTACAATGGGAACAGTAACCCCCTGGAAAATCTTGTTCTGTATATTCTATGTGTTGTACACCTTAAGAGGTTCTTAAATCGCTTATTCTTCTAATGACTGAAGAGATGAATAGACATAACAAGCAGTGAAGGGACTAAGGTCTGATCAGTCACTTGGTCTAAACAACCATATATATAGTGAGTACAGAAAAGGCTAGAAATATCAAACACACAAAGTGTCCCCCCCAACCAGCCTTTCAACAGACAAATAATCTCTCACAAATAAAGCTTTCAGGAAAAAATACAATTCTATGTCTAAAAGTTCTCTGCAAAGAGCAGGAATTTTCTAGAGTGAGGATTATATCCTTGGAATACATGTGTCCACATTTTTATTTGGGTACTACCTTGAAATCTCAGTCAACAACGCAACCCTATTGTGTCAGCTCTAGGCAAACACAGAAGGAAGCACTGGTCCCTTCCCCAAAGAGCCTCTGATATGATGCAACAAACCAAGGTGGAGACCACAAGGAAGTGTTATATAATTCTGTTGTATCTATCTTCTCCACGTTCTTACAATGTCCTCATCACCAGGTAACCTACGCACTTTTCAGCAGAGACCTCAGCAGCAGGACTGTCATCCTCTGCTGATGGATACATCTACATTGCACATGGCTTATTCTTTCTCTCAGATGTGCCTGAGTTTTGGAGAGGAACACAAAGTTTATGATAACTCTACGTTCCTCATGGAGACTGCGAAGTCCTCAAAAAAGCTGGTTTTAGTTCATTGATGCACTTCACCCTTACAGTGAACAGCTATTTTTTTTACTTAAACAACAAAACTATCACCCTGGAGCATAAGTGCAGACTTTTAAGTACAGTGAGCCCAAGTCTTCATGCATTATGGACATAAGGATAAAGTAGTGGAGAGGCCAGAGGACAATAAATGTGCTGTCTTAGAAGGTGACTACCTAAGTTTAATGAACTGGGATCACACCTAACAGATACTAAGCCACTTTTTTCTAAGTTTAATTTTTTTAATATAAAGCCTATTGTGTTGGGTTTGCATGGCAAGGTTTTGGAAGCAGGGGGGGCTACAGGGGTGGCTTCTGTGAGAAGCTGCTAGAAGGTTCCCCTGTGTCTGACAGAGCCAATGCCAGCTGGTTCCAAGACGGACCTGCCGCTGGCCAAGGCCGAGCCCATCAGTGCCTCTGTGATAACATATTTAAGAAGAAAAAAAAAACAGTTAGGGAGAGCTTTTGCAGCCAGAGAGAGGAGTGAGAAGATGTAAGAAACTCTGCAGACACCCAGGTCAGTGCAGAAGGAGGGGCAGGAGGTGCTCCAGGAGCCGGAGCAGAGATCCCCCTGCAGCCCGTGGTGAAGACCATGGTGAGGCAGGCTGTCCCCCTGCAGCCCATGGAGGAAGGATGAGGGGGTGTAGAGATTCCACCTGCAGCCCGTGGAGGACCCCATGCCGGAGCAGGTGGAGGCACCTGAAGGAGGCTGTGACCCTGTGGGAAGCCCACGCTGGAGCAAGCTCCTGGCAGGACCTGTGGACCATGGAGAGAGGAGCCCACGCCAGAGCAGGTTTGCTGGCAGGACTTGTGACTCTGTGGGGGACCCACGCTGGAGCAGTTTGCTCCTGAAGGTCTGCACCCCGTGGGAGAGACTCACACTGGAGCAGTTCATGAAGGACTGTAGCCCGTGGGAGAGACTCACGTTGGAGAAGTTTGTGAAGGACTGTCTCCTGTGAGAGGGACTCCACGCTGGAGCAGGGGAACGATGAGAGGAGTCCTCCCCCTGAGGATGAAGAAGTGGCAGAAACAACATGTGATGAACTGACCGTAACCCCCATTCCCCATCCCCCTGTGCCGCTGAGGGGGGCGGAGGTTGAAGCTGGGAGTGAAGTTGAGCCCAGGAAGATGGGAGGGGTGGGGGGAGGTGTTTTAAGATTTGATTTTATTTCTCATTCCTCTACTCTGTTTTGCTTGGTAATAAATTAGATGAATTCCCTCTCTAAGTTCGGTCTGTTTTGCTCATGACAATAATTAGTGAGTGATCTCTCCCCGTCCTTATCTCAACCCACAAGCATTTCGTTATACTTTTTCTCCCCTGTCTAGTGAAGGAGGGGAGTGATAGAGCGGCTCTGGTGGGCACCTGGCCCCCAGCCAGGGTCAACCCACCACACCTATTCTGTCTGGCCCATCCATCCTATCCATCCATGCACCTGTCTCCATGAAAATACAAAAAAAATGTAGCCTGCAACAGACACGATGTTCGGTTAAAGCCAAAGTAAATTCTCATGTTTGATTTTTGCATGTTTCCAGCGCTCTATGCCTAATGATCTGTTGGCCGGGGTACTCCCTCTGCTTCCCTTACTGAGAGGTCAGCAGGCGCCCCACCAGCGAGCTGCTCTCCTCCTCACTCCATCCTCCTGGGTGAAGATCTAGGCCAAGAAAGGAGCAGATTCACCCCCTCTCCCTATAGCTGTTTGTGCTCCTAAGCAGAGGGAGATCCTCTCTCCTCTGACATGAAAGGGGTACGTCAACCTCCATCACTTTACAAGACAGAATTGCAGAGAGTAAAAAGGCAAGGATGTCAGAAAATCAGATGATGAGAAACTGTGCTGAAGTCAAACGAGAGCTTCTTAAGAGAAGCAAATATAGTCCATTCACTTCCCACAGTCCTACGGCTCTTTCTTCTCACTATTGCCAAACAAAGTATGCATTACTTTTTGCATCGCCTGCTTAACCATACTAACACGGCTGCTTCCCCAACTCACCCATACCCACACCCCACTCTCACCCATCCTGCCTCCTCTGAACTGGGCTATGTATTAAACTGTTGCCTTTGCAGTGCCTTTTTGTTTGGTTGTTTTTTCTGGAAGGGGTGATGAGCTGGGGTGCAAAGATCAATTATTCCTTTAGTTGAGATTCTTATCCAAGAGTTCATTTAACCTGGTTTGAATGTGTTGCTGACTCAGGGGAATTAAGCTGGAAGATAGCCAAGGACCAAAGAGAAAGTTAAGACACAATGATGTTAATAGGCTCCTATTGGCTGCTATTGTTAGAACTAGTCTTAAAAACAAAAACAAACGCACATGCAAGTCTGGTTTCCTGTGTGGTAAGCTGAGTGCTTTACAGGGACTTCCATTATGTCATGATTCATTATTTCCTCCTCTCAGCCTAAATGGAGCCTGAAAGTAGAATTAATAGCAATAGAATCTTCATTAAAATGGCTCTTCTGGAAAGGAGCAGATGAGGATGGTGTCTTTAATGGGAGGGTTTTCATTTTATCACTCTTTCTTTATTTATGGAGTACTGTACCTGCACACAGCACTTTAAAACATCTCCCTTTTGAAAATGTCTGATAAAGATGGAGATAATATAGTTCAGTTGTAATTAGGTAGGCTTCTGTAGGAGCAACAGTGGCGATAGAATAAAAACCAGAAAGTTTATATTTCTCCAGACTTGTAAAGCAGTTCCGTAAAACTCAACTGAGAAGTAGATCCCTGCTATAAACAATAAATGGAGCTCAAAATTATTTAGAGAGTTTTACATTCTGTATTAAATTCTTCTTCCCATAAGGAATGAGACATGATCTCTTCATCCGGGAGGGTTACAGTCTACATGTAATAACATTTAGGCTTTGCTTTGTAAGTCAAAAATATGGCACTCCCTACAAGTACTCCAGACCATATGGAGCACTGTCTGGTAACGATTCATACTCAGCTCTGCTTCCACTTAGGGTTCAGACCCTAGGGTGGGAGCTTCATCTGATCAACAGGATTGTCAGTTGTTTCCTGTTTGGAAATTCATCAGTCAGAGGTGGAAGGCAGAGGGAGGTTGAAATCAACAGGACATGTCATTGTCACAGTTGAGGTGTCCCTTGTTTTCCCTCTGCAGCCAGTTGACAATAACCCCGGGGTTTTTTTCAGATGGTCTGTACGCTGCACAAGCCCAAGTACTGTGCCCCCAATTAGCCTCTTGCCAATTATAAGGGAGTAAGGACTACTAAATGCATTTGTTCCATAAGCGCGTCTCAGAAGAGTGCCTTTCTGTATGTCACTTCTCGGAATCCAGATTATCCATTTCTGCATTGCAGTTTCCCTAAAACATTTGCAACCTTTTTCCACATCTCTTTAAAAAGAGTGGGTCACTATTTCATCACAATGCATTTTCCCTCATTGTTGTCCGCCTCAGTCAAGCCCCTGTTACGAAGCACTGCTGGCTTAGTACGGTAAATAAAGCAAGGTTTGGTTGCTTTTGTCCCACCAGTCATCAACCCACCTTTCAGACCCACTCAAGCAGTTGTGAGTGAACTAAAGGATACAGAAGATTATCTTGCAGGACATTTGGCCAGCATTGCTTTCCTTTGGAAAATTAGTTTTGCTTGTTGGATGTGCCAGTCCCCTGCTCTAGGACCCATCTCTACAAGGAAATCTTTTAATTACCTCTTCCCCCCAAATGACAGCTTTCACCACTGGAGTTGAGTTCTTGGACATTAGCAATTGAATAGGAAGCCTTCATACTGTATATCATTTTAATCTTTCATGTTTAAGTAAGCCAGATGGCTTATTATTACAAGCTCTGTTTCAAAAAGGCACAAACTTTCTATCAGAGGATTTGTAAGATGATAGTAAAAAAGGGAGATTTTGCATCACACAAAATAGCCTGAATTTTAATTGCACATCATAGTTTGGCAGCAATTTTCCCGTAATTACCATTCCTGCTAAATGAATAGGTGGATTAAATGGATAACTAAAATGGCATTGAAATTTCCTAGAATGGAGATTTATCCTCTAATGTATGGAATAGCTAAGTAAAGTTGTCAGTTGCTTGGGTGTAATTCACGCAGTTTTAACGTTTCTCCTCAACAGAGGACCTGCTATACCAGCAGCAAAACCCTGCCTGTTATTGGTTGGGCTTTTTTGCTATTGATGTTTTATTCCAGCATTTCAGATATGTCAGATGTCATTTAGCGTGTTACACTCAGAAGCTTTTGATCGATGAAGTTGAAAAATAAAAGATGCTTTCATTTGGGCCTTGGCTGCGTTCCTTCCAAACACTTAAGAATATCATTCCTGTTCTTCCTACGGAGGGTATAATCCCACAGTCGTTTATCCTTGTAACATAGCTCTTGCACGCAGTCACGTATGTAGTCACGAAAAAGACAAAAAGGACAGCTCAGATGAGTCGTGCTCCTCCTGCGCATGAGCAATGACAACCTGGAGACCCGTGCGCTTTAAACACATGCGGAAACACGCTAATGTTGCCACATCGAGTGAGGAATAATTAAATCGTTATTGAGACTGCTGGGATGACAGAACGTATTCTTGCTCAAATGCATATGGATTTTTTAAAAGCCGTGTGCATTGAAAAGACAAAATATAACCTAAAATGTGAATTTGTGGAACCATGCTGTATCTATTAGTCCTAATCAAATATCATGTGATGAATAATAAATGCTGCTATTATTCAGCTGGTCTAACCCCTCTGTAACACTATCTATGATCCATGCTGCATCTTTTGAATTCAAGGACAAAATTCTCCAGGCTTGATTCTCTCTTACACAAGACCAGCGTTATGCAGTTCAGGCAATGCTTAGATGCCCTAAGGTCTGTTTAAATATTATTTACATCTTCTGCGTGGCTTCTTGCCACTGCCAAAGTGGGGTAAAGGGCATTACATGTCAAACAGAATCAGGCCATTTCACAGAATGACTGTCACTGACTGTCACTGAATTTGTGATACACGGTGTGCAGAGCCAGGTATGACAGCACTACTGAGCTGTCGGTCTGAGACATTAAGTTCTTCTTTCACTGAGAAGATGTGACAGTGCTGATATACATTTGCACAAATGAAGTTTGTATCTTAATCATGAAATCCTATTGTTAGTTGGGTGGCATTCATCCCACTTAGTTTTATCTGTTTAAACACCAGGCTAAAACAGCT
Organism: Balearica regulorum gibbericeps; assembly: GCF_011004875.1. Taxonomy (NCBI): domain Eukaryota; kingdom Metazoa; phylum Chordata; class Aves; order Gruiformes; family Gruidae; genus Balearica; species Balearica regulorum. The sequence goes on from NC_046184.1 coordinate 143,675,741, forward strand.
GTGTGGACACCCCTAAACAGAGGGATTTGTACCTCAAGATGGTAGACATCATTTTTAGGATATGATGAGTCATCCTGGGGTGGACTCTTGGGTGTAGACACTGTCCCAATGATTGCCTCAGACTAATTTCCTATGCCTTAAGTAGCCAAAACAGGCAAGAAAGTCAGGTATACATCATATCAGGTGTGCTATTTTAGATCTCCAAAGGACCTGGAGATTTGTACTCCTTCTATGACTAAATACAATCAGTTCATGAAGAAATACATATCCTTCTCTCAGCTGAAAGTCAGTGATCAGTAAAAAGGGTAATTATCCCTCATTTTCTGTAAAATTATAGGCACATTATTTGTGCTATCTGAACATCTGCCATTCAGCATCTCTATTTTACTCAAGGGAAAGGGGGAAAGGGGAGTTGGCAGAAAATGCCAGGCACAGTTAAAATGCTTTACTGAAAGAGTAGAGATTTTAGCAGTGCTTCTGAGGGACTTAATGTTGCTTGCCTAACACCTCGTAATAGCTTTGGTGTGTCTGGACTAATTTAAAGCCTATTTGACAGAGCAGGAGATAGCAGCCTCAAAGGTACTGTATCGCTGTCAGTGCCACAGAAGTTGGTGGCCAGGCAGAGGACAGAGAACTAAATCAGCAGCCCCCCCAGAGAGCAAGGCTGGAGGGGGAGCTCAGCAACAGCCCAACGTGCCTGGCCAGCCGGCCGCTCAGCACAGTGGCACCTCCGGGCCACGCAGCACAGAGCAGGGACCTGCCTTACCCAGCTGGGACCTCCTTCCAAGGAGTTAAGGAAGCGCCATGCCAGGCAAGAAGTCAGTCTGTGCCTCAGAGCAAACCCTCACCCTCTCCCACCATCAGCATCACTCCTGGAGAAACAGTCGTGCTGGATAATCCCACCCCGAGCTCCAAAGAAATAAGCCCAGGATAGACACGGGACACCTAACGCATCGCACAAATAAAGCAAAACAAACTAGTTGTCCTCCTTTATTTTATGCAAAGCAGTCCATGAAGTCATTAAAACCTGTACTGGCAATACCATTTTTTTCCCAATTACAAACAGCTATTAATGTAACGCATCATATCCAATGTTAACAAATTGCCTGAGCCACTGATCTGAGGAGGCAGTTGTAGTCTAGCAGTTTGGGTTGTAGCTTTCTAAGGGCTCATTCTGCTCAAAAAAATAATTCATCACAGAAGTGGCTTAAACAGTCAAAAGCTTAATGTAAATGTTGGCAAGCCATCCAAAAAGTGAAAGAAAAAAAACTTTTATGAATGTGTTTGAAATGATGTAGTTAATACTCTCAGCTGCCCAAGCCTTATTGTCTTAAGAGGTTTAAGTGGTCCTGAAGTCTATTATCTGCATTAACAAAGAGTTTATATCACTCCCAGAGATGGTGCTTTCCAAGTGAGATATGGCACTGTAAAATGAAGCCTATTACTGTACCTCGGGGAACAATGACACTATCACAGATTTCAGCTCCAGCTTTCTGCTCTTTCCAGACAGGAGCACTGGCTTTAACACAAGCATGTCATTGAAGAGGCAAAGCTCTCTTAAGCCAACAAATCTGAGAACAGCCGCTTTCCGCCTCTATCTAGCATTGTCACGACACAAAAAGTGGTGGCGTAGATTAGCTGCTCTCCACCACCGTCGCGCTTTCCTGGTGTGCCGCCCGCTGCCCTTGCGACGGGGTTGCCGCAAGCGCGTGGAGTCACTGCTCTTGTCAATGCGCTGGGTAAACTGAGGGGTTTTTTTGCCTTCCTTTGAGAAAACATTAAAAACATAATCTAAAAGACTCACTGGATCTGACTCAGCATATGAGTCTATCTGGAACTTACCCTGCAAGCCTCAATGAGGAAAACAAAAACAACCAAAAAAAACCTCCAAACATGCCTCCTTTTTGAAACCCTGATCAAAGTATACAAGATCTTTTGCAAACAGGCTGATCTTCTGGATCCACTGACACACTGGATCTGCTTGCAGGACCAGGGCTTAAGTCTGTATACAGATTATGTGCCATTTGGAAACCGACACGGTTAATGAGTGCCATTCCTGTACTGCGGGTGCAGTTACGCCAGACGTAACCCTGTTATGTGGTTATGCTGGTAGAAAGTCCTGTAATAACAAGATGTGAAAATTCAGAACACTCTTCAAAGGAGCAGAACAATTAGAATTTGAGCCTTTTAGGGGCTATAAATACACATGGTTTGCAAATCTGGGAGTCCACGATTTCTTGAAAATACCTATTAAAATAGTTTTGTTAAAACCAACTAAATATCCCCCTGCTGTATTTGTAGTCCAAAAATCCATCTGTCCAAGTGTTTTTAACTGCCAGCTATCACAAGGCTCGCTGAGTGCCATCCACACAAAATCCATAGTAATTGCAACCCTCTGTCAGAGCCTGGGAAACAGAGAGTGAAATTAACTGCTGGTGACCAGAAACAAAATGAAGTTCACCAATCTGTAATATTTTCATTGTCCAATTAGAAAGAAATGAAATCACAAATGTGCAGCACACAGTGAGAAAGAACTAAATCTGATTTTTAAATAATTATTTCACTTCTGATATGTTAAGCTATTGACAGTGGCTTAGGTGAAGGAACTTGAGGGGTTTTCTTCCTTTCAAGCACATATGTTTTCTTTAATAAAATGATTTCTTTCTATTTTCTCCTTTTAAAAACAACATATCCAACCCTTCCCACACGTGTGAATAGAGTACAAATCAGCATACAAGACAAGACTCTCTCTTAAATGGAATAATTATCATTGAATGCGACTGTAAAAGAAGATGATAGGGAAAACAAATTGTTGTAACAAATTACGTGTAGGTACCTGAGCGAAGCAGTTGCCTAACCTGTTACAAGGCTACAATTATGTGCCACGCGATCTGCTTCTATCTGCATTTTCCTCTCAACCTCGGAGGAAGAAAAATCTCCGAGCAGAGTGAATTGCGAATTACGATGACAAGAAAGGCTCTGATAGCGTATGTGATTTTGGCAACATCCTTCCCAGGAGCTCGAAAGTTAGCAACGCAAAGCCTGGATGCCCAACGCCCGGATGCTCCTCACGCCTGCCGGTCCCCCGGCAGAGTTGTTCCAGGATTGCTTCTGTCTCTAACCAGTGGACACGGATAAGAGAATGACACACGGCCAAAGCAAACGGGGAGTGCTCCGGCACTCGACGCGTCGTCGTCCGCACGGTCTTTGTAAGCGCCGCACGAAAGGGAGAACAAAACCCTTCCATCTCCTGGCTACAAAAGGCAGCCGGAGTCGCAGACCCTCGCCAGTCACCGGCACGGAGACGAGCGATGCTTTCGGGGTCGGCGGCACGCATTTCATGTGCCGACCGGTGGGTAGGTGAGGCTCCCGGCAAAGCAGCCCGGAGTTTGACAGAAGAATGAATTCTTTCTGTGGAAATCGGCGCAGCCTGGCCTAATAAGGGACAAGTTAAATAAATCTTTCAAAGGCACACTGTTGAAGTTACTTTTTCAGCAACCAACCTTCGTGGAAATCCCACACCAAGCCCCATCTATCTTGATAATGCAGAGTATCTACAGCTGAAAGCAGTTTAACAACTGCAAAACAACTGGCTGCTGAAGGGAAAAAAAACTGTAATAAAAATAAAGGAGGCTTTAGGGAACAGAAATCATTTTCAAACATTGTAATAGTTAAACCATTTTAACCTTACATCCATTACTTGCAAACAAATGTGACATTATGAATCAATTGCAGTTATGTTGTTAATACACTTTATTAATACCAAGGAAAAATAATATACAGAGTATCCTCAATGGATGTATAACTACCCTCTCAAATGGAGTTTCCTGATATTTTAAATGAATGGTGGGGTTTATTTTGGCAGCAACATCACATAACTAATGTTTCATATTACACACAAAAATGATTTTGGTGCCATTCTTGAAATGAAATGTTTCATTTCAATAAAAGCTTGTAATTGTAACACTTAAATGCTATCATTAATAGCAAAAAGAAAGTTCTCCCAGCAACATTAAAGAGTGAACTTCCCTGCTCTTTCCTCTATTACAGCCAATGTCTTTTTATTGTCTGTTTTCATCTCCATTTTACTTTATCTGCCAAACTACTTTGCATTTCAAGACATTTCCACTCACCTTGAGTTCTTGGTTCAAAAAGAAACAATAAAGTTTAATCTTTTCACTTGACAATGATGTATGGGTCTGCTGAAAAACACTTTTCAGGTATTATCATTAAAAAGTCTCTCTTTTTTTTAGTTTCTCTTCGAGTCTTGATACACAGAGAAATACAAGATGTCACGCATGTGAGGGCTTTTATCAAAGCTTCTAATAATACCACTTAATTAGAAACCAAAGCCTGCTAATGTTCCTTCTGAGAGCTCCTCAGAGTAGTCGTTCCCTAGCTTTAGTCATTCCTCTTCAACTAAACATTGTCTAATGACTTTATTAGTGATTTCAAAGGCTAGCAAAGGCTACCACTCCGCTCTTTTCTTTCCAGATTACATCTTGCTGGTCAGGGAATTTGCTGAGCTCTACCATCACGCAACTGGTTTGAATTAGGATTTTTTTTCCCCCCTCTCTTGCAGTTAGCTACTTATTAGCATTTGTCAAAACAAAGGGAAAATGCAGCCTCTGAATGTTTAATATTGTTCAGCATTCTCTGAGAAACACAGTCAGACAGTTAAAATACACCAATTGTTCCCTTCGCTGGAATGTACAGTACTGCTGAAACCCCGCTGGGGTTACTTAGACTAAATGCCTTAACTTAATCAGACTGATCACATAACTGTGTTAAAGTTATTTAACTTTTTGTATTTTTATAAAAGCTTTGGAAAGAATTTTTAAAATGTATGATTCATTATGCAGGAGCCATTCACGAACCCACCAGCCAATGCAAACAGACTGCCTCACCAAATAAATGAAAACTGTCTGACTGATAATAAAAAGGTTTGGGTGGTATTTTTTTTTTTTTTTTCCCTGAGAAAACTGGCACTTAAATATATAATGTTACCAATTCTATTTCCAGGTATTTACCAAATCTGGGGGCAACTATTAACAAGAAGGAAAATGCCGTTTCAGCTGAAGGCTCTCAAACTTACTTCCAGCTACACAAAAGTAAAATACTCGAAGGATGAGAGCTTGGTTTCCAAAGCAGATTGATTTCCTTAAGAACATAAGGATGATTGCACTCATTCAGTTGCTTATACTAGAAGTTGCTGGTTTATCCTGAACAGAAAGGCGACGTTGGATGCTGGAAGAGAAAGAGGAACTGTGGAAGAAGATACATTAATTATATTGAAAAGCAGATTTTTCTTTTACAGCCCCTCAAGTGTGAACCGTGGATGTATCATTTCGGCTGAATGGTAGATTCCATTCTGCACAGCACTGGAGCTGAAATCCCTCTCTCTCACTCATTCACTATTCAGAAACACTTAAGAAATTATTACCACATGTCCAGGAGTCACTCATGATGATGACCACTAATGCCATTCCTCTTGTTACAGTATTAACTCAAAATATACCACTGTTGTCTTTGATTAGCACGAGCAAAGCTAAGAACAAAGACATACCACTGACATAATGACAGTTTTATGGCTCCCATCTGAAAAAAACTGTGCTCATTAGCATTCAAAATATAAAACACTCTCTTCAATACTTCAGCGCAAAACGACGTAATCTTCTTTTTGCAGAGAAACCTCAAAACCACTGACAAGTTACTTATTTCCTGCAACACACATCTGGGGTACTTTGCTAAATATGGAAATTAAAATATCAGGTAAGCTGGGCCAAACAAATATTCCTCCTGTAGGCTTAGAACAAACCCCTTCTTCTGGACCGACGGTCTCCCCAAAGCAACCGTCGTACAAAAAGATATTCAAGCAGCCTCGCTGCAAAGTGTCTCCGGGTATCTGCAAAAACCAACCCTTTGTAAACTCAAACCCACTGGGCCCACCTGGAAACAGAACAGCCTTTTGGCTTCTTTTTAACATGCATTTAACAAAACAGGACACATTAAGTTAACTTCTGTGAAGGCTTCCCCTCCTTCCCTCACCTCTGGAAGAAGCATTACAGATTTCCCACCCGGTTCCTCTGAAGTCAAAATTAATAACCTATTTATAAAATGTTTCCTCTAAGCATGACAGAAGATGCTATTTATTTGCTCATCACTGTTTAAGCTAATAAGGTATGAACACATCTGCAATAACTAAAAATAACGCGCACCTCATTGATATTAATTAGATGACTGGACTCCCATCCAGAGATACTTAGCTCCCTTCTTTATTCCTTTCCTCCGTGAAGAGATGGACCAGAAGGGTGGGAAGATCGAATTACAGAGTCGAGGGCCCGTAGCCAAGAATACTCAATTTCTGGTCCCCAGATGTTGCTATCCAGGGAGCCCTATCTCCTCGCTGCCACACGCAGACATCTCCCACAGTTGTCCCAGGGAGTTCTGTGCGTGCAATAGCAAAGTTCAGCAGGGCCTGGAGTCTGCTGGTGAAAACATCAGCGTGAATGTAGCACCATCGATCTTCGGTGCCACAGTGGTTCATCACATAGCCCACATAAGGCTGTAAGGATCAAAACAAACATATTGAGTCGCATATAGAAATAAACAGAAAGAGAGGGTAGCCACCAGAAAAGAGATTTTAGATGTTCCCTGCAGTTAATGCCAACAAGAAGTAAGCCACATTTTGCACTTGTCTGGGCTCACAAATTGAAGATGTACCACATGCAAAACCTCTGCAAGTGAAACTGCCTGATGCTTGAATACATTGCACTTGACCTCTCCTGCCAGTCCTACCACAGAGGCAATAGCCGCTGCCAGATAAAATCACTCCTGTCAGTGAAGGAAGCCAAAATCTCTTCAATCACTTGTGTGCTCTGCCTTCAGATGAAGGAAGTCAGCAGACAGTGCGCTAACTGCTGTTTTCAATAAAATATACAAGAACAAAACTCCTCTATGGATGAGTTTGTAGGGGTGGGAGATTGGGAGAAGACTGGTGAGGTTGTGTGCGTTGGTGGTAGCAGTTGGGTGAGCACTTTGTGTAGGACTCCCAGAGCTCATGGATCCAGCCCTGGGGGTCCTGCTGTCTGAGCTCTTGGGAAAAAAAAATGGGATTATGGGGCTCCAGACCCCTGTGGGGCTGTTTCTGCAAAGAGCTATTGGGAATGCTGTGTAAATCCAGACTCCAGAGCACTTTTCACGGCGACTGCAATAAAGAACCCATTGTGCCTTATCAGGTACAGAGTGAGCAGGACAGTTGCTGGAGAGAGACAGGAGAATGGGGAGGGAAACTTCTGGAGGTACAGGGATCCAAAGGGGCTTGTCTTTCCAGTAAAACCACAAACACAAAACAAAGGTAGACTGTGTGAAGCAAAGCAAGGTACACCAACTTCAGCAGATCTGCTTTAGGTCTTGCTGTGAGACCAAAAAGAGCAAGAATCCCCCCAAAAAGCCTTCAGAAGAGCAGCAGCCGCCATTTGGAGCCGGGACCTCAGCGCGTACCCGGGGGTGCAAACAGGAGGCATGCCGCAGGAAGGCAGAAAAGTGCTGGGATTCTCCAGTGCATCTGGGCAAGTAGGCATCGCCCTGACAGCTCAGTTAGTTACCAAAAATAAAAAATACCTCTGCCCCTCAGTGTACCTTCCCAGCCTGAATAAGACTGGGTGTTGTTCCAAAAGACAAGCTGTCCAGAGCCTGCTGCTCTGCTCCTTCCCACGGCAGGAGCGAACTCCATTTGGGGATACATCTACAAGAATTTTTAAAATAACATTCTGCTTATGAATAAAACCAGTGAGGAGCCCACAGTCAGAAGAATCAATAACCTAATTAGTAATTAGCGCTAATTAGAGATTTATTAGTTCAAGCTACTCATAAATGTTCAAGTAATGCAAAGCCACTCATGAGAATACCAATACAGCATTTAGTTAAAACAAAATACCATGTGTACTGCTCCCCAGGATTTGAGCTTTCATTACCACAGGCTCCAATCTTTCTTCCAAACAGAAAAGACACTAATGAATGGTATACAGATTGTGTGTGAGAAGAACATCAGTTTTTATTCAGCAAGATGAGAGAGACTTAAACCAGAATTAAAGATAAATTACATGCAAGGGAGCAAGTTTTGCTCTCATTTACACTGATGTAAATCTGGAGTTGCTCTGCTAACTTCAGTTGTGTTGATTTCGATGATTGCATATTTATATTAATGATACTGAGCAAATACTAAAAGCAGTGGGGGAAAAAAAAGACTAACATTTTTTCTTTAGTAGACTCTAAGTGTCATCTGCTGCCTGGAGTTTAACAGAGATCAATTACTGAAATTTTGTAGTTGAAATGTTTGCATATGTCAGTTGTAATGAGTCCAACAACTTGGTTTCGAATGTACAGAGCCATTTACAATGTTCCAGTTCAGTGCACAGATGTATTATAAGTCTAATTTTGCTACAAAATGGTACATTTTGAGACACCCAAAATCTTCTGCACCTGATATTATTGGAGTATCTGTGGAGGCAACAATGACAGTTCTTTGAAAGCTGGCTCCTGAGAAAATATCACAGTAAAAAAACCCAAACAAAAAGACAAATACAGGAAATGTGGTTAGAAATGAGACATCTCGAAATAAATTGGTGGCCAAAAAAAAACACCAACCCAGCAGAAACAAAAGTAAAAGCAGGAAGATAAAACCAGAGAAGTCAAAACAATGAAGACTTCAATCAAATCAAGGAGTTTAAAATTGACACTGGTACACAGAGGGACGCTATTGACACTGGACAGGATCCTGAGCTTGAGACGTGGTAGGATGGACACGAAGGCCTTCGTTGTGATTTCCCACCTCCAGCACCGGTGGAGCTGCAGGGTGAGATGCAGCTGCTGGCAGTGAGGTCTCTGCCCTACACATGCTCTGCCGCACTGGCCTGCCCGTGCAGGTGTCTCAGCTGCCCTTGTGCAGATCAGATGTCCCCAGGCGCTACTCATGGGTAGCTGAACCCCCCCGGGGAGATCATCTGGCACTTCCTCGAGGGAGGTGCCCCTCTAGGAGATCGAAGTGGGGCTAGAGCATGCTTGAGGAGCTGGGATGCTGCTGGTCCCACAGTGACATGAGGTTGGGCCTGTTTAAGCAACACCCCATGGTCCCAGGTCTGTCCCCACGTGATTTCACCAGCTGCAGTTGTTTGCATGCATGCTTTCCACATGGTTCAAGCTCTCCCAGGGAGACATTATCTCGAGGAAAGACCGTGGGGGTCAAATCGGCATCTGGGCTACCTGCTGTGTTCTTAGCCAGCCAGCAAATTCACACAACTCTGTATGCAAACTCTAGGAAACAATAGCTCCAATGTCTTGTGAGCCCATTTCTCTTCAATTTTCAGTAACGCAGATCATCGCTAATTGGCGTCCCTCCGCCAAAGACAGCAGTTGCTTAACCAGCAATGTTAGGATTGTATTTTGAGAGGAGGCTAATGATCCTCAGTGCCACAATGCACCTGGAAATATAGAGGAAAAGCAGACCCACAGTCATCAGGTTGCTCTAGTTACAGGTTTGGGGACCCCACAATTTCCCCAGGCACTGTTCCAGCAACTAGAAGCACCATCCCTCAACCTGCTCAGGCCAGCAAGGAGGCTCAGGCAGCTTTCCCCCATTGCCCAAATCACTGCTCTAGAGGAACAGAAACTGTTGCCATGCAGGGACATTCCCTTCCCAACACCTCTGCCAACACCTCAGAGGCAGCAGCAGCAGCAGCCACCACTTACATCTCCAGCCCGGGTTACCAGCAGGCACTGCAGAGCATCTGCCCTCCAACTCCTTCGCACAGAAATCCCCCACAAGTTAGGTTCAACCCACAAGCCACGAGATTTTTTCAGAGTATTCGGATACCTAACTGTAGACAGCTTGTGGGATTGCTGGCAGGAGATTTCCATGTGAGTTAAGTGGCGAGGTGTTTTTGAAGCCCCCGCTAGATCAGCCTCCTTAGGCTAGGAGATGCCTTTAAAACCCTGTCCCATGGGACTAGCAGCTGTGCATGAAACATTGGCAACTGTTGTGGGGCCCATCCATGGTGGGTAGAGCTCACTTTGGCAATCATTGAAGTTGGTGTCCTCATGAACACTCCGAGGGAGTAAATCTGTTGCCACTAATATTCCAGCTTGCGACTCTGCTTGTTTCATTAATCTCTATGCAGAACTGTGCAAAAGATTTGGGATGTATAGCTTCTAGCAATCTGCTTTTTTAGGCTCTGATCTACTCTTGTGCTTAGATACCACAGCAATGGGCTACTTAAATAGAATAGCTTGAATTCTTTGTTCTTTTGAATCCCTTCTCCATATATAATGCAATTAAGTGTGTTGTTAAGGCAGTCCAGATGGGCGCTGTGTTATCCTCTGATATACCCAAATATCAAAATGTTAATGACAGTATAATGTTTCATTTGGTTTATTTTTTCCCCCCAATTTCCTACTAACAGCAGCTTTTGAAGTTAAAAAGACTAAAAGAGACAAAAAAGAAATCTTACTTACAGAGGTTACAGTTATATGAAAGATGTGATCAAAATACAGTAAAGTAAATAAAAGCTCAGCTTATATCTGCCTCCTTTTCTGGCCAGTCCACAGGAGACGTGAGCTTTACTGTTCCCAGGTCCATGGGCAAGAATATTGCCTGAAGCTGTGGAGGTTTTTGACTTCCAACAGAGGAGAATGCTAACTCATTAGGCAAATGTTGGCTGGATTCATTGTGTTCTTTGTATGCATGTACCTGAGGAAGGAATTTGGCATCTTATGTCTAACCGGATGAAAATTGCTCTTTTCCTAAAAGCTTTTTATTTTTTTTTTTAATTGACATGTGAACTGTTGAGTATGTGATATCCTTAAAGAATTTTAATTATTTTTTATTATGGAAGTGCAGTCTCCTTTGCAGCAGGAGACAGTTCCTGCCTCAAAACCCATACAATCTAAATACGTGAGACAAGAGGAATCACTGAATGATGGCTGAACTACAATCAGGGCTTGACCCGGTGTTGAAGTTCCGTTTCCTGCTTCTCCCCTTGTTTGAACGAGTCACTTTGACTGTGATTCAGCTCAAACACCTAAATTTAGCAATTCGGCTCACATTAAAGTCCACACCCATCTTAAAGCAGCTGAGGAGCACTGAAGGTTCTGCTGACGGCACCGACGGGAGCTCCGTTAGATAGTTTCCCGCCAGGGAAATACATGCACCAGCCAAAGCGCCCCACAGCACCCCAGCTCTGCTGAAGGCACGGGAGGGAACGCAGCCTGCCCCGGGGTGCGGGAGCCACAGCCACTCTCTGGTGCACCTGCTAAAGGCTGTGGACATGCACAAGAGGGAGACAATTTAAAGCAGGAATGTGGTTTAAGTGGGGTGAATCACCTTCTGGAGGACCCGAGCTCTCTAGCTTGCATTGCAGAGAGGCAGATCCCTCAAATTAGGTGGTGTCAGTACCTCATGAAAAACAGTTTTCTTTCCTTTTTTTTTTTTTTCTCTTTTTTTCTTGTAAGTACTGCCAGCACTGTCACTGACTTGCAGGAACTGCAGGAAAATTCCTGTCTTCCCCGTCTTTACCTATGCTGCACCCCAAATGGGAACGATTCAGGAGTGGTCTAGCTCCCTCTTAAAGATAAAGCAGTCACACCTTTAAGCCCTCAGTATTATTGATTTTTTTTAATTTTTTTTTTTTAACCTCAGGAAGGAGCACACAGCCCTGCTTGAATCAGCATCAAAATCAGCACCACAACAACTTTTCTTTTGCACACTGGACACCGAGCGACCGCACAAAGAACTGGAAGGCCGTCGAATAAACCTGACTAAAACCTGGGCAGCAGCCCACGTCTACCAGCTCGCAATTCCGCTTCCGTCCTAGCTGTTAGGACGAGAAGACGAAGCAAGCAAGCTGCTCCCAAACCTGACACCAGTTCCCCCCGCCCCTGCACGGACCCTTCACGAAGCCTGCTTTACCCCGAGCCATTTGGGAGGCTCACGGGACCGGCGAGGAGGCGGCTCCCGCGGCCCCGGCTGCCCCGCGTCCGCGGGCTCCCACCGCCGGGCCGGCTCATCCCCCAAATCCTCTCCTCCGGGTAGGCGAGCGAGCAGCTCTCCCCATCGCCGGCCGGGGCAATGCCCAGTGGGCGCAATTAAGCCGAGCCGCACCGGCCCGCCCGCCCGCAGCCTTCCCCCGCCGCCGCCCGCGGGGATGCGGGTCCCCGGGGATGCAGCCGCGCCGCCCCTCGCCCTCCCGTCCCCGCCGCACCGGGAGAGAAAAGGCGTGCGAAAGGTTTGTCCGTCCGTCCGTCCGGCTGCTCCTGTTGCCGGGTGACTGCGGCCGCTCGCCTCCCCCCCCCGCCCCGTTTCGGGGCTGACAAGGGCTGCAATGCAAATTTGTTGTTGACAGCGCCAGTGGCATTTCAAAACGTTTAACAAGCAAACGAGATGGCTCAGCCCCTCTTTTCCTTCCGAGCGTAATTTTTAAGTACGAGCGTAGAGGTAATGTACAGATACAGTAACAAAAAGCCCTACAAGCAGAGGGCTGGTGTACATAATCGAACTCCGGTCGGAAAGTGCCTAACGTGCAAGTTCACTTGCCACTTTTTCTGTTAAATTACCGAGTTGTTTGACCTCTTTCTTCTTTCTCCCACCCAACCCCCACTTTCAAAATACCAAAAGCAATTAGAGCACATTACAGGCTAAATCACTTGTTAAATTTCAGTTTTTAAGTCAAAGCCAATTCTGAATTACTGCAAGCAAAAAGGTACCTTAATTGCAGTAAAGCTTAGGGCACTGAACTGGTCCTAGCTGCCAGATTTCAGGAGGATTATTGCTATTATAAAACAGAGCAGCGATACGGCAAGGCAAGACACCGATAACTTCCCAAGTGGGATGTGAAAAGAAATGGATATTTCCAGCAGTTGAAATAGAGAATATGATGCTATACTACATTTATAATGATTGGTAAATCAAACTATGCATTTAACTCTCTGAGTAGATTTCAGGTGGGCACAGAAATTCACTTCAGGTTATTCTCCTCTTCCCTCCAAATGAATTAACAGCCTGAGGGGAAATCCTCTACCTGTCTGACACTAATGCAGACTTTCCTAACTAATACTTTTCACCTATGACAGTCACAGGTCAATCCCAGTGCTTGGCACCTGGGATAGAGATGGGAGTAAACCAACATTTTCACCGCGGGAGAATAAATAAGCCTGGTGCTGTGCTCACCCCTGGTGTTTTGCATGGCAGAAGGGCTTTTCCCTCTTAGATATTAGTTAAGGGGCCATTAAGTAAACAATATAAAAAAGTGTTGTCTTCTTCCTGCCCCACTAAGTGAGGGTGGTGACTCCAGCGTTGTTGCTGGAGCCAAGTCTCAGGTGAATTTTAATCCTTCATTATTCAGGACATACTGTTTTTCGCCTTTCCTTCTAAAATGACAGTCATGCTGTTAAGCATAATAATTGTTCATGAGTGAGCACTGCTTTTTGTCCCTCTTGATTTTGCCTCTAAGGCAGGCTTCTTACTCAGCAGAGGTCAAGGGTCACCTGCTAAATCATGCATACCCACAATCCCTTGTGAATTATGCAGTTGACAAACTGCCGCTAATGATTAGTACAACCTGCATTAAAACCCTGGCACTAAATTGATATTACTTGAGTGATGGATTACACCTCTAATGAGCGGATTATTGCCACAAGTGACCTTGTCGGCTGAAAGAGTGTTTCAATATAACTAACATCTCTCACATTCTCGTGTCACAGTGGTTCTAAAAAAATATTGTCTCTCCTTTTTGATTTTTTTTTTTTTTAATTCCTGTGTTGCTTTCTAGTCCCTCAAACAAGTGGGTAATCTGTAAACAGCACCTCTAATGGGATTAGTCATTAGACTGCACCCCAATTAGTACAGCCTCGTGCCTCTGAAATACCCAGTGCGCAGAAGATAATTTTTTCTGATGAAAACTGCCATTTTTATTTTGCTCCCTGTTCTTCAGAGCATTGAAGTTCACCTACGAGCACCTTGCCCCGCTGCTGAGGCGATCACACGGCCCCAAGATATGAGCGGATTTGTTGCCGTTTTATGAAGAAAAAGATGAAATGATGGCTGCGAACTTCAGCGCTCTTTCAGAGAAACTCATCGCTGCTTACTCGTATCGACAGCACGGAACACGGTCAGAGCAACTGCTCTACCGAAACACTCAGCCGGAGCCGATCACCGGCACCGCTGATTCGCGCGGGGTGAAACCCCGAGCTCTTTGGAGCAGAGAGCTCGTGTTTTGTATGAGCACTGGAGAACCACGTCCAGCCACCCCGGTGTTTCGTGGGACGCGTTTCAGACGGCAGTGCCGCGGCTCACCAGCATCCGAGTGGCGGTTAATTCACCAGGAGGGAGGAAACACTTTTTACTAAGTGTTTCACCAAATAAGAAAACCCTCCTGCAAAAGGGGCTGTGCCTCAGCCGAAGCCGCAGTCTGTCTGTGGAGTTAATAGACCCCTCGTGGAGCCTCCTCACGCCTTTGTCTGGACACAGTTAGTGGTATATTCACAACTGCCTGTCACGCTACACAAGTGCAGATGAGGCTGGGGGGGACCATATATTGATGGAATTAATTGAGCATAAGCCATGCTGACTGGTGGGGAAAATCACATGAGAGAAACAAAACGCACGTGCCTCGCCAGTTCTGTGCTCTAACAAAGAATGAGCAGCTACAAACAAATAAAAATCGTGGCGGAGGATGTCAGCACAAGCTCTTTATTATCAGTGGCATTTCATTCCCCAAGGGACCCGCACACCCCTCGAAAGCAAGGCTCATTCCCCCAACGTCAGCCGCGTTATACCAGAGAAAATGCAGTTTAAATAAATGCAATATTAAGTCCTGTGACAGCCTCTGACAGGGTCAGATTCAATCTCCCGGTCCATATTGCTTCCCTCTGACCACCGTCTCTGCCTTCACCGCTCCTCCCCTCCTCCACCCCACATGCTATCTAATACGTTTGATGTTCTGCAAAATGAGGAAAAACCCTAGCGCTATAGCTATAATGAGAATGTGTTCTCAGGATGCCCATTAATTAATCCTGGGAGACCTCTGCTCCCCTGCGCCGTACCATTACAGCTACAGGCAGCTCAGATGCTCTTCCTGGCAGTTCCCAGGGATGCGGCAGAGGTGAAGAGGAGGGTTTGCAGGGCGCTCCAACGTGACGGCTCTGCACACCCTGCTCCCCGCCACCCACCCGAGCCCTCGCCTGGGCACATCCAGCCCCTGCTTGCTTAATTGGCTGCTTGACCCGGCGGCATAACGACAGTGGTGGCTACTTCTCTCTCCCATCGCTGGGTTTGAGAGGGGAAAAGGTACGATGGGTTGGCATTGAGATGTTACAACGAACGTCAAGGCCGGGCGGATCACCCCATGCACATGACAGCTGGCCCAAAAATAGCAAAGGCAGTGGGAGTCGGAGGCACCTAATGAGCCTTCTCTTCCCTCGCTTCGGTGGGTGTTCACGTTACAGGCAAGGCCAGCAATCTTATGCTACAGAGGCCTCTGCTTTCCTTTTTTTTTTTTTTTTTTTTTTTAATATTCCCAACTCCCAGGTATGCTTTGGGACTGCTCTACAGAAAGAGGAAAAAAAAAGTCACGGTTTGAAGCTGACAGATACACTCATTCTAATATTGCTACTGAGAACTTGGCAGGGGAAGGGGGTGGGAAGGAGGAAAGATAATATTAAAAAAAAATAAATCTCCAGCAAAGAAATTGCCAAGTGCCGCACAACGCCCACCTTTATTTCCTGATGTTCATAGGACAAGTTAACAAAATAACACAGAAATATCCTGTCGCCCTCTCTGCAGTGATTACGGCATTTGCGGTAGCTATAAGATGTATCCACGGACAGCAACGGGATTTGCGAGGACGCCAAGAACAAGACAAGTCTGTCACCTCTAGGCTGGCGTCAGTGACATCAAACGTAAAGCGGCTGTCACGTGCTTCAGGAACCTCATGCGTGATCAGTCTTGTGGTGGGTGCAGGGAGGTCGGTGCTGCAGGCTGCGCAGCGATGCAAGGAAACGCAGCAGCAGGTGAAGAGGCATCAGGGAAGCCCACCTTCCCGCTGGACAAGACCTGCGGTGCCATCTTTGTAAAATACAGTGGGTCAAATTGCCTTTTGCCCTGCTAACCTACCTCTCATCTCCCCACCTGCAAAATAATCATTCACTGTTTGTAAATGTAGACCTAAAAATATCCCACTCTCAGGGTGAAGAGACCACTGTGGACAATGCTGATGAGAAAATTCACGCTCTTTCGAAGCGTGAGATGTGTACGAGAACGGCGTCCTCTGCTTCTCTCTCTCTGCTGCCTGGTGTGAAGCCTGAATGCATTCCAAAATTATAAAGAAAACATATACAGGCATTTTT
Source organism: Balearica regulorum gibbericeps (assembly GCF_011004875.1). NCBI lineage: Eukaryota > Metazoa > Chordata > Aves > Gruiformes > Gruidae > Balearica > Balearica regulorum. The sequence continues at coordinate 143,692,139 of NC_046184.1, forward strand.
TTCTTCTTCTCTCCAGCTCTTTTCCATTCAGAGTCAGCAGGGAACGGACTTTGTTTGTACTTATTTATAATTGCGGTATATTGAGGAATGTTCAGTCAGAGAGATGTGTTTCACATCTCGCCTCAGAAGTCCATGCCTATTTTGATCTTTTCCAAGCACAGTATCAGATATGCCTCTGGTTGCTTAGAAAGATTTGTATCCCACACACATGAGCTTTGTATTGGAGGACGGCAGATTTGTTTTCCTGTGGAATTCAAGGGTTGTGGGTCGGAAGAAGAACATTTTGGTTATACTGCTCCTTCCAGTAAATTAGTCATTGCCTGGTTTTTGTTTGTTTGAAGATGTGGCCCAACACCTGCTATGTCCTGTTATGTTAAATAGCTCGCTAGAGTAATTTGGTTTTGGCAGCAACTTGCAGAGATGGGTGCTGTGTGCTGAAACAATTGTGCCGCCCACTTAGCACATATTGCCCTAATATTTTTATAGCTATGTACACAGAGGAAAGCTACTCAAATATTTTCCGTAGAAAAACAGTTTACTGACGGTTTCCATAAAATGCTACTTCTTTCCAAGGAAAATTCTACTACTGGCTAAGAAACTAAACAACAGAAAACTAGTGGGCTTTTAGACTTGGGGCAATAACCAAAAAAAATGTTAATTAAAAAAATGTAGAAGTGGCAATTCAGAAAGCAGAACAGCTTTTCCTGTATGAAAGCTTTATAAAGCAGTCAGTGCTTTACAAGACAGGTAGTTTTTCTGCTCTTCTTTTATGTACAGGGCTTTTCATCCCACCTACTTCACACATAATGTGTGGCAGGCAAAAACCTACCATGATGCAATCAAGAGAAGGTGCTGTGGCACAAGAAATACACAAATATTTGAAAGATCAGTCACCTTTACTAACTCTTCCATTGTCAGTCTCAGATACAAGGAGTCTTTCTGGAGGTGCCTTTCCTGGAGTCATTTCAATAAATGGACAGTCTCTGCTTCTACTTTAAAAATAATAAAAGGTTAGCTGTGGAGGAAAGACTATTAATGGGCACTAAAGGCTTTAAAAACCATTGGGCAAATAAAGAAAATTCAGAACATACTCTTTATGTATTCCCTTATTTTGAAGGCAATTTCTAACAAGAAATTAGGAGAAATCTAACACAAATTTTTCTCACTGACATAAGCTGGCAATTCTGTAACTATTTAGTGTGATATAAAATAATAGAAGATGACGTAGTTTGCTGAAGCTAAGAAAGGTCTTAGTTTTTCTTACAATCGAATTCATTTGCTTAATTTCCCGTGGTTGTAGGAACACTAATGTTTGAGGCATTTTGAATTAAGTACAGAGATTCAAGCCAAGAAATCATAAAAACCATGAATCACCGTGGTTATGTTGAAATCCAACAGGTTGGGGCATAGTTTTCTAAGTAACCCTGTTACACTAAGAATATACTAAAAACGCACACTGAAATCCTGCACTGGCAGGGAAATTAGATGACTAGGTCTTTTCCATCTACACTTTCTGCAGTTCCAGGTTTCTGTGGTTTTATTATTACAAATTATGTTAGGAATCTTTTTTCCTATAACAATGAACATACTTGTTCTCTGTTTTAATCACTGTGAGACACAACAAGACTAATATTGTCATATATTAAGTAATTGAAACACTTGGCCTTCAACCGTGCTGATATCCCAGGAGATTACCCTCCTGCTGGGTTGCAACACTTAGGCTACATAGCTCCTCTACACTTTTCCTCATTTGGAGGAACAGAGTAAAATACTGGCTAAAGGACAAAAAAGGGGAGTCAAACTGTAGGGGTTTTTTTCCCTGAGCTTTTCAATTTTTCAGTTGTCTTTCTTCTTGTGACTGTCAACCATTCCAGCTATTCAGAGATCACACCAGTATGAACTCCATGAATATATGCCTTGAAGGCTAGCCAGGACTAATAGGGTACTCACATTTGGACAAAACTGTGGTAGTCAGTCCTGATGAATAATCTGATTTTGGTCTACATCCACCAATTAAGTTGCCTAATGTCAAGAGCAACAGGGAGCTGGAAGGTGCTATGCTTTTGAGGACTCCATCAAAGCCAAAAGGTGATATGAGGAGTAAAGCAGGCCAAATGCAGGAAAAGCATCACTGTGTGACTTTTTGTGAACAAAGGAGGCTGGAAAACCCAGGTACTCTACAGTTCAGAGTAGAAGCCAGATAAGGGTTGAAGAAAGTGGTTTTGCTTTGCTGCTTGGAATTATAAAGCCCAGTGCTTTAGACTTCTCCACCTCAAGCGTCTTTGGCTTAAGTGAGTGATTCTGCTGCGGTCCAGGGAGTATTTCCATCAGTAGGAGTTTGTGGAGCTGAACCTCAATATAATGCCCACGTTAATCTGAGCTGTCGCAGGAAAAAGGAAAGAGAGAGTGAAATGAATACCCACAGCTAAACCTGAGACACACTGTAGTTGGCTGAGGTAAAGAGTAACAGGGTATTGATATTGAACCAGTATGCTCTGCAGAAACATCTATGAGCTAAGAAATACACTGCAAGTGAAATGTGCATTATACTCTGAGTGTTAAAACCTGGTGCTCTGCTTTAATGATTCCCACAGAAGCAAAACCCACTTTTTCAATGTTTGCGGTAATCCAGTGAAAGTGAACTGCAGCAAGACCTTAACGATGCTCTCTCCTTCCAGCAACAGCAGATGCAAGCAGTCCCATTCCTTTTTTCAAGAAAACACTTTCCTTTTTTTTTCTTTTTTTTTTCCAGTTTCTTTATGCTGTGCAGCTCAGAACATAATTACTTTACACTGTGAGCTCAAAAAGTCACTAAGCAGCTGATAAAAGGCAAAGAAATCAGTACGATTTTCTAGCTGAAAAAAGGGCTTTTCTTATTGGAGCTGATAACTCTCACCAAGGGCTCCAGGCTTTTGTTACATCAATTTGAAGAACTCATAATCTCTGCATTATGAATGTTCAACCAGGATATTTCCTGCTGTAGTGCATCAGGCACCTTCAATATCACAGCTCCTGTTGTCATTGTTGGGTAAACAGCTTTTGACACGTTTTCAATATGATTACATTAGAACAAGTGGGTCATGATTGATAACCTAATATTCAGGCCATGCAAATCATCAATCACGGGAAGTATATTAATTATTCAATGTAACCGTCTAATGCAAGAATCAATGTTGGAAATGAAGAAAAGAAACTCACAGCTCCCAGCAGAGGCTACACCAGATAATAAAAAAGGAATACTAAATAATCTCAGCCCATAATCCTGTTTAATAAAATCCATTTATTTAGCTGTCAAAAACATGATACAATTATTTAAAAAAACAAGATAATGAAAAATATTTTTAATTTTTTTTTCTTGTGGAAAAGAGACTTTTGCACTTTTAGGCCGTGATTAAATGTGAGGTCTAAAAATACACTGTAAATAATGAGAATAGCTGTGACATATGTGAAGAAAAAATATCACTCAGAGAAAACAGGTGTTCTCAGTTATGCTTAGTTAGGTTAAATCAATTATGACAGTATGACACATGGTCTGCAACAACCTAAGGACCATACAGACCGCCTACACATCACACATACAGAGAGTAACAATTCTGCATAGGAGGGGACACATTCCCTCCTTAAACAATCTGGAGCCAAAATGACCTAAGTAGCCAAAGCAGCCCTAGAGAGAAGGACCCTTGCAGTGGCTGTTGTACTTCTAAAGTGTCAGAAATTGCCGCCAAAAATGTTTGTCATGCAGAAATGGAGAGGCGTAGCAGGCAGTGTTGGAAGGTGCAAACTTAATGACCCACCTGGCTGATGTGGTGTCGCATGGTGGAGAGGGGACTTGATGGCACTCACCTGAGCAGGCACTTGTTGAGCCATATTCTCTGCTAGATTTGACCTCAGTGATTTCCCAAATAATTCAGCCTGCCTCAAACAGCCCAGAGCATCTTAAACATAAAAATCTCTGGTAATTAATGCTAGTATTATCAGCATCCACTTAGGCAGGCATCTATGCATGGACTTCTACATTTTCCTTGTAATATGATGCTACGTGACTTCCACTCCATCCACTTTCTTACTAGTTATTCCTCCTTTCATCATTGTTCTTCATCCCCAGTTAGCAAGGCACTTTGCAATTTTTGGTGTACTACTGTTTAGACTGTCACGTAACTGATCGTCACATGGCCACCTTTCTTTTAATTTTAGCGAGGAATCCCTTTTTCCATATGCTTTCCTTCTGCATTTTATCATCAGATTTTCAAAGTATACTTTTTATTCATAGCATCTGGTTTTCTTTCAAAGGAAACATTAAAGCATATTGGTTCCCCTCCCACCCCCAAACAGAAAAGGATGAGACTTTTCACAAAAGCTCCACCACACCAGAATGAGGAAGAAAAGTAAGACAGGAGCATTTGACTTTGCCTATAAATACAGAGCAACCCTCTTGGAGCTTGTCTTCTTTCACTTTGTCTAAGATTTACCAAGGTCTACATGCACTCCCTTAGTGCCAGATTGTGACAACCTGCAATAACAAGGCAACCAGAATGAAATGGTGACCATCACCACTAACATTACCCACGCCTTGCCAGTCTATCTGCAGAAAGGCAAGAATCGTCTTCATTTTGTGGCTAATATCAAAGACATTTTATCACTGCCAAGGAATAGATACTGTCTATGAAGAAACACAGCTTTTGAAGTTAGATGCAAGAAGGACAGTGACAGTCATAGCAGGCACACAGCTCCAGGAAGCCCTGACTCTGCTGAGGAAGCAGCCCCATCCACAGTATCTGCTCAGTGAGATACACCTAAAGATTTCATTCAGCCAGACTTACAGACCTTGTAGTTTATCTTCCTGCTAGGAAACAGTACAATAGTTTCAGCATCCACCTGCTTAAATGGCAGAAGGATTTGGCAGTGTCAGGCTTAGGCTTGCACTATAGCACAGCTTGCGATCTTCTTCGGTCTACGGGTGGAGATCCACGGGGGCACGGTGGGGGCACATGGCACCGAGCCTCCACAGAACCATTCACCTCCTTTGCCTTAGTGGACTCATTAACAAACAGTCTTGATTTTAAAACAGGATCTTCTAAACAAGCTGAATAAGTGAAAAATTCTGTCATTTCATAACCATATTATTAAATGTTGTCAAGCTGGCTGGACTTCTTGGTTGGGCAGCCACCCAGTTGTTTAAGCCCTCAGTATTGGGCTCTGTGTGCTAACAAGTTCCCCGGGGTCTGCATGCCTCCAATCCTTGCTCTTACTGCAACAGCATCTTTTAAGTACATTTCTTGAGCACTGGTTGCTACCTGTGACCTCTCTATTCATACCCATCATAAGAGCCCAGATGCTTTAGGTCCAAACCAATGCCAGCCCCAGAGGTATTTCAGAATCTGAAATACGACCTTTGCTCTATTTTCAAACCTCTTCCCTGTTCAGGGACATGTTAACTGAACCCAACAAAGACAAAGCCGTTGTAGGGTTCCAAAGGCAAATGGGTTTTAGGAACGCAAAACTGGAAAGGACTGCTAGGTTGAGAGCGCAGTCCCTTGCTCTTAAAAGGACTATTCATACAACCCCTTTCATGAACCTCCTTAAGAAACTTACCAGGCTCTAAATTGAAAAGAGAAGAGAAGAGAAGAGAAGAGAAGAGAAGAGAAGAGAAGAGAAGAGAAGAGAAGAGAAGAGAAGAGAAGAGAAGAGAAGAGAAGAGAAGAGAAGAGAAGAGAAGAGAAGAGAAGAGAAGAGAAGAGAAGAGAAGAGAAGAGAAGAGAAAAAAGGAAAGGAAAGGAAAGGAAAGGGAAAAGAGAAAAGAAAAAGAAAAAGAAAAAGAAAAAGAAAAAAGAAAAAGAAAAAGAAAAAAGAAAAAGAAAAAGAAAAAGAAAAAGAAAAAGAAAAAGAAAAAGAAAAAGAAAAAGAAAAAGAAAAAGAAAAAGAAAAAGAAAAAGAAAAAGAAAAAGAAAAAGAAAAAGAAAAAGAAAAGAAAAAGAAAAAGAAAAGAAAAAGAACATGCATATATACATACATTTGTGTATGTATATTTTGGACTTACCACTGCTATGGGAAGATTGTTCCATAACCTCACTACTGTAAAAGATACAAAGTCTATTCTAATTTCCAGCCACAAAGCATTCATGACCAGTTTCTGCTCATTTATTCTGGTCTTAACATTGTTCTGTAGCTCTTCTCCTTTCCTGGAAGCAAAATACTGCAGAAAATGCAGACAAGCCCCGTATTCAAAATGGAGTATACAGTTTAATGCACATAGAGAGGAAGTCTCAATATCAAAAAGAATTCTTAAATTGTACAGTCTCCCTCAAATTGTCACATTAATAAAAATCCTCATGTCTGTTTTCTAAAAAGATAGCAAAAAAATAGCAAAATATTGTTGAATAGCAAAAAATTGTTAAGTCAAAGCTTTAAATGTTGACCCAGTTCATAATGAAGGTCCACTGAATTTCATAAGAGAGCACAGACGGTTGTTTTACAGGAAAATGGAAGTTGAGTATGTTCGAGTCTTGCCATTCAGCCTGTAACAGGAAAAAATTACAGATATGCAGACAAAGCAAATGTGTTTAAATAACAATTTTCTTAGCCAGTGCATCAGGTAGTTATTTTGGAGGACATGGAAAGAAAAAAGAATAAAATAAATAAAATCAATTGATCTTTCCAGAGACATTTCAAAAAATATTGTCTGGCACTAATGTGTGTAAATATGAATCAAAAGCAGGTGAAACTCTGTGGTCAAGCAGCAGTATGACTGTGCTTACTCATTGCTTCTCACATCACCCCAGCACAGCTTCTCCCAGCCCACTGCCCTATCGCACTGTCACTCTGGGTTGTTGGAGAGCATTGTTGTTCATCAGAAAAGAGTCAGCAAAAGAAGTTGGAAGCAACCTTCCATTACAACGTAGCGAGGCACTTTGAGACTCTGTTAAAACAAATGTTCTGATCACTTATTCAAGCACTTGCAGTTGTTCTTTCAAGGCAAGTGAAATGATGGCACTGAGCAAAGGAAGTTCAACCATAGTTAGAGCATTTTGATCACTACAGAACATAGTGCCACACAGGCCTTCCTGATTCTTGCCAACTCTTGTTAGTACATTCAGGCTTCTCCTTTAAAATATTTTTTAGTATATCTTTTATGTTTAGTTCTAAAACACATTGTATTTACCCGAGAGATCAGACCAAGTTTCTTCCTCCAAAACATTTAGACAGATTTTTTTTTTAAAATTGCACGAGAGACCAAAACTCATCTTTCTGGTCTCCCAGGCAATTATATATCTAGGCATTCAAGAAAAGAAAAAAAAAAAAAAAAAAAAAAGAGAGAATTTTTTCTTCCATACCCCAATGGACAGGACAGTTGATTAAACACACATTATTTTAGCTGTGGATTACTTTTTCAGTTTTCAAATCAGAACATGTATATTGGTAGCTACCTGGTCTTTTGCATGCAGCAGTAGGGAAAAGTACAAGAAGTCATACAAAAGGCAGCTGAAGCCATGCAAATAGAAAACTGTGGAGCCAGGAAGTCCATCAGAGAATAGAATTTGGCCCACAGTCTGTATCTTGAAGTTATCTGTGACAATTTATCCACAACAGTTTAGCTTTATCTCATTTTGAAATCTAATCAATACACTGATTTTAATCGAAACATAAATTTGACCCCACATCTCCAGAAGCAGAAGATAAACTTTGCCGGTCTTGCTTGCTGTTAAAAAGCTCTTGGAGCAGACTTTCACTGTTGCTGCCCCCTAGCCAGGCATTCTCAGCATAGCACTGAATCTTTTCTCAAGCCATCATCCATTTTTACAGTGCTGCCACTTTAGCTCTTCCAATATTATGATACTGCTCACAGGAAAAGGACCAGAACAAGTCTAGCATGTTACCATGCTGATGCAGCTCTGCAGGTTTTAAGACCTATGCTGGTATGTCCAAATGGAGATGCTTCTCCTCTCTGCGCCTCAGGCTCCTCACTCAGTAGTACCAGGACACTCAGAGCCTTGGATGGTCTCCCCAGGGTATCTGTCTAAAACTTTTGATTCAAAATCTGAGAGGAGGTCGATGCCTTCTTTCATAACTCCATTAGAGTTTTGACAATGTGAGCCACCAACAACTGGGAGGACTGGGCTCATTACCTGATGGGGTTCATGTGCCTTATTTCACAGGTGGTTTTCACCTTCTCCCTCTAGGCTGTTCTGGTGAGAGAAGAGCACAGTTTCAGGCCATCTTGGAAGCCACTAGATTCTGCATCAAAGATGTGGCTGTGAATGGCTTTAGGTATCAAGTGGATTTGATGCTAAGTTTCTCACATAGCTAAGACAAATGCTTAGCCACCTGCTTGAGAGGAGGGGGTTGAGGAGATGGAGAGGTACACGGCAACCGTATCTTGTGCAGAACCCAATTGAGTTGGTATGTTTGTAGAACAGCTATTGGATTGCGCCCCTCAGGCAAGAAAACAGAAGGAACATTTCATTTATGGATCCAAACAAAGTTGAAGCATGAAACGGGGTCTGAGCTTCTCAGACTGTCAAGGCTGAGGTGCCTCTGAGAATGCCCAGAAGCAGAATTTAGGTTCCTGGAAAAAAACAAATGTCAAAAACTTAGGCAGCTGCAGAGTTAAAGCAGTAGCTGCACAGAATTTTTGAGAATCTAGGTTTTGGACTAAGATACCAAAGCCCCACTTGGAAGCTTTAGTCCCTTCATGGATGTGTCTCCCACTTTTTCAGTGCCTTCATTCCCCTTCTGCAAAACAAGGATAGGAGCACTCTCTTCTCTAACAGGAACACTGAAAAAATGCATGCGGCAAGATCTGTGAGGTGATGAGCCTACAGGAAAAGTGCAAGCCTTTGAAAGAGAAATTACAATTCATAAGCAAAGTAGGTCTTCAGCCAACAGCAAAGTCCCATAAAAAACATCTTCATTCTGGAGCAGTGAGGCCCTGCACCTAGCCCAGGAATGTGCTGGCTGGACACAAGTTAGTCTGCACTACCTGATCATCAGTGTCGCATCTATAATACCTTGTGTGCTGTTGACTGATTTTTATCACACCATGGAGTACAGGACTGGATATGTTAATCCTTGTATGGGACACAAAACACACAGAACACTAGTCCCTCACGCCACCCTGCTCCTGCTTTGAGCTGAGCATGTGGCAGGAAGAAACGCTGCTCCTCTCCCAGATGCTTCCTCCTTCTTCTGCTTCCTCCATCACAGAAATTGTCCAGAGTTCCAGAGAAATGTTCGCAGGCATTTGTTGCATGCAAATAGCTGCCAAATAAATCATTGTATATTGCAGCACAACCCCTGAGGGGGTTTGTACCTATGGAACTTGCTACTGTCACTCCACTTCCCCATATACCTTAATCATGTTATTCATTCAGCAAGAAGGATGAATGTTACAGCGTGAGACTTTAATCCCTCACTGCTGAGGATCTGATTCTCAGAGAGAGAGAGCAAGCAAGAAATCCAGAGGAAAAAACTTTAGGTAGGAGTCAAATACCATTATTTCTCTGCACTGGGTTTAGGCAAGGATTGCATTATAAGAACTAATACTCCTAAAATACTTCAGAAGAAATTTACTGCATGAGCATGCATTCATTGTGCATGCATGTATGTATGTATGTACACACATGCAGTAAATATATGGCCTAAACAGCACCTTTAAGGCAGTGAATTTGAAACCTTTTAAAGCATCTGAAAAATTCTTATCTTCTCTCTTCCTCTCTGTGGTAGCTCTATGATCACAAAGCAAGCTTATACAAATATTTCCTCTGTCCTCTAACCCTTTGAATTTTTTTCCATAAAGACAATAAAAATGAAATAGCAACAGACATCAGACAGAGAGAAGTACAGCACTTAGTGGTAGTCGAAGAATCTGTCTTTTTGATAGCCCCAGTACCTTTTAAAGGTACCAGTTTATTTGATATCTCTGCAGTTGGTGCCCTCTGTGTGAGGGGCAATGCCTATTTCTTCTCGCTGGCCTTGACAGTAACCCCAGCTGGATCCCTCCCACTAAGATATAAGCTCTCAGGCCGCTGTTAAGTTTGCCAACAAATATGCTAACTACCAGGTCCTAGACAAATCTAGAGGAAACTAGACGAACACTGTCACACCCCGTAACAGCTATGGTATAACACTAATGGCGATTGATACTTTTGCTTACCTGTGTCCAAAGGTGGTTACAAACCAGCAGCTGGGAGACCTAAGGGTATATAGTTCATTACGAACTAGTCCCTCTGACAAGCCAGCTTTCAGCTGGCCACTAGGTATTCCAAACACAACTAGGAAAGCACAAGAATCGGGTAAAAAAGTGCAGCTTTGTGTTGTGCTTATTAAACATTTTAACATGAAAAAAGGGCCAAACAAATAAATAAAAGGAGCTAACACAATGTAGTCCAGTTTAGAGTTTGACAAGCACATCTAACAACATTTTTTGTAGAGCTTTCCTCTAAGCATTATTGAGTCACACCTTAATGAGCCATCTTCATTACGCTAGATCTACTTACACAACCTGAAGATGTGGTCTCACTTTCTTTTCCAGTTCATCTTTCTGATCTCAGCCCTGACTGAGGGATTGACCAGTGGTAACTTTCTAGATCCATTTTGGTGTAAGGTGTCTGCAAGCCTGATGACTGTCTCCCTTCTTGGCCTCATTCCAGGTCCTCTATCCATCAACATGGGAAAGAACACTGCCTTCCTTGAAAACCTCTATTTCTGAGAAGCAGCAGCATGACAAAAGTCATGAGTTATTGAAGCTGGATATGAGAGAGGTCTCAGCCCATTGATCAAGTCACCAGTTTTAGTAAATAATAATAATAATGATGGTGATGATGATGATGATAATAATAATAAAAATAATAGTAATAATATAGCAGATAGTCATAAACTGCATTGTTCCTGGTCCAGGAAAGGAGTGGGAAAATCACTTTTTTATTCAAAGTAGTGAAAAAGATAGACATTTATTCCAAAATCTCACCTATCAATCAAATTTCCCAACTGGTTGATGAGTAAATCTGAAGTCTGGGGGTCTCACTACCATAATTACCACTATTCAGCAATGTTTTGGTACATTGACGTTATTTTCATTCTTCCAGTACTTACTAGTCTCCACCAGACAGACTTGAACCTCTGTCTGTTCTGTAAGCCCCACATGATTATTAGTTTCCCAAGTGGGAGAAACCTGGAGTGTAAGAATAGAAGGACTGAATCCCATTTCTGCTACTGCCACCCAGCTCTGAGTGGCCACGGTGCACAGCATAGTGACAACCATGACATTCCTGAGTCACCGTGGATTTGCTGCAGAAGTTTAGTAGGCAAAAATACAAAAGATTGTAGTGAGAAATGGTGATACAAAGCCCTCCACACTTCCTTCTTACCATCCTTGCCAAACTAGGGAAGAATAATGGTTTATGGACAATCTCACTTTACTGTCTTGTCCTTTACTATTAATCATTGTATGTCAATGAATGAAAGTACAACGGTTTACATTACAGATTAATTACTTCAGCTTGATCTATAATTAAGGGATTACATGTGTGATAAGATTTTCAGGCATAGGAATGAAAAAGAATACAATGAGATACAGTATCTGGCATGAAAGTCTTCCTGACTGTGAAAAATTAGAGCTCAACCATGCCTGAGCTGCTACCCAAAAGTGGCTGAGTTCTGTGCCGTATCATCTCAATTTGCGTCGAACACAGAGGAATGAACGTAAAGGATTACGTTATTTGAAACACTTGCAAGACATAACAGGGACCAAAGCCCAGCTTAGGCATGTGCTGAGTGAGTTAGGATATTTTATTAACCTCCTTATTTTTTTACTGAATCAGATGAATTGGAAAATGTCAGCATTTTATATTTTCACATAATCCACAGGGAAGACAATAAAAAAGGATGATTTTACACCATTTTCTGCACGGTAATCCACAACATACCATTGTCTAGATAATCGTGCTCCATGAACAACCCATGGATGGACCTCGTCACACAAAACCTCAGAGCTCCATTGAATTGCTCTACAACCACTAATCTATGTCATGGTCAAGAATAGCACTTATATCTTTGGGCCACCAGATCTGATTAATAGTCTTTGATCCTAAAGCCTTTGGCTTCTATCCCAGTGCTTCCACAAAGCAGAATGTCACAACAAAACCCTGTGGCTGCTCAGCAGATCCTCTTTCCCAAAATCAGAAAGCCTTGCAGCAGGACTGCATTCGTACAAGGAGAAAGGCGGTGGCTGTACGTTCTGATCGACTGCATGAAACCACAGTTGTATGGGAAACTGAAAATCAGTTGTTAATTTTAAACACAACAGGTGCTCAATGAAAAGGTAACTAGGATAGGAAAATATACCCAACCCTTCCAAAAACTGGAAGTCTGTGCAACATGAAGCAGGGAAGACATTCACTGCTGAATGGTTTGGTCAGGTTGCAGGCACTGGTTTCAAGAAATGTGTGCAAGAAATAGTTTTCTCATTAAATTTCTTTTGCCAGATTATTATCCTGCAAAATACTAATTCAAAAGTGCCAGTATGTGCTGTTGCAAATTAATGGCAGTTACTTTCTCAAAGGCAAAGATATTTTACTGGAAAGAGATTTCTTATATTATTCACCACTTTTATGAGGTTACATTGTTTGGATTCAGCCCTAAGTTTAGGACTGAAATCTAGACACAAACACATATGCACTCTTAACCCCTAATGTCACCCTGGACGTAAAGACTATTAGCATTTTTCTCTTAATTATGTTTCTGCTGGTACAGCCTGTATTTTCAAAGATGTCCAGCACTTTGTTTTATGCACTGTGCAGATTTTCATGAGGGCAAATACGGACTGTTAAATTACAGAGATATTTAGGGTATGCACAAAATAGTTGTGCACTCATTTTTTCTTTTTTTCCCCCCCCCTCCTCTTTTCTATATTTTTCATAGTTTGCTGGCCAACATCAGCATAACAGCTATGCTGTCAAGAAAAAAAAAATTCCAAGCAATAATAGGCAGAGTCTTTGTACAGAAATCCACCCTGTTCTGACAGGCCATTTCCTTATTATTTTTTTATCAGGAGAGACATGTGTTTTACAGGACAAATAGGAAGACACAAGCATTACCCCAGTGACCTTGCAATCCAGTTTTGCAAAGCTGTGAAGGCAAGATGCCATGCCATAGACCAGGCTTTTATTCTTGGCTCTGCCAGTAACCTGCTAGCAATGCTGGGCACTCACCTTAGCTCTCTGCACCGCGATTATCTCATCTGTAAAACAGGGATAAGGGTACAAAGTACACTTAGGTTTATGGCTGACAACAGTAGTGCAGTATAATGGCTAATTTTCTGAGGGAATAAGTGTTATTCCTTCTCAGAGCTTGAAGAAATTGGGGGTGTAACTAGGAACACCACAGATCAAACTGAGGAGGATTTCTCCTCCAAAGCCATCAAGCTGTTGCACAGCTCTAGCCTAGGAGCCTGTGGATAACATGTCCCCCTCTCATCCTTCCTGTGTGAAGGAAAGAATCTTACAGGCTTTCTGTTTCTGGGACCTGGGCTTCCCCCTCACTTCACAGCACCCCTGCATAGCAGATGGCTTTGCAGAATGCCCCTCCACAGGGCTATATGTACAGCCAGGCATAGGCTGAGCACATAGCCAGCCGCCTTTTTTACAGACCTGATGATGCAAGAGAGGGAAAGGGTCAAGACTAGGTATGAAGAATGAAATATAGGAGACTCAGTGTCCTGGTTTCAGATGGGACAGAGTTAATTTCTTCTTAGTAGCTGGTACAGTGCTGTGTTTTGGATTTAGTATAAGAATAATGTTGGTAACACACTGATGTTTTAGTTGTTGCTAAGTAGTGCTGACACTAAGTCAAGGAGTTTTCAGTTTCTCATGCCTTGCCAGCGTGAAAGCCAGGACAGCTGACCCAAATTAGCCAAAGGGATATTCCATACCATACGATGTCACGCTCAGCATATAAACCGGGGGGAGTTGGCCAGGGAGCAGGGGCCGCTGCTCGTGGACTGGCTGGGCATCAGTCAGCAGGTGGTGAGCAATTGTTTTTCATTTGCGTCACTTGTTTTTCTTGGGTTTTATTTCTCTCTCTTTTTGTTATTGTCCTTTTCATTACTATGATTATTATTATTATTATTATTATTATTATTATTTTCAATTATTAAACTGTTCTTATCTCAACCCATCAGTTTTCTCACCTTTACCCTTCTGATTCTCTCCCCCATCCCGCCAAGGTGGGGGGAGTGAGTGAACGGCTGCATGGTGCTTAGTTGCTGGCTGGGGTTAGACCACAATACTCAGCCATGCTACAAAGCACACACATGTATGCGCACATGCACACCACATATCCACACTCAATTAGGGTCAAGTCCTTAGCTTTATTACTATAGCTTACAAATATACCAAGGTTTGGGGTTTTTAAAATCTGTTTCTATGCCTTTACTGCATAACATCGTCAGATGCATTTCTTAGCCTCTGATTTTATGACATTGCACTAGCAGTAGAACTGTCTGAATGGATGTCTCAAAATCACTAGAGGAATACTTGGACAGTGTAAAGCCATGACAGGAAGTTTTATGCCACTAACCAGTGGCTATGTCCCTTTGCATGGGACTTGTCTAGGACTTAGGGGCCAAGGTCAGTTCCAGCATCTTAGAGTTGATAGTGTCAGATTGCTAATGAAAAGTTTTCAAACTCTTGTCAAATAATACGGTCAAGAAAACAAGATTCTTTCCTGTGTCATATAATGACAGACCTTTCTACCCATAAATATTTCTATCCATACACATATATATTTTTCAGTGGTAATGTTATTACCTCAATAACATCAAGTGTCAAAGAGTTACATGGATAAGTCATGCAGTATCTACAGATAGTGCTTTAGATTCACATGGATCACCCCTTCAAAGAGCTGAAATCACTAGAGAGCTGTGGGCAAGGGAGCCTCAGCCCAGGCCAAGATAACCCCTCCTGAGGGTTGGCTGGCCATGCTTGCCCAGACACACCTCAGCTCTTGCACTATGCCGTCACCTGACCACAAGGCTTAAGTAGATTCAATAAATTATAGAATCACAGAATGGTTTGGGTTGGAAGGGACCTCAAAGATCATCTAGTTCCAACCCCCCTGCCATGGGCAGGGACACCCTCCACTAGACCACGTTGCCCAAAGCCTCATCCAACCTGGTCTTAAACACTGCCAGGGATGGGGCATCCACAACCTCTCCAGTGCCTCACCACTCTAACAGGAAAGAATTTCTTTCTAACATCTCATCTAAATCGACCCTCCTTCAGCTTAAACCCATTACCCCTTGTCCTGTCACTACACTTCCTGATAAACAGTCCCTCACCATCTTTCCTGTAGGCCCCCTTCAGGTATTGGTAAGCCGCAATTAGATCTCCCTGGAGCCACCTTTTCTCCAGGCTGAACAATCCCAACTCTCTCAGCCTGTCCTCACAGGAGAGGTGCTCCAGCCCTCTGATCAGCTTCATGGCCCTCTTCTTGACTCGTTCCCACAGCTCCATGTCTCTCCTGTACTGGGGCCCCCAGAGCTGGATGCAGTACTCCAGGTGGGGTCTCACGAGAGCAGAGTAGAGGGGCAGGATCACCTCCCTCGACCTGCTGGTCACACCTCTTTTGATGCAGCCCAGGACACGGTTGGCTTTCTGGGCTGCAAGCGCACACTGCCGGCTCATGTTGAGCTTCCCATCAATCAATACCCCCAAGTCCTTCTCCTCAGGGCTGCTTTCCATCCATTCCCCACCCAGCCTATAGTCGTGCTTGGGATTGCGCTGACCCACGTGCAGGACCTTGCACTTGGCCTTGTTGAACTTCATGCAGTTCGCACGGGCCCACCTCTCCAGCCTGTCAAGGTCCCTCTAGATGGCATCCCTTCCCTCCAGCCTGTTGACCACACCACACAGCTTGGTGTCGTCAGCAAACTTGCTGAGGGTGCACTCGATCCCACTGTCCATGTCGCCAACAAAGATGTTGAACAGTGCTGGTCCCGGTACCGACCCCTGAGGAACGCCACGCATCACCGTTCTCCACTTGGACATTGAGCTGTTGACCACAACTCTTTGAGTGCGACCATCCAGCCAATTCCTTATCCACCGAGTGGTCCATCCATCGAATCCATGTCTCTCCAATTTACAGACAAGGATGTCGTGCGGGACAGTGTCAAATGCCGTGCACAAGTCCAGGTAGATGACGTCAGCAGCCCCTTCCATTATCCATCGACACTGTAACCCCATCACAGAAGGCCACCAAGTTTGTCAGGCACAATTTGCCCTTAGTGACGCCGTGTTGGCTGTCACCAATCACCTCCTTATCTTCCATGTGCCTGAGCATAGTCTCCAGGAGGGTCTGCTCCATAATCTTGCCAGGCACGGAGGTGAGACTGACCGGCCTGTAGTTCCCTGGGTCTTCCTTTTTACCCTTCTTAAAAATGGGGGTTATGTTCCCCCTCTTCCAGTCGGCGGGAACTTCGCCACACTGCCAGGACTTCTCAAATATGATGGAGAGTGGTCTGGCAACTTCATCCGCCAGTTCCCTCAAGACCCGAGGATGCAACTCATCAGGTCCCATGGACTTGTGCACCTTCAGGTTCCTTAGATATTCTCAAACCTGATCTTCTCCTACAGTGGGTGGTCCTGCATTCTCCCAGTCCCTGCCTTCTGCGACCTGGGCAGTGTGGCTCAAGCACTTGCCTGTGAAGACTGAGGCAAAGAAGTCATTGAGTACCTCAGCCTTCTCCATATCCTGCGTAACCAGGTCACCCGTTTCATTCCGGAGGGGACCCACATTTCCCCTCGTCCTCCTTTTCTCACTAACATACCTATAGAAGCTTTTCTTGTTGTCCTTGACATCCCTGGCCAGACTAATTTCTATCAGGGCTTTGGCTTTCCTAACCTGATCCCTGGCTGCTCAGACAGTTTCTCTGTAGTCTTCCCAGGCTACCTGCCCTTGCTTCCACCCTCTGTAGGCTTCCTTTTTGTGTTTGACTTTGCCCAGGAGCTCCTTGTTCATCCACGGGGCCCTCTTGGTGTTTTTGCTTGACTGCCTCTTTGTTGGGATGCATCGCTCCTGAGCTTGGAGGAGGTGACCCTTGAATATCAGCCAGCTGTCTTGGGCCCCTCTTCCTTCCAGGGCTTTGTCCCATGGTATTCTAGCAAGCAGATCTCTGAAGAGGCCAAAGTCTGCTCTCCTGAAGGCCAGGGTAGTGAGTTTGCTGCACGCCCTCCTCGCTGCCCTGAGGATCCTGAATTCCACCATTTTGTGGTCACTGCAGCCAAGGCTGCCCTTGAGCTTGACGTCCCCTACCAGGCCCTCCTTATTGGTGAGAATAAGGTCCAGCATGGCACCTCTCGTCATGGTCTCCTCTATCACTTGGAGGAGAAAGTTGTCATCGACACATTCCAGGAACTTCCTGGATTGCTTGCGCTCAGCTGTTGTGTCCCTCCAGTAGATGTCAGGGTGGTTGAAGTCCCCCATAAACGTGGAAGAGGGAAGTACCATGGTAAAGAGATATTTGCCCATCAGATGTTAAAACTGGCCAGTAGGGAGCCTGGTTAATGCATTTCTACCAAACTCTGCTTGGGGGGCAATATTTAATTATTATTCATAAAGATATTATATTTACCAAGCTGAGGGTTAGCTGTCTTTTTAAAAATTATTTATTTGTTTTTATTTTACAGTTTTCCTTGATGCAAAAGGGGAGGAGAAGAGCAAAGAAATCACTCAGTAGAGGCTCTCAGAGGTTGTACCTTGTTAGCATAGAGATTTTGGGATGAGTTCTTTGTTAGTTTAAAGAGGGACTGACAGATGTTTGGACTCCTATAGCCCTATCCTGGGCTTTCATTTCGTAGCCCTATTTTTCATGTTAGGAAAAAGGACAAGTAAGAACCCATGACATATCATTTTATGTGCTTCATCATTTGATATACTTTCATCAAGCTCCCTTTTAATTCTCCTCTCACACTGTAATCTTTTAATTCTTCCCAGATGCAGAGTTTGTGCAATGCCTTTAATAACTTTCATTACTTCTATCCATTGCCCCTACTATTTATGCTCTATATTTTCAGTTATAATTATATAATGACAATCCAGTATTTTCAGTGTTCTCTAGTCCCCGATTTTAACATTTTTCTTGCTTTTTAGCCACTGCTGCTCACTGATTTGTCCACTGACAGCCAAGCCCTTTTCTGCAGCAGCTGCGGTTCATTTAGAACCCAGCGATCTGAACCAAGTAGATCAAATTATTCCTTCCAATATGTATTACCATGTATTTGTCAGCACTGAATTTCATCTGACATCATGCTCCCCAGCCACCTAGCTTTGTTAAGTCCCACTAGAGTTCCTCACACTCTTATTTTATCTGGACTAACCTAAATAATTTTACAGATTTTGCGACCTTGACATTTTCCTCCTCCACTTCTTATAGATTATAAATGGATCTGTTAAATTCTTGGGATCACACACAACAATATCATCATATTATGCTGAAAATGGACCATTTATTCCAACTCTTTTTTGGCCTCAAAGCCAGCCATGATCGGTGACAGAATTTCATCCCTCTCCCCTCCCCTAGAATAACCAGATTTTGTTGACTTGATTTTCTTAGCGGCTTTTTAAAAAAATGAAAACTGTACCTACTAGTTCTCAGAAGCTGAAAACAACTAACGTGTCGTCCTGACCAACCTCTCAGGTGATGAATATATTAATTTGGACAGATACCTCATCTTTTGACATCTCCGTTTCCTTAGTCAGGAAAAGTATCCCTGAATGCTTGCCCTGTTTTATATTCTTCCCTAGGCATCTGCTATTGGTCACTTCTGAGACAGAAGTTGGGATAAATAGGCCGTTGGTCTAGCTTGGTACAGCCGTTCTTATGCAGTAATCTCATCTTCATTATCTGAAATATTAGGTTTCAGGTCGGGTTTTCCCCAGACTCCCTGTGATGACAAATGATTTAAAGAAAACATTAAGACAAAAATGCTCAAAAGTGGCTGATTTTGGATGGCATAGGATGACAGCTTTGTATCATGTCTGAATGTAAATAACTTCCTGCTTACTCTCACCTTCGAATCTTTAATGGAGATGGTAAAATAAGACAAATCTTATATTAGTACACCCTGGAGCCCATCAATCATTTCCTTTCCTCAACAGAATACGATTACCTTTGTTTATGATTTTTCCTGCAGTTTTGAATCCACATCACAGTGTCCATACTCAATCACCTTTCAATGAATTAAGAGAAAAATATTTCTGAGATGCATGTAACGTTTCCCATGCTGTTATTATGTATAAGCTCTGATTTTTTTTTTATTCTCTTTTTTTAAGGAAGAAAAATAGCAGGCAAGCACATATATCAAGCAAATAGTTTATAACCCTATGCCTGTGGTCAGAGTTCCACAGAAGCTGTATTTCTTTCTTTTCCCGTTGTATTTGTTGTTTTATGGTGTTAGAAAGACAAGTTAGACAAGAGATTCAGTCATCCTTCTAATTTGGGAGATTATTATAACACTTGCCATTATTTGACACCAGATTTGAGTGGCTGAGTCTTAGGCTTTCCCACTGACATCAGCTAAAAGTCCTCTAGCATTAACACTGGGCTCCATCTTGATTGATATTTTAAATTAGAAGCTGAAGGGTCTGGATGAAGGGTAAGTTAACAGCATTTGTGTTGAGTTGCTCTTTGTACCAAGGCAGATGTGTATGCTTTTGACAGTAGGAAGATTAATCAGCAGTGGATATTTGGGTAATATTCCTCCTCTGGGCCTGTTACTCGCTGCCAATTTTTCAAAAATATGTGAGGTTTAGAGCACTGGTGATTAGGCTTTGTACTTTTGGCATGAGGTCTGACATCTGGACCACCCAGGTGAAAGTCCATTCCAGTTCAGGAATCAGTTGACTCTAAATGCCTGGGAATGTCCCTTTCCAAAACGATGTTTAGGGGCTGCTGCATGAATTCTACATAGGCTGCATACATCTGCTTATGCTCCAAGCTCAGAAGAAGACTTCTGAAATAACAGAATCCAAAAAAACACGACTAATTTGTTGTTTTCAAGAGCCCAAACACTAGACCTCCAAATCTTAGCGTTACAGGAAAAAAAAAAATAAATTAAAAGGCAGACTAAGACAAATGCTCTTGGATTCTTTATCATTTTGGACTGCCATTTAGCCTGGAGATGCCATGTTCCACCCACAAATCACATGTTTGGTAACCAATCCACCCAGCCACAGCCAGCCAGTAATTGTTTGCTGCACAAACTCTATAACACTTCATTAGTTCTGCCACACATCTACTTCCACTGAAGGTAACTTTCCAAAACGAAAAAGTACAGGGCAACATTACAACTTCCATCTATTTTTAGTGCAACTTTAAAAAAAATACAGGAAATGCAATTGAGGAAAAGGGCTGCTCGCACTATAGTTTACAATTTAAAGCAAAAATATGGCCTGTGTTTTTTTTTTTTTCTGTCAATCTTACATTTCTCCAATGAGACTGTGAGAAATGTGCAAAGTTATGTGATCATTTCTGACAGTTCTTGGCAGCTGGGCAGGCAAGCATTGGAAAGGATATCTCTCTCCCGATCCAAGATTAAATTTGGACTGAAACACAGGGCTCATTTAGGCAGCAATTAAAGGACCTTATAGACTGAGGGAGAATGAAATGATAAATGCAAAGAGGCTTATTTAATGGGGATATTAAGTAAACTGCTGGTAAAAATGCCCATTTATCATCCACTGATTCCTAATTGGTTTCCTGTTCCTGCCTGCATGTGGCATTTTCAGAAGGAATTACCTTCCTTTAGTGCGACTGTTGCAAATGCAATAAATCAAGCCCATAGATTTCTAGCTAATTTAGATGGAGACTAAATTGGAGCCAAAGCATGCAAGAGTGCTTGCAATTAATGTTCATTACAACTTTTAGCTTCAAAAACAGGAAGGATCATTTTAATGTAGCATTCCCGAGCAAGGACACTGTTTCAAGACTTGGCCACCCTTTCTATGCTCAACAAAAGTCACTTGCCTTTGTAAGCAACTGGCCTTTCTAAAAACCTCCTAGGAATCCAGGTTGAGGTCTAGCAACCCTTTAAACACCTGTGCTTCAAGAAAATTCGCTGCCTTTTGTTTTCATTACGTGCCTCATCTGCCTATAAAGGCCAACTTACACAAAAATAGCTTACATTCACCATATCGTTATTGATCTCAGCCGCCTGATTCCAGCAACATAAACTTTATTTCCACCAGGTAGTGGGAGAAGGTAACAATTTTCTAGCTGAAAAATCAATAAAGTAAACTGCAGTTTCCCAAGCAGCAGCTTCAGTAGATGGTCTATGGTCTTTTAGCATATTCTGAGGGTTCAGCTTTGCAGAAGAGAAGGAAAAAAAACCCAAAAAACAAAACTTGCTAGCGTGGGAATTTCTTTGTTTTGCCATTCTCACAAGGTGCTTTAGAGATGAAGTCTGTGTCTCATTTTATGGCATTTTGTTGTTTGATACAGCAAGCTACTTTTCAAAACACACACAGTGACCCAGACGTTCTGCAACTTTTGGCATTTGCTCCAGTTGAGCGTAGCCCTGATATGCAGCAGTGTGAGCATAAACAAAACTTGCTTAGCTGTTGTGATTTCCAAACAAAGCAAAGAGAACAAAAAAATCTTCCTGAATCCACTGAAGTTTATGGCACTCATTTATATTCAGTGGAAAGAAAATTAGGTTTACTGTGTCTTACTCCTCAAAAAAGTTTTTCTATATATGATGAGATTCTCTTTGTTTCTCTTATCCACTGAAAGAAAGGTTGGTTGGTTTGTTTTGCTTTCAAAAATACAATTGACACAATCTAAGTACCTTATGGCAACTAAAAGAAATAGATGTAGAAACACTTTCTATCCTTGGTGTCACAGAACAGGCGACAATCTATCTTTCATTTAGACTTGAACCCAGCTACAGTCAGGTTTTTTTTGTTGTCTCTTCTGCTTGGTCATTTAGCCTTTAATTCCTTGTTACCCCTTTGGATCACCGCTCACTGAATTAACATTCAGAATTTACAACCTTCCGAGCTGGCATGTTTGTTGCAAATGATCAGTTTTGAGTGGGATAGGTCGAAACCCAAGTGGGTGATAAAGAAATCCATTAACTTACTGACACACAAATCTTCCATCTTCCTCTGTAATGTACCCATGAATGGTTAAAGGCAGTACCCTGGGGAAGATGGGGGTTACACTTATTCTCCTCCCCCAACCATATGTAGATAAATATTCATTGGGGAAAAAAAAAACCTGACATGGAAATACAAATGTTGGTCTTAATGCCCATACCGAGAGCCCATGCTGTGGAGGAAATGGGCTGGCAATCTGAAGATCCAATTTCCTTTTTCCAGGCTCTGCTACCAACTTACTATTTCACTGTACACAGAACATTTCATTTTTCCATGCCTCATCTTCTCCCTCACAAAAGCGTGACTGCATTCCACAGATGGCAATTACCATATACAAGTACTAACTACTTTCACTTGTTTAATTTTAAGGAGCTTCAGGATATTTACCCTGAATGCCAGAAACCCAAAGAAACATTGAGGCAGGCCTGGGAATGCTCTGCCATCACGGAAAGCAAGGAGTAAATGCTCCTGAAGTGAAAGAGGCTGCCTAGCTCTCACTCCAGCCACACTTCTGTTTTGACAGTTGCTGCTCACACAACTGAAATGACATATATAGCGTTAGAAGAAAGTTCAGGATATACAGAGAAGGGAGAGCAGTTAAATTTGCCATTCTCCCTAATGATTCCTGTTGGTTTGATATTTGATGAAGCCACCTGAGGTTCCAGGCAATGGAAGTTCACATTTAATTTACTCAGCACTTCAAACAATAGAAAGTTACACTTTAAAAAGTACTTATTTCCTTTTTTTCCCTCCCTTTATATTACTCTAATACTTTAATACATCAGGGGCCAGCCCCTGTCTTGACTGTCTCTTTTCCCTGCTCCCAGCCTATCCTCTGCGCTCGGATGGTGACACCAGCCACTCACCAGGATTTGGCCAACCTTCACCAAAGCAAAAGCAGATCCTCTGTGAGCCCAGGACACCTCAGGGGATGACATGAAGTGGGGACAATGTCCCACTTTAGATGTCCCAAGCTTTGCATCACCCAGGTGGCAATGACAGGGCCACAACCAGCAAGATTTGCCTGCTGCTGCGAGCTCTCCTATCTTTCAGCCAGCCCACAAGGTGAAACTAACTCCTTTCCAATTTTTTTTTTTCCTGACTGTTAAAAGGCCAGAAGCAGATTTTTCCCCAGCTGTTGGGGCCTGGTGCACTGAGCTATTACACTTCAAAAGGCAGGGACTGCAGATCTTGGACTACAGTCCTCTCAGTTCCAAATAACCGAGCAGAGCTTGATCTCACATTAATGGGTTTTATACTGCATTAATGCCACCAACTCTAGTGGAGCTACTGATGTATTTTTATCAAGGCAAGTAACATCAGAATTAGGCCCCCAACCTCGTGTTTGGAAGGTTGTCTTACCTAACCAGCTCAACAATTTTTTTTTAAATCCTTCTCAATTTACCACTCTCAAGGCCTCACAGTCTTCAGAAAGGAAGATGTTTGGGTTTTCTTTAAACCAGATGCAGCTTGTCTGCCAAGCATTTAGTCCAATTAAGTCCCAATTTCATATTATTTTTCAACCACATGTTACAACAAACAACAGAGTAGAAACCCACATATGGTTTCTGATATTGGAATAATGGAACTCAAAGAAAGAAAGAATTGAATTTCCTGTGGTTCCTTTTAAAAATATAAAATGTGTAATATTTTAATGGACTAAAATCAGTACACATGGAATATTACTTGGTCCCAACTGAATACAAGGTTGTACATTAATGGAAAAGTCCTGCTGATGTAAACGAAGAGGCAGAACACTGTACGAAATAACTGGGAATTTATTACTCAACGAAAACCATGTACAGAGTTGGTACAAGTCAAATCCACTGGCAGAAGGGGAAAGCATGTTCGTGTTAAAAGCAGCTGCCTGTAGCCAGCGGTGGTGGAGTGAGCTGATTCTGATCTCTCACGCCTATAAATGAGGAGTAATTCCAGTGTTTCCACAGGGGCTGCAAGAGTGCAAAACAGTTGTGGAGAAATCTTAATCAGCTTAATTGGCTCCACCAGCCTCACGAACTCATCAGTAAAACACACATAATACTGCAGTCAAACAGTTAGGGTCAACTACATTTCATTCCTTCTCAATGGCATGCCTGCTCTGTAAACAGTTCGTCTGACCTCATATCAATTAGCTGTCTGCTTGTTTTGCTCTGCAATGTATGGATTTGATGAGGGAAGATTAACACTGGTTAATGCTCTACAGGTCCTCAAACAGGAAGGCCCGGTAGTGTGTGTGCTACTGGTCCTTCCCCTGTGCAAACTCCACAGAATCAGTGACCCCCCAGGGTGAAAGAGGTGTAGCTTAAGCCATAGCCATTCTTGCTTTTGACATCATTGGTTCAATCCCCAGTGTGTCAGTAGCAATGCCAGTAATCACGCATGCACCTTGGAAAGACTCACTTCAGGGGGCAATGGCTAATACCCATAGGGCACTGCCTTCAAATCTGGATGCCTTATAGGAAGCCATGAAGACTAAAAGATGTTCAGGTGCAAATTATTTATTCCCTGTGGGGCTGGAAGGGAAAGAACTGGAAAACCCAAAGCTTCTCTTCTCCCTCCATCTCTTGCCATGAGTTAGGAAAAGAAAAAACAGTGAAATAACATTGGGACCTGTGCAACCCACCACAAAACAGTCCTGTATGAGGAATGTGACATTCTAAACCTTCCCTTTGGCATATATTAAGCCACAGCTTTCTTCACATCTGTAGGGTATCAGACATAGGAGGGAAATGACTGCAGTAAGTAGAAAACAGCACAAAGTAAAAATACAATCTGAGTCTCCCAGACAATAGTAAAATGCAGTAATCCACAGGGGTAAAGTGACCATTTCAAAATTAACTGCAAGGATTTACAGCTGAGAATTAATTTCATCTCTATTATTATGTCAGGTAAAATAGTTACAGCTATACACTAATTTATATGGAATCACAAAGGAAATCCTATTTCATTAAGTGGATGAAGCGTTAATGTATTACCCTTTCCATTTTTATCTTCATTTCATAAAGTGCCTAACAGGAGGTCAAATTAAGAGACCAAATTAACATTTAAAAAAGTCATAGTGAATGCTGTACCACAGTGATTCTAACCACACTATTCTTTATCATGATAGTATCAAGGCTATTTTAGCCTTGGTACTGGAAATTAATAACTGTTATTTCCGCAGGGAACCATTTTTCCTGAATGTAAATCATTCAGCAAAGTCAGGCAGAAGAAACAAAAGCATTACTCATTTCATACAAAGGTGTAAGCAGAACAGGAAGAAAGCAAGCAGAAAGTGCTAAATCAGTTCCCATTTCTCCCATAACTGAAACCAATGGAGTCCACCCTAAGCCAGTAAATCGTATCAGCTATTTTGAAGGCCTTTCTTTAATTACTGATTATTCAAAATAAGATGATGTGACCACCGCCCACACAAAAACATACGCACGCGCAAAGCCTTATACACAGTTACCCACCAGAACAGTTCTCCAAATCAAATTCCAGCCACAATATTTTGTTTGCTGTGCTTGTTTGTGTTTCTTTACACCACAGGCATTGTACTGCTAACACAGTTTCCAAGTCTGTTATTTGCTGTTGGTAATTCATATTATCCTCAACTAACATTAAAGGTTTATCACTCCAAAGTTATTAGATCAGTTTTCTGAGGAATTTCTATTTTATTTGTGTAATGGTGTTTATATGTCAAATATGTGTCAAGACTGAGGGCACTGGGAGTTTAATAGCTTGAAGTAACTAGTGAAGTCACATCTGGAAAACAGCATTTGTTGGAATCTGAATAATAAACTCATCTTACCATAATGCCAAACAGGAAAGATTTCTGTATAGAAGTACATAACTTTGAAGAAATATTTTTTGTATTCCAATCTTCAGAAGCACCAGTGCCAGGTTGTAGCTGGACCATTGAATTTAATTAGCACATGTAATCACATCTGCTTTTTTTCCCCCTTTACTCATAGAGAGTTTTAATTTGGAATGCTTTTATATACCAGTGAAAATAGATTTTCCACACTACATGGGTAGGGAAAGAAGTAGGAAGAAAAGTACCAAATGCAAATCGAACCCGTCCTCTACCGAGGACTTAGATGTCCCATCCTTCCCACTCCCTTTTCCCACCAGCAAACAACCCCCATCCTCCAAGTCTTTTCCTAAGAGCCGCTTCTTCTATGCAAGCCATTTTACAAACTTCCTTTTCCAGCAGTGGCTGGCTTCTCCACCGTCCTCCCACCCACATCCAAGCATAGCTTTTCTGTTGGCTGGTATTCTTCCTTCTTCATAGTCCTCCTCATTTTTTGAGGGTCAGACTTCCTTTTCATGAGATCCACCTCCCTCCTTAGAGACTTCCCATGCTATGAAAAGGACACAAAGACAGCTCTGACCTCTCTCTGCTGAACTCTCCTTCTTACTCTTCCTCTGTCTTTCAGCAAAGGGCATTCAGGGTCAGTTGTCAGCATGGAAAAAACTGGCTGATATCAGTGGCTGGTCGCTGTATTGGGAGAAGAGAGGGAACTTGACTGGGGATGCTAAGAGAAAGTCTTTCCTTGCCAGTCAGGATCTGTCCTGCGGATACTGTGACTAAAAATATACCTATCGCTCAGGTTACTGAACTTCTGCAAGTTCAAGCTACGTTCGGCTAATCTTGAGAACGCCAAATATAGCTTGCCACGTTCACAAAAAATTGTATCCTGTAAGTTTTGTATCTCCATAGCTGAAAAGTTATTCCACCACTGAGAATTATTGCTATCGTACTGCACAGGAATTCCAGGAATGGAAAGGGCCAAGTATGTCTGAAATGTCCTTCTCTTCAGCATGGGATGGCTTTCTAAGCATCTTTCAATGTTTTTTTTCATGGCTATTTTTAATATATGTATTCTTGTAGAGATGTTTAGGTAAAAAGTGCTAGGCTTGTCCAGGAAAAATTCCATAATTGTTGTTATTGTTCTGTCACAAGTATTCTTCAGACTGAATTAGTTTTATTCTACCTTTAGCCAGTTTGGCCCACTATACCTCAGGGACAAAAAACAGTGCATGCCAGGCAAATATGTCACTAAGACTGTGGGATTTGCCCTCTGAACGTGTTTCTCAGCTGACTATGGAGAAAAGCTCAATGACTCGTATAGACCACCTAGACTTTTAAATGCCTAAAGTGGAAGAAATCAACTTCGTTCATGCCAGAGGCCATGAATAAATCAAATACCATTTTATGTTGACACACAACAGAAATATAGTTTCATGCCAGAGTTCAACCCAGAAAGACAGAAAAGAAGGGAGAAGACAATGAGATGCTACTAGTTGCACTTGGCACAGATAATCCAGCTGTCTTCTGGTCTTGCACAAAACAAGTTCACAGATGTGTAGATGGGGAAAGGAAACAGGGATGTGTTGATACTAGCCTACAATGCGTTTGAAAAGACAAAGCTTAGGGAAGGCATATTCAATAAAAGTCACATTCTTCCAGGCCAGGGAAAATTTCTTCCCCTCCTTTCCATTTGGCCAGGGAATCACTGGGCTGGGATCACAGATGGGACATGTTGAGGAAAGTCCCTTCAGGAACCCAGAAGGGAGCTTGGAAAACGATGTTCAATATTTTAGAATTTGCAATGAGTCCAGCCCGGGGCAGGCAGATCACAGATCCAGCAGGCTGGCAAACAGAAACTGGCAAAGGGGTAGAAGGGTTGAGGGTCCAGAGAAGCTGCTGAATGAGGTTGGTGACTGATCATTTCTTCACAGCTCTATTTACCACATCGAAAGTAAGGCCAGAAAACAAGCCAGAATGGCCACACTGGCCAGCTATCCTGATGGCAGCCCTCCAACAGGTGGAGTGGATTATGGAAGGAAGAATGATCTGTTTTGTACAAGTTACTGCTGGATAGTTCCCAGATGTGTTAATAAAGCTGCAGGCTATTCAAACAGCATCTCTGGGTCTATCCTGGTTCCTTCTCTAACTCTACCCTAATCTTGAAAAAATAAGACTGTTAGGTAACCCAGTGACTGGCTTACTTAAGAAGTCTCACTTTGGCCTGTGAAATAGAGCAAATTTTGTTTGGAAAAAACATAAAATTTCCAGGAAAATCAGGAACTAATGAGATTAAGCTGATCGGCAAAAATGGAATGACAGACACTTGACTCAAGTCCATATGCAACATATCACTAGTTTCCAGAGCTCAGAAATCCAAAAGAAGGAATTGGCTTTTTTATGTAGGACCATGAATAGAAGTCCAAAAATAATTTTGTACAAAACTGTGCAAGCTTACACTGGTCTGATATAAAAATATGTTTCTTTCAGGTACCAGCAAAATGGCAAGATAGCTTACTGAGGCTTTCTGTTTTACCCACTGAGCTTCCATTCTTTCCACCTTTGGGAATCTGTAACTGAACTACAGGGAAAAAAATGTCTTTCCAGGTATGGTCCCTGTCAGCTGTTCACTTTCCCTCTGCCAACTGAAATGAGGCTGCTAGTCCTGGCTTTTCAGCAAGCCCATGACCACCAGAAGTCAGGAAAACTGGCTTAGTTCATGTTTTTCCTAAGCACTGAAAACAGATATTCAGGCACACAGAAAAATCTGCAGACATCATGAGATTAAGGTATTCCTGATGATTTTGCTGCATTTTCTAAAACATTACTTTTGTTTGAAAAACAGTGAAGTTTATAGTCGTCTTTAATGCCTTCACTATGTCAACCAACTGACTCTGTGGCCAAACAGACTGAAATAATAGCTTTATTCATTTAATAGGGTGTTAGCTTTGAAGTTTAATTATCAGGGATAGGAACTCTCCACATTCAGGGAAATGCAGACTGAAATATGAAATCCAGTTGGCTGCAGATCATTTCTACTCCATAGTGCAAGGAGGAATTTCTATTGCGTGCCTGCAGAAGTGAAATCAGATCTGTAGACTCTCCTTGTTGCCTCTTACAATCCCAACATCCGATCCAATCCGTACAACTTCTCGCTCACTTCCTTCCAAGTCCTGACAAATTCTACTCCTCTTTCCCCAAAGTGGCCCCTGGGAAAGATGAACTTGATTGGATTTTTCATTTCTACTGCTGTCTGTACTACCCTTTGGAGCATCCAGCATTGCAGCTTTGGCACAGACATCAACAACCACATCAAAAATGCTGAGACTTTGGGAACCATGCCAACTGCCTCAGAACTCTCCCAGAAGCCAAAGTGACCTTTCTCTGCTGTTCAGCACTCATCTCACCTCCATGTGAGGTAGGTGTAACACACTGTCCTCCTAATGCAACAACACTTGTCACTTGCATTGCAATGATGTTAATTGGGTTGATCAATCCAACTGGCAGTTCTGGCCCACGCAGTCCATGCATCCTGCTGTCTTTTTTTCCATGGCCTCAAAGGAGATCAGGAACAGTTGTTAGGACAGCACACAGAGCACAAAAGCTATTTGGAAACCTCTTACACTTCCAGCACATGGCTGGGTATTCAGAGCTAGGAGTGGTCACAGCCATATAGACATGGAGACAGTCCCCAAGCTGGCATTCAGCCCCAGCCCAACTAAGAAAGTTGAGACACTGTGAATTTTAATGATCCCGGGGGGTAAGCAAAGAACGGCACAAGCCACATGTCTGTAGGAAGGCAGTTCTGCTTGAGAAGAGACTTCTCAGGATTTGGGGCTCTGCGAACATTTAAGTCTTCAAGATTTATAAACAGGATTCCAAACCTTCTCTGAAAATGTCACTGCACTTCATCCAGACAATCTAAATCTGATGACAATCAAAATCTTTTCCAAATTCAGAAATGGCCCCTTCTCCCAGTGCCCATTCTCATTCATATAGGCCCAAATGTCAGCCAGTTTTCCTGAGCCTGGTTCTCAAACAATGCTTAAAATGTTATATTTGTTACAGTACACAAAAAATTCCCTTTCGCTCATCTCCAATACCTCAAAAAAGACCAAGGATTTCATTTAAACATTCTAAACCTGAGGTGTCCACTGTAAAAATTGTTCACTCCTGAGGCAATAACATCAATTAACACTTCTCACACAAATTATTTGAAATCTGAAGTTGTTTTTTAAAGTCATTCTATATAGCTGAAAAAACACAATTATTTTGACTCAGCTATCAATTATATCACAGTAAGTATCTTATTGCATTATTTTAGGACATAGACAAACATGTAATAGTGGTAGAAAAATACAAGATCATCAAATTCAACAGCTTCACAGTGACTTTAACCAAGAACTTTAAGACATTAATTGCAGCACTGATTGAACAAGAATATGCTATGAATTGCTCATACAGCATTCATGGTAAACAGCTGTATTGGGTCTGGCTGAGATGGAGTTAATTCTCCCCACAGCAGCCCTCATAGTGCTGTGCTGTGTATTGGTAGCTAGCAAACTGTTGATAACACACCAGTGTTTTGGCTACTACTGAGCAGTGCCAGCACACATCAAGGCTTTCCAACATTTCTTTTTCCCCAGCAGCAGGCTGGGGGTGGGCAAGATCTTGGGAGGGGACACAGCTAGGACAGCTGACTCAAACTGACCAAAGGGATATTCCATACCATATGATGTCATGCTCAGCAGTAAGAAACTGAGACCAGGGGGAGGAACAGGGCGGGGGCATTCGTTGTTTTTTTTGTTTTACAATGTTTGTCTTCCGGGGTAAGGGACACACTTACTGAAGCCCTACTTCCCAGGAAGTGGCCGGACATCGCCTGCTGATGGGAAGTAGAGAATAATCTTTGCTTTTTGCTTTGCTTCCGCGCGCGGCTTTTTGCTTTAGCTACATTAAACTGCCTTTATCTCGACCCACGAGTTTGGGATTGTTTTTTTTTTCTCCATCTTCCTTTCTCCCCTCCCTGCCTTGCTGAGGAGGCGAGTGATAGAGCGGCTCTGGTGGGCACCTGGCCCCCAGCCAGGGTCAACCCACCACAGTCCTTTTTGGCGCCCAACGTGGGGCACGAGAGACTCGAGATAAGGAATGTGTTGGTTTTGCGTGGCAAGGTTTTGGTAGCGGGGGGGCTACAGGGGTGGCTTCTGTGAGAAGCTGCTAGAAGCTTCCCCTGTGTCTGATAGAGCCAATGCCAGCCGGCTCCAAGACGGACCCGCCGCTGGCCAAGGCCAAGCCAATCAGCGCCTCTGTGATAACATATTTAAGAAAGACAAAAACAGTTAGAGAGCGCTTTTGCAGCCAGAGAGAGGAGTGAGAAGATGTAAGAACATCTGCAGACACCAAGGTCAGTGAAGAAGGAGGGGGAGGAGGTGCTCCAGGCGCCGGAGCAAGATCCCCCTGCAGCCCGTGGTGAAGACCATGGTGAAGCAGGCTGTTCCCCTGCAGCCCATGGAGGAAGGATGAGGGGGTGTAGCGATTCCACCTGCAGCCCGTGGAGGACCCCACGCCGGAGCAGGTGGAGACACCTGAAGGAGGCTGTGACCCCGTGGGAAGCCCGCGCTGGAGCAAGCTCCTGGCAGGACCTGTGGAGCCGTGGAGAGAGGAGCCCACGCCAGAGCAGGTTTGCTGACAGGACTTGTGACCCCGTGGGGGACCCACGCTGGAGCAGTTTGCTCCTGAAGGTCTGCACCCCGTGGAGGAGACTCACGTTGGAGAAGGCCGTGAAGGACTGTCTCCCGTGAGAGGGACTCCATGCTGGAGCAGGGGAACGATGAGAGGAGTCCTCCCCCTGAGGATGAAGAAGCGGCAGGAACACCGTGTGATGAACTGACCGTAACCCCCACTCCCCGTCCCCCTGTGCCGCTGAGGGGGGCGGAGGTTGAAGCCGGGAGTGAAGTTGAGCCCGGGAAGATGGGAGGGGTGGGGGGAGGTGTTTTTAAGATTTGGTTTTATTTCTCATTCCTCTACTCTGTTTTGCTTAGTAATAAATAAGATGAATTCCCTCTCTAAGTTCGGTCTGTTTTGCTCGTGATGATAATTAGAGAATGATCTCTCCCTGTCCTTATCTCGACCCGTAAGTTTTTTTTTCATTGTACCTTTTCTCCCCTGTCTAATGAAAGAGGGGAGTGATAGAACGGCTCTGGTGGGCACCTGGCCCTCAGCCAGGGTCAACCCACCACAACAGCTCTGCAGCATCTCCCCCAGTATTAAAAGGCTAGGTAGAAAAACAAACATTTCTTTAAAAAAAAAATAATAATCTCACTTCTGACAAAGTGAGCTACAAAAAAGGCAAATAGGATGCAATAATTAGGATGAGTTATCCAATATGCAAATCAGTTCCCATGGATTGCTTGGGAGCAGCTGAAGGTTATTCAGCAGGTTTATCCAGAGACAGTGGATTCCTTAAAAAAAAAAAAAAAATCCAGGGAAAAAAGCACAATGGAATGAATAGGCCCTGCCCTTTCACAGAACATCTAGCTGACATGTAGCTTGCTAAAAAAATGTAAATGATTTAAAGAAAGGCTAAGCAGAAATGTACATCAAGTGCCATTATTTTATCACCCACTTTAATCACAGGCTGCTGTTCAGAATGGCTTGGGATGTTGGTTGTTACAGAAGAGATTTCTGTACCATTATTAGTACCTCTGAACAAATGCAGTGAGCGGGGAAAAAAAAAAAGACGGCGGAGGGGAGAGTGAGAGCGAGAAGGAAAATGTAGCAGCAGTTAAAGCATAGTTTAATAACTCCAATCTCAGTCACTTTTTTCATATGTATTGTATGTGCAAGTCCATAGTACAGCATAATGTGTCATAATTTGGCCTCCAATTCTGACAGCACTGCTTGACTTGGGCATTAAATCATTGCCCCGAGGAATTCACATTCTGGCAATTCCTGATGGTAGGACTGTCATCTCCTCCCACACATGACCTATCATTTTTGACATGATTGAATCAAAATTAGTCAGTACATTTAGATGTAAATTAGAGACATCCAAGAATAATAATGAGCACAAAAATATAGCTCTGTGTAATTGACACGGCAACAGCTTAGTACAGTCTTCCACAGTGTCCTCGAAATTATTAATATCATGATAACAGAAGTACTGTATCAAAAAAGTGAGAAAACTTTTCCTTTTTTTTTTTTTTTTTTTTTTTAGAGGGGCATATTTAACTAACCCTTAAATCCTAAGGAAATCTATAAATGTTTGCTCATCCAGCACTTGTATTATCCGGACAGTCCTGACCAGAGACAGAGGTAACTGGCTGGCCAGCTAGCCAGAGAACGCAGCGAGGCCTCCGACATCCTGCCCCACCTCGCATCCCGTCCCTCCGCCTTCCGTGACGTTTCCCCTTCGGTCACGGGTCACTGCCTGCCCCAGTGCCACCAGGCCCCACCAGGAGCACTGCCAGGCCCCCTGACGGGGACGGCCGCTCACTGCAGGAGGTGACGCCTTCCAAAAACAGGCTGGAAGCCCCTAACCCTAGTGCACTTTCCAGCACTGTCCTGCAGCAATGCTGTGCCCAGTATTTTCTCCATTATAAGCCCATTTTTGTGTATTTGTACTGCCCCAGAAGAGTGATGCTGCTGGGAAGGTACCAGAAGCCACTGGCACACTGCCTTGTGGGCCCAGCTCTCCCCACGCCTCCTACCACTCCTGGGCAGCTCCAGCCCAGCAGTACCGGGCTTGCTCTTGGGCTCCCCTGCCCCTTCCCAGCCCCAGGGAGCAGAGGGGAAAATCCCCAGGAGGAGGCCTGAAAATCTTGAAGAGGAACTGTTCCAGTCCTTCCCCGGAGCTCTGTCCTCCACTAGGTGCAGGGCCCTCCATGTTGCCACAACCGGAGGGAGCGCCCTCACCTAGGGCTGGTGTTGAGAGGTACATGAAATGGCCGCAGACTTTATGGAGCAGAGACACCCCCAACTCTGTAAAAAGTGCAGTATGTAACACCACCACCCCTACAGACCCCTAAAGGGGTCGGGTGGGAAGAGGGGGGAAACAGGAGAAGCTCTGGGTTTTTTCTTGTTTCCCCATTTCCAAAAGGATCGGTTGCCCTCAGAGAGGGCAGCTGCCTGAGAAAAGGACAGGCTTTAAAACCAGAGCCACTGTACACACTGGGCTGAGGCAGACAAAATCAGGTACAAAATTAAGAAACATTTCCAGCCGGCTTCAGTTTTTTCTCTACAAAATGCAGTGTAATGTTTCTGGTGGTGGCATTTTGCACATGGGGTGTGCCAGGGCGGCTGTCCTGGAGGAAAGGCTGCCCACCATCAGCCATCCCGGAGCCGCAGGGTGCATCACGATGGGAGAGCCTGATTTTGTTCCTGTGTGCCCCACAGGAAAACAGGTAACTGTTTAGGACCAAAACAATTCAGTGAGTCCTTTTTTTTAATATGGTAGGAGCATTTACATGTGTTAATGTGGCACTCAGTGATCTTGATAACCCAAGTCTGTATTACTACCTTGAAGCAAACCTAAAATCTCCTGGGGTCATGCCAACATCTCAATGGTTGCGTACTGAGTATCTCCCTAAAGTCTTTGATTACCTTGTTGCCGGGGGAAAAAAGAAATTAGCTGGAACAATTTCTGTGTCAGTTGTCTGTGATGAAAGAGGAAGTGCCCAAGATTACTATGTCCTCAATGCGCTTGCCATACCTTCACTCAACAGAGATGTTAATATTTTGAGTAACCAGGTGAAGCAAGTGTCAAAGCTGTTTTATTGGAATATGTTTTTCTGGAAGCCACAAATCATAAAACCATTTCTGAAACAATATTGCAAACACTACAAAAGTTTCCGTGTGCAGAGCATATATGGCCAGAAACACTGCTTAGTGAAACAAATGCTGGTAAGAAAGAAAATTATCTACCTCTTGCAACAGAGTTTTAAGGGCTGGTTAGTAACTTGCACCCTGAACACTGCAGTTTTCAGGTGCTTAACACCTCTGAGAACATGGCCAATGAGTGCATGTAATTTGTGAAATTTAAATGCCAAAGCTTACTGGGTGAAGAAATCTCACAATATACATGACCTCATTAGCTCTATTTTAAACAACAAAAATAAAATCCAGGAATTGTTCTGTAAGAGAAGAAAAATACAAACAGTTTTTATGTACTTCAGGCAGATACTCAGCACTATTGTCTTTGACAAGAGTTGAAGGTAAAATGCTTGCTTTCTACCTGTTTTTTACCCTAAAGTGTCACTGGATAGCTACTGCCTTTTGAGTTTGCCATAGCACCCAACGTGTGCTAAAGCATCACATCTTGCACTCACAACAAATTCTGTACAGGTTGCTTCTTGGGGTTGAAAATGATCCACCCACTCATGAAAGAAAGCCAGAGCAAGTAAACCTAAACCCAGCTGCAGCTTGTGCCAGCTTTGGCTGGATGAAGTCAGTTCTGAAGGACCTATGACAAAGTTCAACTGGACTCAGAAAAGGTGGCAGCAATTAAACTAATGAAAAGACTTGTGCACTGTACAAATATTCAATGTCATATTAACGTGTCTATGCTAGTTTATCAAAAATGAAGGGCATTTCAAAATACTGTTTGGATTTGATACAAAATGCTACTAAGAGGATTGGCATTTGGGAATGTAAAAAAAATGTTCTCTGCTAACAAAGGGCTTTGAAATCAACACAAAATGCCTGGCTTTCCTTCAAGGATTGTGCCTGAAAACAGCTGTCATCTCCCACTTCTTAACAAGGACTGACTAATTTAATAGGCCTGTCTCTTTTTTTCTGCTCAAGAGATGTTGCTTCTAGTAGAGATGACCATTGTGACAGGAAGCAACCAAAGAGTAAAAATGAGGTTAAAAAAAGGAAAGAGGAGTCACTTATACTTCCCTATGGGGAACAAACTGAAGAAATAGAGGGCAAGGAAGATTGAGGAGAAAAAAAACAAAGCAGGAGAAAGAAATAGGACTGGAATGCCTTTTCAGAGCAGCATTACTGGGCTAGATTCAGAAGTTTCAGAAGGAAAAATGACAAAGTTGCCAAAGGACCGAGTGAAGCACATTCCCCAATTTATGGAGGATACATCTGAGACTCAGTGAAGCTCCAGTGGACTGCCAATGGGAATGAGCATGGAGAGGGAAGACCTATTTTTTAGTGTTACCAGAGGTGGAAATCTGAATTCGCCATCTATAAATTCAGGATGAGAACCTCTCACTAGAGCTGAAAATAACCAGGACATAACCCCACACACACCTGACAGCATTCTATTTGAATTAAAATATTTTGTATTTGTATTTTGGTAACGTGAATTTTTTTCTCTATAGCTTCTGGTAACACCAGCTCTGATAAGCCCTCCTGCAGTTTGCACTACATCTAGCAACCCAAAAACTCAGGATAGGGGCAGAATTCAACATCTCCAAGTAGCCACAGAAATTAAATGTTATTTTTGAAGTTCCTTGAGCAGGCTACTAAATGCTACAATAAGCTCAAACCACAGACCCTATGCATTTGGAATTGTTTGGCTGACTCTTTTAGGCATACACACCTCACAATTGAGCCCTATCCCTTCAAATGCCGTAGAGTGTTAAAAAAAGGGGAGAAATTGCCACAGTAAACCTTGCTTGTGCTGTATCATGCTTCCCCATGCAACAAAGAGGAAAGTGTTTTCTTGCCTAGTGATAACACATGGGTGGAATTGCCCACATGAAGAACGAGCAGTTGTCTGGTGGGTGCCTGCAGAATCAGGGCCCTACTCTTTAGTCACCCAGCTGGTTGTGTATAGGTTGGAGGATTAATTGCCAAAGCAACAATTCTACTTTTGTATCTGCCTTTTTTTCCTGCCCTACCCTAATGGTACCAAGGAAACCAAATGCAAAAAACAAAGGTATTAAATATTACATTATAAGAGAGAGCATAAAGCGCCTTGATAAGGCTGACAAGCCAGCCTTGTGGGGAAATATTACAAAAATAATTCTCTTGCAAACTTTAGCTATGTTCTTTTGAAACAAGTCTTCAAAAATTGAGGCAAATCCCACCTCAGTTTGACATGCAGCAATAACAAAAGACATGCATGATATACAAAATTTGTCTGATAAACAGATCATCCAAGCTACATTAAATTAGGTAATTAACACTTACTTAGTTTGTCAGACATGTTTAGGGAAGCAACTTGATTCATGAAAGTGTAATTATGTGTATAGACCATTTCCTCTGGCATTTCTTTACTTGCTAAAGAAAAGCCTGATATAGTTTAGGGTCTCTCATACATTTTGAAGGAGAGAGCAAGGCAACCTATACAGCTGTATTTAATGATTGTCTCTACATTGTATCAATGACTGGTCTAACTAGGACAAGGTGAAAACCTGCCTCCAGCTCTGTAGAGGCAGGAAAGCAGAGTGTATGTTTATTATCACCCTGGTGAACAGAAATTCACAAGTAAAATAATCATACACTGTTATAAATAGGGCAACTCAAAATCCACCTGCAAAGAATAATATCAGTATCTTACAAAAGTGCTTTGGCAAAATAAACTATGAACCACATGAAACAAATTCTTTGGTGATAAGTATTTTAATCTCTTTTGCATTCTTAGATATTTTCCCTTCCATTTCCACTACAGCAAATGGGAAACATTTTGAATATTCTGAAATATTTCAATTTAATAATCTTCATCGCATCAGGGGAGAATTACATTATTACAGAGCCCTGCAGAGGTGACAGAAAATCTGGTTTAATCCTTAGATTATGTCCTGTTTGCCTCGAGTAATCAGGCTTTTTGAGTGGCAAGAAGTATTCAGCAAAAAACACTTATCTTTAAAAAAATAAAATATTTCTTCTCCATCTTACCTTGAAATTAACTGGCATTTTCTGGTTTACAGAAGATATCACAGAATGTGTCGTTCTGTGACATTGCAGGATTTATGCAACCCCTGATACCAGCTGTGTCACAGAAGACTGCATTCTGGAATGTCTTTAGCAAATTAACAAACACCAAGAGGATTTCACAGGAAAGAGAAAAACTAGGAGTTTCATACTCAAATGGGTTTTTTTGTCTATTCCTCAAGGTGGTTCATAAAGATATTCTCACAGAAATATAACATTAATTCTATTCTCTTGTTAGCACACTTCATCTTCTAACTATGACAGAGAAAGAACAAATTGTTGTCATACTGTATGACAATTTTTTACGTCTCACATATATTCTTTGTTTGTAAAAGCACATTTTCACAAGGACGGGTGCATTGTCTGAAAGATTTTGGATAGATAAAAGGTTTGTATAGGAACAGTAAATGGCTTTAGTTGCAGTGTTCCAGATCAAAATATTTTCTTTAGACCATGTTAGCTCTTATCCAGATTTCAAAACCTCCTCTTCATTCACACATACTCAACACCAAAAATTTAAGACTGAGCCTCAGGAAAAGATCATCCTTTAATTCCCTGGGCTACCTTGGAATATGTTATTTTAACTGCCAGATTCTCAAAAGTTTTCCCTGAACCCTTTACACACATTGTCCATCTGCATCTCAAATATCCTCATTCCTGAATCCTGCACCTGCTCTTAGTCTAATGCCACAGATGTCTTTTACCAGATGTTGGAAAAAAATGTTCTCAGTTTGCTGCACTACAGTTGGTCTTGTCTTGGATATTTTTAATTTTATTAATTTATTTGTTTTACTCAATTAATTCCATGATTCTTTCATCTATAAATTGAATGGGGAAAAAAAAGAGTAGTTCACATGAGCATGCTATGCACATTTCCAGTTAGAAGACAACCTAGGGAACTTAAACTGAAGCCACCCTGAGCAAACATGCATCTCTTTTTGTTATAAACATGATAAATGAGAAATTACCCAAAGTTACATTCTTATGAGCGTAAAACAAAACAGAAGAACAAAAAAAGTGTGACTGTTTAAAAACAAGTTCCAATGTCCTCCATAGTAACAAATATGGTTTTTTTATAGAATACAGAATTCATCATACAGAGGAAGATAGTGGCTTTTGCCTGGCAAGAAATGGAGGATTACATGGAATGGTGGAATTCAGGATCCTCAGGGCAGCGAGGAGGGCGTGCAGCAAACTCACTACCCTGGCCTTCAGGAGAGCAGCCTTTGGCCTCTTCAGAGATCTGCTTGCTAGAATACCATGGGACAAAGCCCTGGAAGGAAGAGGGGCCCAAGACAGCTGGCTGATATTCAAGGGTCACCTCCTCCAAGCTCAGGAGCGATGCATCCCAACAAAGAGGCAGTCAAGCAAAAACACCAAGAGGGCCCCGTGGATGAACAAGGAGCTCCTGGGCAAAGTCAAACACAAAAAGGAAGCCTACAGAGGGTGGAAGCAAGGGCAGGTAGCCTGGGAAGACTACAGAGAAACTGTCTGAGCAGCCAGGGATCAGGTTAGGAAAGCCAAAGCCCTGATAGAAATTAGTCTGGCCAGGGATGTCAAGGACAACAAGAAAAGCTTCTATAGGTATGTTAGTGAGAAAAGGAGGACGAGGGGAAATGTGGGTCCCCTCCGGAATGAAACGGGTGACCTGGTTACGCAGGATATGGAGAAGGCTGAGGTACTCAATGACTTCTTTGCCTCAGTCTTCACAGGCAAGTGCTTGAGCCACACTGCCCAGGTCGCAGAAGGCAGGGACTGGGAGAATGCAGGACCACCCACTGTAGGAGAAGATCAGGTTTGAGAATATCTAAGGAACCTGAAGGTGCACAAGTCCATGGGACCTGATGAGTTGCATCCTCGGGTCTTGAGGGAACTGGCGGATGAAGTTGCCAGGCCACTCTCCATCATATTTGAGAAGTCCTGGCAGTGTGGCGAAGTTCCCGCCGACTGGAAGAGGGGGAACATAACCCCCATTTTTAAGAAGGGTAAAAAGGAAGACCCAGGGAACTACAGGCCGGTCAGTCTCACCTCCGTGCCTGGCAAGATTATGGAGCAGACCCTCCTGGAGACTATGCTCAGGCACATGGAAGATAAGGAGGTGATTGGTGACAGCCAACACGGCGTCACTAAGGGCAAATTGTGCCTGACAAACTTGGTGGCCTTCTGTGATGGGGTTACAGTGTCGATGGATAATGGAAGGGCTGCTGACGTCATCTACCTGGACTTGTGCACGGCATTTGACACTGTCCCGCACGACATCCTTGTCTGTAAATTGGAGAGACATGGATTCGATGGATGGACCACTCAGTGGATAAGGAATTGGCTGGATGGTCGCACTCAAAGAGTTGTGGTCAACAGCTCAATGTCCAAGTGGAGAACGGTGGCGCGTGGCGTTCCTCAGGGGTCGGTACCGGGACCAGCACTGTTCAACATCTTTGTCGGCGACATGGACAGTGGGATCGAGTGCACCCTCAGCAAGTTTGCTGACGACACCAAGCTGTGTGGTGTGGTCAACAGGCTGGAGGGAAGGGATGCCATCTAGAGCGACCTTGACAGGCTGGAGAGGTGGGCCCGTGCGAACTGCATGAAGTTCAACAAGGCCAAGTGCAAGGTCCTGCACGTGGGTCAGCGCAACCCCAAGCACGACTATAGGCTGGGTGGGGAATGGATGGAAAGCAGCCCTGAGGAGAAGGACTTGGGGGTATTGATTGATGGGAAGCTCAACATGAGCCGGCAGTGTGCGCTTGCAGCCCAGAAAGCCAGCCGTGTCCTGGGCTGCATCAAAAGAGGTGTGACCAGCAGGTCGAGGGAGGTGATCCTGCCCCTCTACTCTGCTCTCGTGAGACCCCACCTGGAGTACTGCATCCAGCTCTGGGGGCCCCAGTACAGGAGAGACATGGAGCTGTGGGAGCGAGTCAAGAAGAGGGCCATGAAGCTGATCAGAGGGCTGGAGCACCTCTCCTATGAGGACAGGCTGAGAGAGTTGGGATTGTTCAGCCTGGAGAAAAGGTGGCTCCAGGGAGATCTAATTGCGGCTTACCAGTACCTGAAGGGAGCCTACAGGAAAGATGGTGAGGGACTGTTTATCAGGGAGTGTAGTGACAGGACAAGGGGTAATGGGTTTAAGCTGAAGGAAGGTCGATTTAGATGAGATGTTAGAAAGAAATTCTTTCCTGTTAGAGTGGTGAGGCACTGGAACAGGTTGCCCAGAGAGGTTGTGGAGGCCCCATCCCTGGCAGTGTTTAAGACCAGGCTGGATGATGTTTTGGGCAACCTGGTCTAGTGGAGGGTGTCCCTGCCCATGGCAGGGGGGTTGGAACTAGGTGATCTTTAAGGTCCCTTCCAACCCAAACCATTCTATGATTCTATGTTTGAGCAAAAGGATTACACAGAAAACAACAATCACATATTTTAGGTTTTGAATGCTCTAAAGGCACTAACCCCTGTTGATCATTTTTCTTCTTGTTTCCTGCATATTTGACCATAAGTTAAACAACAGCATGAACTCTGAGACAGTCATCATTAGGCTTCAGAGTCAACAAGATATTGAAGTGAAAGGAGTGAATATAGGCTATTCTGAGCTGCTGTCTCCAGTTATTACAGAAGCTAGAGGCAACACGGCATCAATTTGCTGTCAGTCCAAGTGGGGAAGGCTATTTTTGCAATTATATGCTAGAGGCTATTTTTAATGAAGGATTAGAATTTGGAGCACAAGATGACAGCTTCCTAAAACAATAGGACTTGTTCAGCTGCTGTAAGCCAACATCATTCATCCACTGAGTCGTGGCCCTGATCCGCCAAAGCACTGGATCTTCAAGGAGACTATTTGCATATTTTTCAGTTTTATTACTTGAGCACCTGGAAGCTTTTTGTGATGGGCAGGAATGCCACTGCAAAAGGCAGTGTATGAACACCAGTATAACATCCCTGTCCCTAGCTACTTACAGTCTAAGCTTTATTGAAGTTTAGGGTTCTGTTGGATCAAGGGTTTCCTGTATCTCCTAATCCAGTTCTAGTAATGCAGATGTTATGAGACAGTGAGCAAGCACAGTATTTCCATCTTCCAAACTGCACCCATTCAAAAAAAAAAAAAAAAAAAAAAAAGGCCAGGGAGAAATTTGAAAATGACAGTAAGAAATCCTTACTTGGGCTAGAATATGAGTAGGAAAATGCAGCTCACCAGCCCATAATGCTGAATCCAAGCTGGTATTTTTTGCACTTAAGAATAAGAATGTGCTCTGTAATACTCTAAATTACTGAATAATTTTAGAAAGTGTGTTCTCTTCTAAGGAGTCTGCAGTTTGGCTTCCAAAGCCACGAAGTTCTTTGCTATGTAATTAATTTACTCCATTAAAACATACTGTAAATTCCTTGGCTGAAAGCAACAGTCTTATTGAGGGGGTGAGCTGGATTCTCAGCTGCCAACCCTTAAGCTTAGTGAAGTAACAAAATTAAAATGGGCTTAAATTGTCATTTTTGGAAGAGCACTGTTTCCCTTAGTGTTTTGGCTCATCACAACACAGACTGTTGACACGCACAAAAATCTAATGCAACATGGTGAGTCAAATTATTTGGCTAGTGTCACTCTGCAGAAGTCTGTCACTGTGTTAATGCCCAGATTTGATAGATTTTGGAAAAAATGTCATTGTATATCCAGTGTTCAAGCTCTTTCTACTGGGAGTGTAGTGAAAACTATTGGACCTCTTATGTTACAGAAAATACTCTAGCAGGCAATTACCCTGAAGTTTTATGGTCATAACTTACCATGTAATTATGAAATATTACACAGAAATGTCTGAAGATAAATTAAAATAAACTCCAGTGTGGCTGCAGCTCAACAGGAACTCAAAGTGTCTTACAGTGGCAAAAAAGCACAGCTCTTGTATGGTTAAACAGGGGAGGCAGGA
Source organism: Balearica regulorum gibbericeps (assembly GCF_011004875.1). Taxonomy (NCBI): domain Eukaryota; kingdom Metazoa; phylum Chordata; class Aves; order Gruiformes; family Gruidae; genus Balearica; species Balearica regulorum. The sequence goes on from NC_046184.1 coordinate 143,734,874, forward strand.
ACAAGAGAAGGAAGTGGTTTATGACATCGGTGAGCATATGTGGTGTCTATACTTTGAGAAGGAAATGGAAAAAATGGAAAATGTGAAGAAAGTATCCTAAGAGCTATATAAATCCTGGAGAAAAAGCTTTACAGTAAGACACTCTAGGAGCTCAGTATATTTATTTTATTGAAGTTAGACTGAGAGATTACATGATTTCAGTACGTAAACACCTTCTCAGATAGCAAATACTGTGCAAAATTCTAGAAGAGAGAAGTATAGCAAGAACCCAAAGGCTGAGAATCTGAAGTCAGACAATTGAGATCAGAATAACTGTATCTGGTTTTAATGCCGCAGGACGGCAATTAAGCTTGGAAATGCTGTGCCACTAGAAATGGTAGGGTTTTTTACATTTCTTGGCTTTTTCCATGTAAGGCTGGTCGCCTTTCTGAAGATATTATTTCACTGAAGTACAAGTTATTTGGGTTCTCTATATGTAATTTGGGATATGTAATGGTCTGTGATAATACAGAAGGCTAGACGAGATGATCACTTCCTGGCCTTCAACTCTACATGTTCTGAGAAAAAAACAGATACAATTTCTTACAGCAAGGGGTTTCTGTCTGCACTAAAACATTCAAATTTAAAATAAACTCATTCTTAAGTGCCTAATTCTGCCCACTGAGTAAAATGGGAGCCTAGTTTGACTAATTCATGTTTGACCATGTAACATCAGATTAGAAAATTCTGCCTACTAGTAGGCAAATAAGATCACTGTCCCAGTCTACTCATAAACAGGGAATAACAGATAGCCACTGTCTCCAAGAGCCCACATTTCAAACCTGACAAACAAGGGAGAAGTATAGCATTATGACAGCAAATGTTCTGTTAATTGTACAATTATTCTTCATGAAATGGCAGTGTAGTAGGGACACTACCCTCCTAAGGAAACAGCTACTTGCTTTGTCTGCATCACCTTCAATCTCCAGGTTGCCAGTAGTGAGACTACACATCAACAAGGGGGAAGAAAAGCTACTGCAAACAGGTGGAAGTCATATCTTTCACCCAGTACTACTCAGCATCCACTGGCCAAAGACATTTAATTCAGCGAATAAGTAATTATGGGTTACAAAGGAAAAACTAACAGTACGACAGAGCGTAGTTACCAGTCCACATTCTACCCAGCTGGGGCATTCCAGTAGTACTAATCCAGAAAAGCATCACTGAATTCCCTGGATTGGTTTCATTGGATTTGCACTCCTGTAACTGGGAGCAGAAATTAGGCTATTCTGTGCAATCATTTGTTTTACATAAAAAATATAATGAGATATCTGTTTGCTTTTTTTTTTTTCATTTAAAAAGAACACAGTTTTATGAACAAACTGACACATTGTAAAAGATCGGGTATCCCTAAAGATTTCAGTATGAAGATTACAAAATTAAATAGAAAATGTAAGTTTTCTTTTACTTCCTTGTATTGCCATATGACATTTTCTGGCTGAAAGACAACTTTTTATCCAGCTGAGCTAAACCAATCGCTGAAGGTGAGGAAAATGCACGCGGTAGGGAAATGTTTTCAAATGCAGTTCTAAAATATTATTTAGAGCACAATTAAAAGAAAAGTAAATGCTATCTAATGCAATAAAAATAACCTTTAAGTTGTTCTGAAAGTTCAGGGTACCAGGATGGTAGAAGGCGGCAGACTTCTGGAGGGACACATCTTGCACTGAGGGTCCTGCTTCCCTCTCATTGAGCACAGGACAGGCAAAGGAGTGTTGCCCTTGACTGCATGTCATTACAGGAGTGTTACAGCTCCAGTGGTGCTCATATGAACTACTCCATACAGATTTTCCCTGGCTAAAAAGCTGCATCATAAACACAAAGTCCCATAATTGTCTCATATTCCCAGGTTTTATTTGGATGATACATTGTATACCTGGTTATGGCAAATGAACCAGCCCTAGAAACTATAGTTGTTGCTGTCCTCCTGCACCGTATTTGCCCTAAATGCTTCCTGTGGTTTCCAAGTTAGCTAATACATTTGCCTGATGTAGAACCTTTTGATTGAATTTACATTTCTAATACATGTGTGAGTATACAGCATTAACAGAGAGATATATAGAAAATTAAAATGAAGTAAAAGAGAAGAAATAAAATATATCAAGCTAAACATGGACACACACACATGAAGTAAGAAACAAGTGTGCAGAAAGATATATTAATTTTAATATGAGAATGACAAAATAGGTTTTCCACAGAAGCTACATCCCACATCAGGGTGCCAAAGGCTGCCACTGGCAGACAGACAACCCCACAGAGCACTTGGGGCACTGGACCACCCCATAGAAGACGCTGGGTTCACCCCGAGGGGATGTCCAAGGCCCCACATCCTGACTGCAGTGAGTGCACTGCCCCGTGCAGTGCCATAGCTAGGGAAGTGTTTTAGAGAGAGGCTTTGGCTGAGCTGTGTCTGTCCCATCACTCCAGCTGGAGGGGCAGACAAGGTGGTTTGCCCCTCCATAAATATAGTGGGCAAACTGTCTCTGCCAAATCTCTGCTGGTTCCAGTTGGTTTTGCCTGAGTTCCGCCTAGATACTTAGTTCTCATTAGACACCCCTGAGCCTGATATGGCATGCCTCTTTTGGGGGTTTTAAATTACAAAACAAAGTACAGTAGCTATAAAGCCAATACAGATTTGTGTCCTTTGAACGCAAGATTTTAAAAAGTGCCTAGTGATTTTGGAAGATGACATACGCATCTCCAACAGAGACATCTTTAAGGCAACTCCACTTCCAGAGATCAGGTACTCTTCATTTTCTTAAAGTCTAGTGCTTTTCAAAGGTCTCAAGACAAGCATTCAAATGCTGAGAAACCTAAAATCATTAAATTGTTCTGCAAAAAGTTAAGCTAAAAATGTATCTAACTGCAAGAGATTGATTTCAGGTGCTTGACATGAAAACCCAACAGTTGCCTTTTCTGAGGCCAAGAGCAAGGCTTCCTTTCTCTGATAAAGTGTTCTCCAAAAGGAACTCATTGCATCTGACGGAAAATTAACACAGGGCAAAGAAGATCACAAAAGACTATGACCTTTCTCCTATATAAATATTTAATCAGGTACTTGACCTCACCGGATTACAAATTAACAGTAATTGGGACCCAAAAGGTTTCCTCCTCTTAACAATTTTTTTTTTTTCAATTGAACATGTTATTAAATTGGTTCAACTAATTTTTTTTTTAGTAGAAGGGAATTTGTTACTTACGAAAAATATATTGAGGGACATTAGGAAGACTGCCGTCCCTCTTACCAGTTTTCTGAATCCATGCGTTCCTCTTCTTCTGCACAAGTCAGTCACCCATCCTGCCTAAGCTTCACTTGAAGAGATTGTAGACAGGAGGCACAACGTTTTTTGTCCTGGACCCCAAATCCCAGACAGCAGGTGAGATGCTTAGGGACCCCTGCTAATATCCTTTTCCCCTTGTACACGTACACAACAGAAACGGAAACTTCCTCCAAAGCTTTTGAACATTTCCCGAAGCAGCAAAGGATGGATTTTGATCTAAGCTGGGATCTCAGATCCATTCAAGACGATGATTTTCCAGCTTTTTTGTTTGCAACCATCCTATTAAATAACATGCACATGTCGTAAAGATTATATGGGCATGCCTGTCCACTCACAGAGCTCATGAGTCCATAATCTGCACTCAAGCGAAACTACCACTGAAGTTTCCAAGAGGATTTTGATTTGCCCCAGGCTTTTTGACTCCAAAAAATTTTTTTCTGTCTTTCTTTCTTTATTTCTTTCTTTATTTATTTCTTCATTAGTGCACTAGTCTCTGCTACTTATGTTATATTTTTATCAGCAATGCAATTACTCACCCGGCATTTTCAAAGGTTCATAAAGCATACGGAAAAAATTGATATGAAAGGAACCAGCCAGCACGTTTTTGGGAGAGGACTTTTACTGGACATAAAATAATTTGGTTCAGCTGTGTGCAAGTTAAAAGAGAAAAAATGCAAATATAGCAATTTTGTGGGATTGGTTGCTTTTTCTTTATATCTGTAATTCTAAAACAGCTTTGAAATGACAACTCTGTGTTAGGACAGAGATTCATTCTTGTCTGCAAAGTGCCATGGGCATGTTTAGTGCCTTGCCTCACAAGAAAAATCCCTGTGTCACAATGGTGTCTGCCCTCCGGAACAAGAAGGGTCTCACCCCCTGGAACTGCACATCTGCAGCTCCTATTTCAGCAGGAGTTACGGTGCACAGCACAGCTCAGTCGCAGCCTTTCAGATCTAACAAAACCTGCTTTGGGTGACCAGGGACTGACCCGGATACAGAACATGAAGAGGAAGCCTGTGGAAGGAAGAGCTCAGAGTGATCTATCAGTGGCGGCAGGAGGTGGTTTTACCTGTGAACTGGCCACAGCATAAGTGAAAGGATAACTCAGAGAAATGACTGTGGGAAACAAGTCTTCAGATTAACGCAGCTATGCCCCAAGCTAACCTCAGTGCAAGGGCTGATGTAACTACAAAGTTGACTCTGGGCTCAGCCTTGACAACTAAGTACTGGTGATCAAAGAGCCATGTTGTTCTTGAAACTCTTCAGTGCCAGTTCTTCATGTTGTGAAGACAAGAAGATCAAGGTCATGCTCACCTTCACCCTGGCACAAGCCAAATCCATGCTCAACACCACATGTGCTGCATCAGCTTTGTGCTAGGCTAGGTAATCAGGGGAATTCTCCCGCTCTTTCTTAAGGTGACCTTGTAGCTCTAATTTAAAAAAGAACAGGGATATTAGCCAAATACCAAAGTCTAAATACATTTTCCTGTAAGCACAATATCGAGATGATAAGTTTGTCTGAGAAGTCCATTCACTGGCTCCAATCCCAGAATGTAAACCCAGGTGATGTATCTTCACTCCTCTTTTCTGACATCAGTAATCTTGCCGAAGTCTGTATTTCTGGGCTGTGGCAAACACCTGGCGACTGTTACAGTTCTGTGTCCATTTCGGCTTCTCTAGGCTGTTTGCCAAAAATCACAGTGATATGTCGTTCTTTGATTAAGGCTTGTCTCAGGGTCTCAGATATCTATATGCAGACTTTCAGATAGCTGATTTTCCTTTTTTTTTTTTTTTTCCCCAGGGTTCTCTTGTGCCAAGTGTTCTCTGAGCAAATTCTTCCTTATGCAGAGAGCGTGCTCTGGTTTGCCTCTGGATATCTGTGGTTAAAGACTCATTTGAGTTGCTCATATATGGGTACCTACAGTATTTGACATGCCCTACGGTGTCCACCATGGCCTCCAGCTGCCACTCTAGTAATACATAGCTCTCCTTTAAGTCCCACATCATTCCTTGTGGATGTTTTGGGTATGTCTGTGCATCTTAAATGGAAAGAGAAGCCTGTAAGTGGGCAAGTGAATCAAGCCTTTGATGTCTTACGTTAAAATGCATACACTGTAGAAGCATTTGGGAGTTCAGAATTAGTGAACTGGAGTGCGATAATATCTGTTCCCTTTCTTAACAGTTATGCATCAGTTGTAACACATTTGATCACAGCTAAACCTGTGGTCTCTTCAATTAGTTATACGCCTTGAGAGATGCTATGCTTATCTACATAAATCATGTTTCACTTCACTTTGGAACCTGGAACATTTCAATAATATAGACATTATAGTCTAACTTAGAGACCTACCTGATGCAGCTAAACTAGTCTTTATTTATGTTCACCGTTTATGATATCTCTCTTCATCTGTGATTAAAGTACAACTTCACTAGTATGTTTTTTGACTAGTCATACCAAGGTTCCCTTGTTGATTAACTTCTTCTTTACATTTTCTTTTGCCTTACTGTGATAACTGCCATTCTTGTACTTTTTGTGACTGATGTCCAGATGAGCCAATGTGAGCATGAGAAGTGTTGTTTTTTATCATTCTATGCTTATAGTTTGTATCACTGCTTGCATAACTCATCCTACATCCAGGGTAAATACAGGCCTTCATACATTCGTAGGGGTCATACACTCTGTTACAGTTCATTCCAGGTCACCTGGTTGCATGTCATCAAACAAAGCATATTGTCTTGACAGCATGCTTACAGCTACTAGTTAATGTCTTAGCTGGACTTCCACATTCAGAGCCTCCTCTTAGCCTTTCCAATAAAAATTGCAGTAAGCTTGGCAATGTTTCACCGAGTCCTTTCTTGTGTTTCATAAGAAGTGGTCTACGCTTAGTGTCTTATCTTTTGATTCTAGACAAAATCACAAAACTTTCTGTGGCTGTTTGCATGTTCTGCTTGGAATATGCATTCATACACCTGTCCTGTGGCATTGTCATAGCCCTTGAGGACTCCGCTGTAGATGAGTTAGGCATCACTCATTTTGTGGTGTATTTCTCTTGTTAGCTTGAGATTGACAATTTGGTGTTGTTCAGTTTAAGGTTGTTTCTTCTTGCAATTGCCAGTATTCTCCACAATCATTCCTGATGTTCAATAGCAGTGCTGCCCCTTTCTATTATGTCATTCACATGTATTTTCATTCCTGGGAGACCTCCTAGTGTTTGGGTCATTGTGCTGCAATACGCTTCTGGTGCTAAATGGATTCCAAAAGGCAATCTCAAGAAGCAGCATCTGCAAAATGGTGATTTGAAAGCAAATTTTGAAGCATTCAGTGTCCAGGGGAATCTGCCAAGCCCCTCCCCCTGTATCTAATCTTCTGAAGAACGTGGCTTCTGCCATCTCAGCAAACATTTCATTCCTTGAGAGCAAATGGAAATGTTCCCCTTTTTAAATGATCTTGTTCAGCATCTTGTGGTCACTGCAAAATCTAAGACCAATCCTTTTTGCTATTTTTCTCCACAGCTACAAAGAACAAGCCTGTTTTATTGCCCTGGCTGATCCTGTGAATGAAGCCATCTGTTGTCATGTTTTGCTGCACTTTTATTAGTGCCACATGTAAGAGATTCTGCATCTTCCATTAACTGTACCTTGAATGTCACCAGGTGACCCCTTTTTTCTGCAAGCACACTTCACTTCACGCATTGGCACATTCATGTCTGGTTCAGGTTTTTTCCCAGGGCTATGAATCTACTGGACTTTGGCACACAAAAAAGTGTGTGACGAGACCACGCTTATGCCCATGGACTACTTGCTCTCCTTAGTGCATTACCACAACGTCTTGTTTTACTCTTCGTGCCTTTGAACATCAGTGACACTTCACACCTGGCCAGGCCTGGATTTTGTCCCTTGCTTTCAGAATTCAGTCTCACCTTTGACTTCTCCAACTTTATACTTTCTTTTGAACAAGTGTGTTTCAGTTTCTCTCACTTCTTTCATTTGTGCTCCTGGGCCTAATTTGTGCATCACATGGAGGCCATTTGTGCTTTGTTTTATTAGCCATTCTTTTGACTTTGCAGCATCTTTCTTTGTTGAGTAAATGCACGGCTTGCCTCTGCACACTATTTATTCATTTCATTACCTGCTCAGCCTGAGTGTTTTTGCAAACGCACAGCTTTTTTTTCTTTCTTGATATTGGCACATATACTGACTTTTTTATATTCATTTGCATCAGCTGCCAAAGCTATTTTTGACCTTTTTTTTAAAAAAAGTACCTGCGTTTCTCCTACAGAACCATTTGACTGGTGTTCACAGTCATGAACTTAAGCATTTAGTCTGAGTATTCAGAGAACTTTCAACTGATCCATCACAAAGTGTGTGGTTTTGAACAAGGGCACTTTTCAATGCTCTAGATTCACAAGGACTGGCCTGGTATTTTTGAGTCTGTGATAAATTATTCTATTGTTCCATTTATATTATTGATAATGCCTCTTCCAGAGGCTTTTTTATCCCCTGGGGGAACTTTGATGATCAAAAGTCCATTTCCTTCACTTTGCTCTCATGAACAATGTGGTACTTCTATGCACCAAACTGAGTCAAAAATTGTGTCCCTCTTCTGGTTTATTTGCCTTTACAGCTTTCATGTAGCCTCTACATACCTGCCTGAGCTTTCTCCTTACCTTTTCAGCATTCACCATAATTTTAAAACATTGGAGACTTTTATCTACTCTAGGCACTGGCTCTTTAGCAAGAAGAAAAATAAACTTCTATTTTTCTGCTCAAGGAACAGCCCCAGTTGGGTCTGCTTTTGTTTTTATTTTCCTAGGCCCTGAAATAGATCCTCTTGGTAGCCTGCTGATGAAGTCGGGGAGCTACTCTAATTGTGTCTCTACGTGATGAAAGTAGCATCTCCCATCCATAAATCAGAAACAGCCCCATAAGCCATCCTGTGAGCGATCGCGGCATTTCCAGCCCTTATGACTCTACAGGCAATCACAGAAGATTTGCAGACCTGCCAGCTCTCCATCAGTTTGTGAAAGTTAGTCCTAATGAGGACAGGGAAATGTCACACCAGATTACACTTCCCTGGATTTTTTGCCAAATCCCAAACACTCTGTTTTACTTCCCTCTTCCTCTTACCATTTGTCCCCTTTCATGGACTCTTAACACCCTGTTCTGCAATGCATTGCACAGGCAGACCTTTAAATTGGTGCGCTGGTAAGGCAACCTACTAAATTTGGAGCTGCAGCTGATATGGCAATGTTATACAACAGGCATCACCTGTAACTCTGTACTTTTAGTAATGTATTTGCAGGGAAGCATGTGGCATTATTTTATAAATCAAACAAAATTGACCATGAAAAATGATTAAGCTGTGTAACAAAAGATTTGAAAGACAAGCTATCCATGTGGATCCAAAAGGATGGACAAGTTTTTAATATACTGCAGCTAACCTGAGCCAACCTAATGCAGTTTGTCTTCCCCCTTCTCTGAAACTGCCTTGCCAACCTTCCTGCCAGGCTTTATGCAGAACCATTTTTAACCAGAACAAAATTGTTTTGTCTCCTCTCCTATGTAAGAAAAACCCTCACTGACTGACATGCCCATGAGTTATTTTGGTTTATCTTCTTGGAGTTCTTTCTGACAGCCTCAGCTGTTTCATCCACTTCTCTCCATCTCGATACTGTGTTTTGCTTCGTATTTGTTATTAGCACACTGATGGAAAGTTGCATATATGGACCATTAATAGCTGAGATGTTTGGCTTAGGATTGGGATTTTTTTCCCATTTTTTGCTTCCTTTTTTTCAAATGGTAAAACTGTTGTGCAAGCAGTAAACTGTATTCTTAACAAGCCTGGCATAAACACTCAGAATTTCACGTAGGGCCTAATCCTTAGTATTAAATTAGTCCAGTTTATCCTGGAGAAGAACTTGCCATTTGGCTTTGGGATTTTAACTGTCATAATGTTCTTCAGTAATGTAGCAGGCGGTCGAGGGCTGAAGTATTATATTCAGCCCTTTGAAGTATGCAGTGGAGTAGGTCGTATTGCTGAAATGAAAGTGAGTGTGTCAGAGGGGTTACGGGGTGGGTGGAGTGCTGTGGCGCGAGGGAGATAATGTTAGGACCATTGTATTGTGTTCAGTTAAAACCTTATTTCAGAGTTCAGGTTTTTCTGGTGTGCAGACTGGTCTGAGGAAACATACTTCTGCTATGTTATTTTAAATATATATACATGTGTTTTTTTAAAAAAAACAACCATACCGTTCTAAAGTAAGCGTGCAACTGTGATCCCAAATGATGATACTGATGTACTCTAATTCCCTTAGAGTAGTTTGCTCACTTGTTTGTTTTTGGAAATGAAAGTAACAAAATTCCAGCTTTGTACATCAGACAGTGTATTGTCTTTCATGCTTAATTCTTTATTCTCAGGGTTTGACCTTATTTTAAGAGTTAAAATATACACACCCAATAAAAAGTTTTAATCTCAAACCAATTATGCACCTATGTTCTAACACTAAAGAATCTCTGTGTACATCATTCAAAACCACCCCAGTGACTTAGGTGCCTGCATGAATTTCCAAGATGGAATTGAAGGATTTGGGGATGAGGGAGGGGGTTGAAAACCCCCTCCAAAAGGAGGCATCAATTTTTAATTTTGTAAGCAGAGTCAAACTCTAATTTAAATTTAAATTTCATTCAGTGGAAATATTTTCAAAGATTTTACATTTAACATGTCAATGATAAGTGGGAATTTTCTTGAAGCCACTACCATCCAGATCTTGTAATGTAAGAACGGTGAGTCACGTGCCATATAAAAAAGGCTTAGAAGCAAAAATGTAAGATTAACTGGTCATACATGCTATCCAATAGGGACGAAAATATAAAATTAACACAAATGATGAAAAGTCACTTTTCCCAACTCTTTACCTCCTTCATGACATTTGAAAAGCATTTTTCTTTATTTTGTACATAATTTTATCCCTGATAATTTTCCCATAAGAATTGTGCTTAATTTTAACAGTATCCACAGTCACACCCTTTATGCTAAAAATCCTGTTCCTTTGCATGAGCTTCTCTTCTGTTAAAGTAAAAATATGCCATTGCCATGCAAGCAGCCCATCCCACTGTGCATTTCACTTGTGCATTGAGTATTCTCTGTAAATAAGAAGAAAAACCTACAAACTCTTAGCATCCAAACAATTGTTTCTTTTAATGCAGAAACCCAAGCTAAGGTCTAGAATAGGCAGATATTAAACACGATTAGTCTAAATATATGCCTAAGGATAGCTTTATGGTAATTCTACGTACCGTCCCTTCCGCAGTCCGTTGAGTTGAGAGCAAAAGCACAAACATGAGGCAAACATGAAAAATGCCATTACAGTATTTTGAGAAAAGCAGCAACCCAGTGTCTATGAAAATTTAATAACCATTGACTTTTTTTTTTATATATATATTTCTCACTGCAAATCCAGGACAAACTTTTATTTGACAACCATATGTCCTTTAAAAGAGATCCATAAGTCTTCAAATAACCCAGACCGTTCTTCCCTCTCTCTTCCCCTCTCTCTCTCTTGCTCAATCTCTCTCTGTCTCCCTTTTTAATGCCCACATCTCCACTATCAGGAACAAATATGATTTCTGATTGAACATCACTTTATTTGCCAGTTCTGTGGTCTTTTCTTATCTTGTTCCACACTTCTCAGGCTTTGTGGTTAAATTATGTATTAAGGTCAATGTCAAAACACGGAAGATCTGTAATCTACAGGGAGCTCCCTTTTATTCGTTATTACAGTGAAGGCTGAGCGCAACTGTCAGGGAGCTTGGGATGTGCTCAGCATGGAGGCTTGCTACACAGCAGGGCTCTACAAAGCCTCTCTCCTTGTTCTCCCAGGACGAACCCTTGATAGATTTACCCAGATAACCCATCTCACTTTAAAGCTCTCTTGTCTCTGCTTCAATCTGAAAGCTGTCAAGTGCACCTATATAGTAATGTCATAAATCAAACGTAAAATGTGTACACTGGAGACACTGCGAGTGTCATGTATTCACTTGTACTTTGAGATCTTCTAAAGTAAAATGGTGTCAGAATAAGGAAGGCTGGGAGGAATGTTTTTTTCCTTAAAAACGACAGAATATTTGAAAATGTTGGCTGTAAACTTTTTTTTAAAACTTTTGTTGTTATAAAGCCAAATTCTGGTTTATCCTAAATTAGTCAGGGACAGCTATTTAGTAAACAAAACCCAAGAAGTTGCAAGATATCTATCTGTAAACAATGTGATTTAATGCAAGACCATGTATTGATTTTGTTTCTTTGGTTTTCTTCTTGACAAGCATTTGTCAACACGGATTTGTATTAGTTCCCAGGTTTGTTTATTAAAGACGCATCATTCTTTCCCTGAACTAGAAACAATTCTCTTGCAGCAGGAGCGCAACATCAAAGAGGCATCCTAAAACAAGATGCCAAGCATGACAAGAAAGAAGAGGAGCCCTCTATGTGGAATGTACCACCACTGAACTTAATTTTTTTCTTATCCTCAGATTAAGAGAATTTTAATTTTTTATTGGCAGAAAAGGCTCGCTATTTCTTATTTAGTGGAGTCTGCATTTTATTTTTCTTTTGGGAGGAAGGAGTTGCATTTGCAACATCCAGGTTGCCTTGTAATCAGATAATGCCTAGCATAACGTTACAACATTGATCCTGCAATTCAGACTTTCTTGACTCTAAATGTTCTGCCTCAAAGCATATTTATTTTGAGGCCAGTTTGTATATAATGCTTAATTAAGGCTACCTGTGAATCATATTGTATTGGGAGGTCATTAATCTCTGTATTCCATGTTACATCACAAAGAAGTTTGACGAGTTTACATCATTAACCTGCAAAGAGTGCTAGCATAACATTGAAAGAATCTCACCCGTAGACGCCCTAGAAGAGGATTGTGTCTCCTTTTAAATCATTTGGAAGTGAAAAGTATCCAGTTCAGCTGGGATCCAGAATGTGTGCGCTTCTGGTGGAGGGCAAGGGGAGGCCCAAGAGGTGTTTGGCTCTGGAGACAGATGTGTGAGTCTGAGTTATAAACCAGCTGGTGCCAAAGGTCACCCCAGAGGGTGCCAGATTTTTTAGGCTGGGGAGCCAGCCTGAACAGGATGTGATACTAGTTTTTTCATTCCTTCTCCTACTGCTGGCTGCAAATCTCTGTGGCTCCTTCACCAAACACACCTATGGTCTGCTTAGGCTCATGGAGGTACTTAGATCTCTTGAAGCTATAAAATCATTCATCTTAATTTCTGTGTACATCACGCAATATTTCAAAAGGCTTCAGGTAAGGGCAGTGACTTTCTCTGTAATCCTACTAACAGAGGCATCTTTGCTACATGAGGTGTTACTTTTATACTTTCTTAATCTATGTTTTATCTTGTTTTCATTTAAAACAAAGGTCTTTCTGCATGATGGCATCTGTTCCATCCTCTTTGAATTTGAAAATGATGCAGAAATGCTTTGCCATCAAGATCTCAACATGATCTTTCAGGAGCCATAATTCAAGAACATGAGTGACCATGCTGGGTCAGATCAGAGGTCCATTCACCCACTATCCTGTCTCCATCTTTGGCCAGCCAAAGAGCACAGAAACAAGTCAAGTAGAGATACTTCTGCCAAACTGCTCACAGCCCCCAACAATTTGTCATTTAACAACCTCCTGAGATAAAGATGGTGTCTTTATGCTTAATAGACTTCAATGGACATTTGTTCCATCAATGTGTCCACTCACTGTGTCATTATTTAAATTTAAGCATCAACAGCAGGAGTTTCACAGCCTAACTACACATTAGTTAGAAACCTTTGAACAGTTTACCCAAGAGCCATAGAATGGAAAAAGAGCAGAGGAGTGCTAAAAAGCACCTGCCTTAAAGGGAGCAAGGAAGGGGTTAGAGGCTGTCTTGTCTTGTTGTCATCATCTGGAAACTTTTGATTATTCCAAGTAGGAGACAACTTTGTGCTTTGTACTTTGAAATGCATCTAGGTACACAACTCTATTAATGTTTTTGTGTAGAAACACAAGGGTTTATGAGGACACGAGTCCCAATCTGTGCATCTCCTTTACTAGGAGAATTTTTCATGTTCCCTCTTAAATATTTTATTCATTACTGAAGATGGAAAAAGCTTTTTTCCCATCATCCTTCAGCCAAATTTCTTCGAGGTGATCCCCAAGAAATGTCAATGCTCTGTGCTACTGAAAAGTAAATGAATGTGATCTCACCAATCGTATCTCTGCATCGCAGGTTTAAATTCTACTAAAGGAAGCATTGACTACGAGAAAGAAAATATCTTGGCTGGATGCTTCAGTGTATGAATCTTTGTACACCTTCTCTTTCTGAGGTGAGTAACATCCTGCTGAGGCTGGTTATTACTAGAATCAAGGATTTGCATGTTGAGAAACATGATTTTCCAGATTGTTGAATAGAAAAGGTAAATAGAGCTGTACTTTTAGGGAAAGGTATAATTTAAGATTTCCATAGAAAACACACTTTTCTCTAAAGCTAGTCATAAGAATTGAAATAATTTCACTTTCTTTAACTGTTCAAGAAAAAAACCAAAACAACCCATGATCAGATTTTACTCAGCCCTTTCTCACAGAAAAGTTCTAGTAGCCTCTCAAAAGTATCTTTGGGTTCCAAGAGTCTCTTGAACTTGTCTGCTTAATGTAGTAACAACTAGTCTAACATGACTTCTTCCCCCTCTTTTTTTTAATAAGAGACAAGTAGGTTTGTTGTTCAATGTTCTTCTTTTTGTAGAGGTCAGAGGGTATACCCTAGAAGCTCATGGTTACATTATTATCAGCAGTAGCTGATCAAGACAGGAATGAACAGTCAGAAATACAAATCACATTACCATCCATATTTTGCACCTTCAAATTCTGTTCAGTGTCAACATTCTTAAGTGGCAGCAACAGTAAAGAAAAGTCCCTGAAACCCCTGCAGATTTTTTAACAGGTCACTCCAGAGAGCAAGTTTAGGGCTTTCTTTAAATTTGTGTGTTTATATTCCTAAGCCATTGAGTGTCAGGCTCACCACTGCTCCACTTTACATATATGCTTTCCACTTCAGAAGGAAAAGCCATGGTGCATCTGAAGCAAACCCTATCTGAAGAGCCATGAAAATAACTTCTGACTACCAGGCCTAATTAATGCCTCCATGCTGACCTCTACATCCAGCCCATATCAAAAATGTTACAGCAGAGCTGATTCAACATGAACTCAAGATCAGGCAAGACCTGGTACTAATGAATACTAATGAACAGTAATTACTGGAACTCTGCCACAGAAACCCACTGCAGAGACATATGCTAATGGGCTTTACACAACCCGACACAGGACTTCATATCCACTAAGAAACTTCTGCTAGACTAAGAGCAAAAGGAACCATATGTCACACACAACCCTGTTTGCACCCATTTCCTCTCTCACCCCCTTACGCCTGACATCCAGCTTCTGCCCCACCCCCCCCCATACAGGCCAGCTCAGGTCCAGCTCAGTTCTGGTTTCCTTGGCAGGAACAGAGGGTCATTTGCATCAACTTAGTGGCTGGGTTTACTTTTCTGCTCTTGTTTCTCCCTCAAGATGGGCAAAACATTACCTGTGGAGGGGAAAGGGATTTTAGTAGGACAGGTCTTGGTCCATAACAATTGTGCAGATACTACTACCTGCCCGTCAGATAATGGGAAGACAGCTCAGAGTATCTGGACCTTCCCTGATATATTTAATGAAGAAATTACCCTCAAGAAGGAACACACAAGATATTTTTAAACATGGTGGTGGTTAGTTTGACAAGCTTCTTCCCTTCTATAACATCCAGTGATGGACCTACCCCACTGAGAGGATACCTTGACCTCAGTGAAAATTTCTCCTGAGATGACCTTGACTTTCTCCTAATTTCTGAGGCCTAATCCTGGCAATAAATGAATAGTCACAAGAGTAAATAACATAATCAAGCCCTCGAGTGAGCTGTTTATGCAATAAACTTACTATTCCAGGCTAGTGCAAGAGGTCAACATGAGAAAAGCAATCAGGTTTACGGATGGATCAAGCATCTAAAGCTGTGAGTGTGAGGCAGCATGGAGCAAGAATACCCCAAACTGAAGATTTAAGAGGGATTATCTTTTCCTCCCTGGACTCACACATACTTGATTCACATAAGCTCCATAGTATCTGTGTTTTTATTAAAGCCTTAGCTCCTGGAATCATATAATTAGGATCTCATTTTACTTAGTAAGCAATTTTCTAACCTTGGTGGGTGTGGACAAAAGCTTGTAAATATGACCCACATGAACACGAATGTCTCCAAAACAGAGTACCCATAAAAAAGTCTAATAGTCATTGACTTGTTTTAACTATGTGATTTAAGACAACCTGCTCTTTGGAGTAGATGTTGAATTGCAACACTTAGGACTGTGTGCAGGCTGCATAGCGATTGTGCTGAGAATGCTGCCTGCCAAATGATTAGCACTCATTTTCAAGCACAGTACATGGGGACAGGCCCTGCTTTCTCTCTGCAAAACTCCTCAGTTACCAAGTTCCTGCTGATCATACCTCACTCAGGCTGTTTAACATGCCCTGAATTTGCCTTGTGTTAGTGGTAGCTTCCATGCTGGTCCTCATGTTGATAGTTATAGGAAAGAGTTTATGGGAGGAAAAATTAACCATCCCTGCCAATTCCCGTGGGGAGAGAAAGCAGAGAGCACAAGGGCACACAGGAGGTTTACCTCTTCACTTGACTGCATGCTTCTACCCATATTTTTAACATTGGGGAGGGTCCAACTTTTAGCTAGCAAGAGATGACAGCTTAGCTTCCTGGCATAAGGAAGAGAAATGACTGACATGCAAGCAGCCACATGCTGGGCTCTGTAGGGTCATGAACACTAAGGAAAACAGGGAGCTGTGGTTAGCGCTGCCGGTCATCATCTACCCAGCCACTGGCTTAGTTGTCATTTAGCGCTCTGCCCATTCAGATTTGTTGTTTGTCACTTTTTGGTGTTCAGTTCTTCTCCAAGGATATTTTCTGTCTCTGATCCTCAGTCCCCACCTCTTTCCCCCTCCACTTGCCCCTGCTGTATGCAGAGGTGTCCTGGTAACTCATGCTTCCTCTGGCTTTAGAGTACACTGTTTGGTGAGCTGGGGGTTGGAGAGATTTTTGTGTTTTGAGGGGTTGTTTTAGCTGGTGTGTTCATTCAGTAGACTTCTGGCTACATCTGCTTACATTTAAAAGTTTCTAGCCTTCTGGCTAGAATAGAAATATTTCAGGTTTTTCCCCTTTAAATAAAAGCCTAAACTCTACAGAATCTGAACCTACCACATCATCCATAGAAATCCATCAAACAATAGAGAGCCATCCCGTGGGCAAGCTGTTTGACATCTGATTCTTACCTCTGTACTTTTCCATCTCCTCTCCAACCTCCTCCTTTCTCTTATCCCTGCTGTGTTCATATCTTGCTAACTGAAATTGAACTAAACAGGACATCACGATGTACCTGTAACGGTCAGCAGAACAAGAGGTGTATTTGTCAGCTGTAACTATTTAGGAAAAACATGCACCTGCCAGCTGAAAGACCTCAATACACTTGACCTTCAGTCTGAAACACCAAGCAACAGAGTTGTTTTGCTACCACCCGGGCAATACATGAAAATCCATATTTCTTGTCCTCTACGATGTTAGTGGACTTAATCCATTTCCAGAAGTGAGGAGGTCCCATACTTTCCTTGTCTCTTGACCAGCACTTTTCTGCCTAGCACTCTGGACCAGTGCTTGCTCGTTTAAGCACCTCCTGATACTCCCTGGGTTGCAGAGTTTACAGAATGGGATGTTATCTTATTTTAATTTTTTTTCCCGCAATATTTTTCCCCCTCATTGTCTATAGTCCAAAAAGTAAGAAAACAATTTAACTACAGGTTCTTGGATGTGACTGGATTATTTCTGGAAAAGATCCACAGTATCCTTATTTAGCTACAACAAGCTGAAGGAAACAAATGCAGTGTCTTTCTGCTTTGGCTGTAGAGCTGCTCCTCCTCAACCACTCACCAGAACAAAAGCTTTTCTAACAGTCAGCAATCAAAGTCATAAGCTAGAATTAGATTTTCTTGATCAAGCATGTTTTACAGAATTTAGTACATTAACATTGTTGATCATCTTCATCAACACATTCCTTTCTTCCAGGTTTTTCTCATCTGATTTTCCTGTAGGTGATATAGCCAATGCAATTCTCAGTGCTAATAGGTCAGACTTCGGTAATACAAAGGAGGTACACACTCTGTGAAGTCTCTCAGTTCAACCATAAAACATTGTAAGCATTCATTACCATTTTTCAAACTATTCAAGAGCAATTAGTTAGGTACAACACCTGTTAAAGCCAACATTCAAACACCTGCTTATTTCAGTGGAACCGCAAGTACATCTGATGGAAGGTGCTCCTGCCACCTAGGTCGTTCACTTGTCAGACATATAGTCCCACAGCTTGATAATTTATCCTTCGAGCTGTTTGGTGCCCAGGTAGACTTTAAGGAGGTGGGGTTGAATCTTTTGATATATGAAATCCTAGACAACATTGGCCCTAAATCTTGTCAGCTGTTCGTTTCTTCTAGGAGAGGGGGGGTGTGCATTCGCAGAGACTGTAGCAGCCAGAGTAAACTTTGAGGACAATTTAATTCAACCTACTAGTCACAAGACACAGGTACAGATTCACTAGAGGACAGATCACTGGACAGTCAAGGCCACTGGAGCATAGACATATTCCTAGTAACACATCAACTATTTCTTATTGTAATTGCTTTAACATTAGCAATATTCCTGAACTGTATCCATACACTGTACTTCAGGGGTCTTTTTAAGAAGTGTTTTGGAATTGTATATAGTGCTTTAGAGTTCATTGAGTCATAAAAGAACAGGGTGTTACGGCAACTTTGGTACTATCTATACCCTTAGTTCCTTTAAAAATATACTGTGCAGGACTGGAAATGGAAAGTTGTGAGTTCAGTCCCTTGAATACTTTGATATCAACAGTGCAAGAGCCACATATGAGCAGAAAAAGATCTGCTTGTGCATCAGCACTAAGCTTTACCAGAAAGATTCCCATCCCACCTAGTAGCTCTTTTTATACTAGAAGACAAAATGTACCACTTTTCTAACTTGTCCAGTGGAGAACATGCTAAATTTGAGAGACTCTTGAAAGTTGGCCTCTTTCCGAAGCTCATCTGCCATTTCTGAGGTCTTCCTTTTCGCATGTGGTGAAACTTTATGTATATTATTTGTGAAGGATTCCAGGTTTTAAGGAAGCTTAGAATAGCTGCTGCTTCATTCCTAACAAAAAGCACCTCTGAATGATTAATAATCAATCACTTTCTAGTGCATCAGCATGTGAACAGTCTGGTAAGTACCTGAAATGCTTGAATGTTTCTAAATACAGCGTCTTTTAAGCTTAAGTGGAACTTAGCTTCAGCCTTCAAAGTCATAACGAAACCAACACTGGCAGTATGTAGTGTTACTCCCTCCTGAGCCTGCTTCCCATGTCATGTTCTTCAAAGAGCTGCACAAATATTAAAAAAGCTCCACACTTCTCTCTAAGACTAGATGTCATTATGGACTTTTTAAATATGGTGGAATTCATGAGGGATGAGAGGGTTAAGCAATTTTAACCACAAAATACATCGATTCCAGATTGGTACTCGAGCATTAAAACTTTACAGAACAAGATTGCAAGTTAGCTCAACACATCACTGACAATTTTTAAAATATGTGGTAAGCATAAAAACTTTCCATGTCCTGGCAATGGAAACAAATCAGATGCTCAGCAAGCAGGATTTTACACAGTATTAGTCATGAAGCACTTAAGCGATTCATATTTTAATGAAGGATGACAACAGGTCTTGTGCTTGAAACTCAAATCCTTGAAGCTCAGTCCAAGGTTATCAAGGCAAAGGTCAAATCAAGGTGAAAAAGCATAGATCTTACAAGGCAAGTCACAAAGCACTGCACAACTACAATCCAAAGCAGAGTAGAATAAAATATAAAGTATGCCAGATGTAGCTATTTTAAAAAGCTAAGGGAAACTATGATCCTACAAATCTTTGGCTGACATCACTTCAAAACTAGTAGAATCCAACATACCCTTCCCATTACTAGCTGGTTATGGGAGTGTTAAGCTGTTAACAGCCATTACATCATCAAAGAAGACATTGCTTTAATATGCTGTTCAGAGCAACATGCACCCCTTAAATATTCCATAAAGAAATGAGAACACCACTGTGAGGGGGAGAAAATGGTGTTTTAAGATACATCTTGATGGTATCCTTGTATTGCATCATTCGGGGCTCAGTGAGCAGGTGCTTAAATAACATATTGAAATCACTGAAGTTTCTGGGCTGGAGGTGGACCAGAAGAAGTGTTTCATGAAAATGAATCACTCATCTTTTATGCTGTGTTTTAGATAGCAATGAGAAAGATCTGGACTTGATAACCAATGCTGAAAATATTCTACGAATTCTGCAGATTTAGTGAATGGTAGGAATGGCTGCTTATCTTGATCACTGCTTAAAGTGCATTGTTACATGCAGATGGTTGCCTAAGTGAGTTTTTCCTCTGACTTCACTGTGCCATAGACTAGGTCCTACAGTGCTGGAGTCTGATTTAATTACAGACAGATCATTAAGTTTTTAAGTGAATCTTTAAAGATGTGCTCACTCAGGCTCAGTGTTCCCATGCTTGTCTATTCAGTCATACCTTGGTACTATTATGTTTTACTTCTTTTGACAGGAAATGTTATGACAGCATTTTAAAAAATATTTTCAAAGGGTGGCCTTCAGACATTGTCTCCAAATTCATGCAATGTTTGATTGCCCAACTTATGAAAAAAGAATCTCTTTCCCCATTAATTTCATCATCTTCTTGTATCCTTCAAGTCATTTCACTGTAAATCTGCTGCAGATAAACCTCATCTTAGGTCACCTGGTGTATATACATATAGTAACTTGCTGGACAGAATTCTTTATACTGGTAGTAATCTCATTGGAGCTGTTATTCCACAGTGTTGAAGTTTCTCTGTAGTTAAGTCACAAGAGAGTAGCTATGCAAATGGATATCTGTCAGTAACGTGGGAGGAAGTTTTGTCAGGAAACCCCAAATTTCCAGTTCTGTGCAAGGAAAAGCGAATTGGAGGTGTTACCACTGGACCAGGAAACTGATGGATCTCACTAAGCTTCTGCCCAGAATCTTGCTTACACCTTTAGCAGAGGAATTGTATTTCACTTATATACCCATATGCTTTTATATTTATGGAAGTCCATGCTTAAGACAAACCTGTTGAGGCAAACAGATAAAAAAAAAAGGTCATGCGTATGTATGTGTATGAGAATTATCATATTGCAAATGTAGCAACTTTTGGTTGTTACATACCACAACAGAACCTACCCGAGGTTCTTCACTCTCTCCACCTTTCATAGTAAGCTCCACCAGTTATACTCCACTCTTCTGGACAATCTGTATCAACTACCAAAGCAAAACATTCCAAAATACCAAAGATTTTTGCTTTCACCTCTCCCATCTCTGTTGGAGGAATGGTGAGGTGAATGATTATATTACAGAAAGTGACTGCTGATGTGAAGAACAACAAAATCAATCTGTTTAGTACCCTATTCCAAAGACAAAAGCATAGGATAACTTCACAGTGCTTTTTCCCTTCCCTTAGAGTACGCAGCTCCTGGATAAAAGTCATTGCCCGATGCTCTTTCTGGCAGTCCCTACCAAGATGTCCTCTTACTGAGAGCTGTATGAACATGCAACTGTCTTCTAAGAGTGGCAAAAGGCAAACCAAGGAAATGAGAGGGAAAATGGCTTCTGGGACCTTCAGAGAGAGCTTGTGGTAAGACCAGGATGAGAACTGAGCTGGAGATCTGATATATCAGATCTGTGTTTTATCTCTTGATAGCAGTGCTCGAGTCACAGGGAGTACCTGATAAATGGCACCTCCCTATCTACAAAAGAAATTTAAAGAGAAGGGAAAAGCCTTGGCAGAAATCTGTGGTTGCCAGTAAGCCAAAGCCACAGAGGAATAATACATTCCCTCTTTGGTCATGCAGCTGTTCAGTTTGTGCTCCCCCTTTTTTTTTTTCTTCTTCTTCATAATGCTCCTGCCCTGATCCAGAAGTGTTGTCAGTCTGCACATACAACAGAAATCTCCAGAGCTTTGGCACCAAACCTCCTCCCTTTGTCTTGCCACTAGCCTTTCTGCATGCCTGAAAGTAATGTGGATTCAAGGCACACAGTGAAAACCTGCCACCCAAAACATAATGGAGAAAGAGCAGAATTTACCCTTAGTGAATCCCTGACTATACTGCATTGTCCCTGCAGATACCATTCTGCTCTTTTCCCATTGTATCCATACTGTCAAAAGTGATAAGCCAAAAGCTTTCTTTTATATAGCTGAAAAGATTTATTTCCCAAACCTCCTTTCAGATTTGATTGTACCGTTATTATCACAGATGAGATTAATATGTATAGGCAAGCACTCTTCATTCTAGATTCTTTATTTTTTTATTACAACAACCATTTCCCAATTTTTTGAGAACTTCTTTTTACTCTTAACAAAGATCTTCCTGTTTCTTTCTCTGTTTCTTTTCTGAATTCAAGTATTCAATCCAATTAAATTATCATCTTTATCCAGTATTTAGCAGGAAGAGTCTTACTGTTTAATACATGCAGTCATCTCTTTCTTCTGTCCAATAGTTAGTTTTCTTCTTCAAATGTTTGTACCTTGAGGAAGATACATATTTCATCAAAAGATCCAATAACACATTAAACACATACCCCTTCCTACCTTCAAAAGATACTTAACCCCCTCTTAATTTGGTAAGGTATGCAGCCTTCATCTAGATTCTACTGAAGACAATGAAAATATAAATTCTCTCTTTAAAGCAGATAATTCAAACCCTTGACAAGCAACCACAGCAAATCCAGGGCATATCCAGAAGGAGGCATCATTTTCATAAATGGAGGAAGATGCCAGTCTTGAAGCTATCAGTCTGATGCTCTCATGCTTAAAATCCATTAAAACTACTCCTTTAAAGAAATAGAGATAAAAAGCTCAGAATATCACGTGACACAATATAACCTATCACAGCAATAAATCAACAGTTCTTACCGTGATTACAGATACTATCTCTTATTACCTGCAAAAGAAAATACAAGCCAGACATCCTATTTTGTATCCAGAATGTCTCTAGCGGCTTAGCAGCTTTCTAATAAATAAAATAAGCTCATCTCCTTAGAGATCTGCTTCTGTGAAGGCAATATTCCCAAAGAAAACCTGTGACTGCTAAGTAACCTTTGTTATACTCATATGGCAATGACCTATTGGCCTAGGAAGCATGTACACTTTGTCTAATTTTCAGTAAAAGGTAATTTTTTTCCCTGGGAGGTTTTAAGAAAATATCCCTTTAAAATGTTGATGTAAAACTAATTCTCTTTCCTGAGTGATTAACAAAAAATATTGCTACTGTGGAGGAGAAATGTCAATGAATGTGACAGCAACTTTGGCTTGATTTGAAAAACAGTCGAAGAAAGGTGGAAGACTGTAAGAGAAATATATAAAGGTAATATCTTTAAAACAATCTACTTGGATGATGTGAAACCTTTTAAAATCTTGCATGTGAAAACGAGTTTTTATCACTTATGTGTACTTTGCACCAATTTATATCAAAGAATCCTGGCAGGCTCATGATGTAGTTTTTATTCATCCCATGAAAGCTGTTAGAAAGTTACTGCATAGTAGCTTTTGCTAAATAAATCAAATGAAAAGAAAACCCATTATTTTACTACACTTTTCTGACAGGTACAGTGCAGTAATGGGAAACTTTTTCAGCAACTAATCTGTATCCAGCATAATTACAATGTTTAATAGTTTAGTTTTGACATATTTGTTACTTACCTCATTATCTTCCTATAAACCTAGATCATCACATTTAATGATATTTCAAAAATCCTCTATCCGCGTGGAAAAGTTTTAAGCAACAGCCTTTCCCTTGCTCTTTCAGTACCTCTGGATTCTGTTGTTTGATTAGTGGATGCCCTGTCCTCGTTTAAATATGCTAAAACACTCACCTCTTCTGATTAGCAGAGTCTGCCATGCAAAGCCTTTGTGTTGTACTTTCTACTGATTTGTACTGTATTACACCGAGATCCAAGTATGTGTCCGCTCTTTTCTATTGAACTCATTTATCTTTGACGGTCAGCCTCACATGTGCATTTGGTGTCAAGTGTTGGAGAGAGAAGCAGGCACAGAAATGCCTCTTCTCCTTACTCTTAATTTTTTTTACTGAAGGGAATGTGGATTCAATGCCTAGCAATCGCCTTTCAAGTCAGCAGCAGAACCACAGATAATTATCAGAGTTTGGATTTGAAAACACTGTGCCAGACAAAAGGCTTCTTGACAAGTCTGCCTCTAGGGGATGGGAAAACGTAGCAGAATGAAAATCACAGTGGCCTAGTACAATGAGAAAGAGTAGTATACAACCAGCTCTTGGGTCAAGCTCCGACAGTGACTTCAAGATGTTGTTGGTACCGTTCCCCATCCAGAGCGAGAGAAAGGGTTGAATAGGTGCTCTGTCTTGCTGTGTCAGCATTTCTAGAGTTTCTAATAGAACAAAAGGGCTTCTGGCCTTTTTCCTGCTGGTTATCTTTCATTTCAGCTGGTTTCAATGCAAATAAAAAGCCGAAGCAGAAGTTACTATACACCTCTGCTGTTCCAAAACACAGGGTAAAACCTGGCTTACTGAGGCAGTCGATAGCTCAGGTGGCAAAACTGAAGCCTCCAGCATCCGTTTATCACTGGCACACCTTCTGTGCTAACTGGGCAAACGTGGCAGCTCTGCACTGAGCAAGGTGTCCAAGCAGGGGAGAGGAGGTGAAAGGCTATGCTCAGAACTACACTAAGAACAAAACCCCGGACCTATACCTTCAGGTCTTTGTACACGCTGAAAATCTTTTGAAGAGCAATCAGGTGTGTGTCTCTGCTGAGAGACAGTAGAGCTGAAATCACTAAGATGTCAGGTCTGAAACTTTGGTATAAGTGTCCTTAACACCAGCTCCATTAACATTATTGGTCTCATGAGTCAAACTTCAAGTAGGTAGGTACACCTAGTTTTTTATCTAGTCTGTCTTTGTCTCAGATGAGCACTTGTGGAACAATGTGTGTTACTTCTGAAAGGTGCACAAGGCACATGGCACGTCTTAATGATTTGGAGGAGTCACACTGGCATCTCTCAGGTCAGAATGGAGCCTACGGGCTGTAAAGCTCTGTCAACATTTGCCGATATACTGTTCAAACCACCTAGTTGCATTGGAAGTGTATGTATAGGCAGCAAACCGCAGTCAGCATAATCCATACAAAAAGCAGAGCACCCGAGTCCCAGCCTCCAAATTTAGCTCTGCGAATCCATTACAGCAAGGCCAGGGCTGGTCAGTCTTCCTCTGGGATGAATGGGGGATACAAGCTGTCTTTATTCTGCCCCCATTGCCTGCAGCTTTCTTGGCCATGTGTCTTGTTTTGTACCTCCCAGAAGTTGTAACAAACACTTATCCCCCCCCAAACACATCCAGGTGACATCGAGACGGTATAAAACCCTCTTCAGTCCTTCCATCCCTGAAAACAAAATCAAGTTTGGTCTTAATGGACAGTCAACTAGAGGCAATCAAGAAGGGGGGAAGGGGGGGCAGAGAGGGCATCCCTAGCTCACTGATTACTCTGCAACAAATGGACCAGATACTGAAGAATTACTCTCAGAGGAGAATGCTCAGTTCCCATGAGGCAGAAAGTGGCCTTTTGGGAGGGAAATGTCGGCAACCCTAGAATCTGAGTGCTTCTGTCTCTTGATGAAGATATTATTTTTCAATGTGCAAAAACAATGAAAAAAGAGGAACCAAAAGAAAACACTTTTCCCCTATTAGGGAAGTCTGATAAAAACTGTTCTTTCATCTAGCATTTGATACTCAAATGCACTTTCCCATTCACAGCTGGATGGAGATTTTTTTTTTTCCAAGTTCAACCCTAATTTATTTATCTTAAAGCAGGCAATGTACTGTAATTTTACAATAAAGGACTCCCAATCAAAGCTTACCTTATCCAGAGGTAATTAATACAAAGATTGTTGAATTAAAGATGTGAGTCTTGACACTTTGGCGGGGGGTAAGGGACATGGTCTCAAAGGCCCAAATTATGCCTGAAACAGACCAATTAACACCATGTATCTTCTTTTATGTTAACTTCAATTAAGGTTTCTTAAAATTTTTAAAGTTATTTTCTTCTTTACAATCTCAGAATGTCAGAAATGTACATCAAAGAAAAACGCTTCAGTGTGAACACCATAGGTAACGCTCATTTGCACACAAATCTGCATATTGCAAAGGAGTTCAGAGCCCATTTTGCATGAATTATTGCCGGATGTGAGTCAATGAATTAAACAGCTAAAAAATAACAACCATCCAAGTGATGATAAGCTGCACCTACTTATGTTGACATAATCAATTTCAAAAAAAAGCACATCAGAATTTGAGTTAAGTTACAGTGGAAATAAACTACGATGCTAGTCAGGCCTGTGTATTTTAAAATACTTTTCACATTAATTTTGCTTATCATGATTCACAATTCCAGCACTGGAAAAATATATTCTTTTTTTCTACCAGATGAAACAGAAATGGATAAAATTTCACAGTCCTGTCTCTCTTGGTTTTGACAGTAAATCCATTGACTTTTTTTCAGCGTTACATACAGTATGTCATCTATGTAGCTTTTATTCTGCAGTCATCCTTCTATAAGATCACTTAGTCCTTGTACAAATCCTCTTGCAAGATGCCATCTCTTCATTCGCCACTGATTTGCCAGAACCTCATTCTTTTCCTTGTGCCGGTGCAAGCAATGTATTTCTGAAAGTGTCACAGCAAAAAGGAACGTAGGCTAGCATGACTACTGCAGGAATAGCTGACTAAAGAAAGAGCTGATTCTTCAAAGAGTTAAATTTTAATCACAAATAAATCACCAAATATAAAACAGAAATCCAAAGGTTTCCAATGTAAAGTCTTGTTTTCCAGAGTCAAATCTATCCCTTCTAGAACCTGTTTGTGGCTCCCACTGACTCCAGTGTGCTCGCTCCTAATCAGAACAGGCTGCAAACAATGGACTCCTCTGCTGGGGCCTTTTCTTTTCTCCTTCACAAATTCTCCACACATGGAGCAAGACTATTTTTTATTTTTTTTTCTGAGCTTGTATGCTCTTTGTAATTGTTTGACTGATTGCGTTTATGAATATATTTGGGTATATGGATTTTCCACCAACATTCATAATGAATGTTCCACAGGGCTTTCACCATTTAGAATTCAAACCCCGGATCGTGTGAGTGGTTATATATGTCACTTGGCATGCTGCTTCTCTCCTCGTCGGATGACATCCCTTTTATAAAAAGAACGGTAGCTTGAGAAGTCTGAAGTTGACTGCATTTTTCAAAAAAAAAAAAAACCAAACCAAAAAGGGGCTTTAAGGAGAAAGTGATAAGTAGGATTACAAAAATTCTGATTGCACATAAGGGGAAAATATTGCACTGTGAGAGTGGTTATGAATGGGAACAGGCTGCACAGAGAGGCTGTGCAATCTGTCTGTCCTTGGAGACATCCAAAACACGACTGGAAAGGCCCTGAGCAGCCTGATCTCACTTGGAAGTTAGGCCTGCTTGGATCAAATGTCCTCCAGAGGTTCCTTCTGACCTAAATCTGTCCATGACTCTAATCTGTGACTCTACGGCCTCAATATTAATGGAAAAAGAACTGCCAAAAATCAACTGGGCCAAAAGCCTGATGTAGTTAACAGCAATGTCTACATTTTCCCACATATTCTCTCTGCTCTCCTAATAGCTGCCACACTCACTATGACATTTAAGCCAGTGACAACCCAGAACGCATGCTCAGAGTAGAAATTTGGTGGGTTTGTGAGTAGCAAGTCTACTGTGGGTTGCAGTTTTCCATAGTTTATTACATTTATTATAGTAATTATAGCAGCTTGTCCTTTAAAGAGCTTTAGGAGAAGTGGAGCATGACCCCAACTTCCACTACATTAAAAATGGCTTAATCATTACCAACCACCAAAGGAACAAGTAACGGTTAAGGTCAAATGCAGGTTTTATATGCGCTCTGCTCTCTAAAGACCCTCAAGAGTTTGGAAGTTATAATAAATTTTACACCTGTACTACCTCCGTCTTTCTATGTTTGTGATCACAGGGCAAAAAGGAAAAAAAAAAAAGGAAGAAGAAAGAAAAAGCCAGCTCAGCTCAAACTGTAATGGCTCAGATTCCATCTGTTTTAGTTCATTTTTTTCTCTGAGATGTCAGTATTTTTTAAAGACCAACTGTGATAAAACTTATCTTTGATCAACAACTCTGAAAACACTGGCCCTTGGCCAGAACTGATCTGTTTCTCCGTTTGGGCTCAATTCAAAAGTCTCTACTTTTTCATGAACTCTGCCATGAAACTCCTAAAGAACTGCAAGCTCCAACAGGAAGGAACCATCCTGTCGGGATGACAGGCAAATCGTGCTACCCTTGCTACCTAAGTACACCCTTTCCTAAAATCAGTCACAGAGCCTCATCCTTTTGAAAATCCCAGATCTCACTCATTGGGACAAAAGAAAACCCTATTTGATTAAGAGTGAATTTTGGCCTTAGTAAAGGAGACATCCTAATCTCTTCCGGTTTTAAATCAGAAAAATTCTGCCTGTAATATGGATGTGTTGCTCCTCAGCTGCAGACTGAGAAGAAAGACTGTGGTAGATGAAGTTTAGACAGCTGATGGGAATTGTATCAGCAAGTTGGTGTTTTCAATGAAAAGCCTGTGAACAGACATGTAGCTGCAAGGAACGCAGGTGGTCTGTGTGATATTTTAGGACTGACAGTGGAGCATTGTCCAAAAAGCTTGGAATCACTGGTTAAAAAAAATCACTATTACTACAAAGGGAAGGAGGTAACCATTTAGCAGCTCTTCTGAAGAACACATTTGACCAGGAGGCCAGCCGTTAGTGTTTTACCACCATGATACTGAGTATGAGTCTAACTCCTGCTTGTTCAATCATCTCAAAGAAAGCAACAGAGCTACAAAAGAGGAAAAAGACTCTATCCTTCGTACGTACTCGTGCCCTAACGGGACATAAATAGCAAGTATGAACCATGCTACCACCAGTCCTTGGCAAAAAAGACTGAGAGAAGGCCACTGGGCAAGTATGGTAATACCACACAGTGTTGTACGAGGCAGGGTAGTAGAGGAAAGGCTAGCTATCAGTGAATATTCATTTAGGAACAGGTTATTAAAACTATTTAAGCACCTAAGCTCCCATTAGAAATAAGCTGTGAGGCACCTGAATTGGTGCATTCAAACCTCAGGAAAACACTGAATGCTTTAATTTACGGCCAACCCCTTATAAACAGAATTGCAGAATTCAGTCTGCAAACATCATCATGAACCAAACCCTACAGACTTCTCACAATTATTACTATTAGGCCAAGTAATCATCTCCAAAGGTAAATGATGGAAGCACTGTTGCTTGAGTTATTTAAAGCTAGATTGGACAATTCTCCAGGGAATATTTTTGGGGGAGAAAGTGGGGACTTTGTTAAGATTAAACTGAGGCTATAAATAGGAAGACATTAATGCAGTGCAGCATTACTGAAACAGCAATGCTGTTTTATGAGTTTTTTATAATCTGAAACTAGGGAAATTCTCACTTCCCACAGCAGTCTCCACCATCCCCAATTGCTCCTATTACATTGACCAGTAATAACACCCTGTGGCTTTTCATTCATTCTGCAATGCTCTAACTTCTACCTTTCTTCTCAGCAGATGTCAGAAACAGGGAGATCTTGTGCCTTTCCCGTGAGCCTGTGTGTGGCTTTTGATTCCAAGGTTTACAGCCCACATGTATTTGGTTGACCCACTAGGTCTTGGACCCTAAGAGCAGAAGTCTTAGAGCAATATGGTAAAAATAAGCGCAATCTGACACCTCTGTGCTGTACCTCCAGGATGAGGAATGCAGAAGAGAGTCTCCAGTCTCCACAATGAGGAGCTGGTAAAAACATGTTACCCACCCATTTAAAAGTAGGCAGCATTTCAATCCATACTTTAATAGACTTTGGAAGGTGTCATGTTTTCTTCTGGGTGGCAATATATATTTTGATTCAACTAGCTGGAAGAATAAGCTCAAAGTTAACAAGATGGACAACCAACAATTGCACAGAAATAGTGGGCCATCTCCTCAGCTCCCTGTCATTGTAGGGATTTACATGTACGCAAGTGAAGGCAAAGCAGAGGTAGAAAATGTTTCTGGATCAGAAAAATCTGTGGTATGTCCCCCCTACCTGAATGTAAAGTCATGCACCGTGTACAAAGCACAGAAAAGCCAAGCTTTTCAGGCAATATATGCTATCCACAAGGGCAGGATTTCAAGGGAACCCCTGTCAACAGGAGAGTTTGATGATTTGAGGAACCAGCTCATCTATTTTTCCTGTGTCTTTTTTAAAATTTCAGTTGATTGCTTCCTTTATCTGACTTTTGCTTGTCTGTTTCAGGAAGAATTACGTGTGCCTTGTCAGTTCAATCCAGACGCAGTGAAAGCTGTGAAAGGTGCGTCTTCATCTGTTGGATTTCTAGTTCTCACCCATAGCATCATTACAGGCACCAACATACAGTTCAGTTTATCATTAAAACAAACCTTTTCTTTGGGCGCTCTCTTCAAATGGGGTTTATGTGCCTGTCAACATGAGCCAGAGTGGTGCGCAGGCGTGCCTCTGAGATCCATAAGCTTGATTCTGAATTCACCCAGCACTATGGGATATTCAATCATTTCTGACCCACCAACATGCTTTGCTTGTCAAGGCCATGTGATTGTGTTCTCCACCAGCTTCTAACTGCCCCACAAACAGCACTTGGAGTGAGAGCTTGATTTTTCCCCTTAGACTTCAGTGCGTGGATTTAAGATGAAGCTGAGAAAAATGTTCCATAGGCCCATGCACTAGAGCTGGGCAGATAGCTTCAATAGGCTCGGTGGAATGCGCGCACGCACACAAACAAACATAACTGAATGCACACAGGAAAACATTCAGCTGGCCTAATTCCTGTCTTGCTCTCGCCCATCTTTCTTGTAATGTTGCTACGCTCGTTGCATTTTCCTGTGGGAATAGCGGGTGAGTTGTGTGGACAGGTATGTGAAATACCTACAGGAGTGCTATCAAGAAAATCACTGTTCATGAAAATAAATAATAGTAGCACTTCCGCTCTCCCCATGAATGCACAAGAGGACACATTGTGAAACATGTCAAACTGTTTACCAGTTCTTGTCTCAGTTCTCACTGTAAGTCCACGCCACTTCTTACTGAATACTAGTCCTTTTTAATAGTTAAAAAAATCCTTGGTACTGCGGCATTCCAGAAAGCACAAGCCATGCTCAGACCCCTCTTCTAGCGCAGTTAACATCTTTCTTCTGCCTGAGCGACAGTATTTTACTGCAGCTCACACAGAAGAAAAGCCCAACACCCCCAGCACTGCGACAAGCAGACCTTCAGAGACCAAGGCCCACCCCTTCCTACCACTGCTGTGTGTGGCCTTCAGGCTTAAAAATGCTTTATTTTTGCCATAGTCACTATTTGGTTTAAGCCTGAATTTTATGCTAGACATTTGCAAAGAAAAACGGTCTTCCAAGTATTGTTCAAGCACCCAGGGTGAGGCAGATTCAGCGCACGCGATGCTACGGAAATGATGTCTGCCCTGTTTCAGCCACTTGCAGATGCTGCACACAGAACTGCTGGTGGCATCTCAGCAGCAGACAAGAAAGCCCAGGAATCACCCAAAGAGAAGAAATATGTACCTTTCTTTTTTTCCCATTCTGAAAGAAAACTTTTAAAGTGCAAAGGCTTGCATTTCACTTCCCTTCAGTCTCATACACGGTCAAAGTCCTTTCAGTAGCAGTAACTTGTTTTTAAGAATCATTCATTGTAAGAATGTGCAGAGCGCTCTCTCCTCCTGACCTGCACATACAGACATGCCACAAGACATTTTCCAAATCCCTCCTGCTGAACCTGGTTTAAAATCAGCACGCAAACAGCAGAACACAGGCTACGGTCGCTGTCCGCATTCACAGCTTCTTGTTGAAGACAGAATTAGCAGGAAGGCATTTTCCTGTTGAAAAGAGGTAAAAAAAATCACTGTTGTGTCTTCTCTGACACAGACTCTGAAACACCGCCATGTGCCCATTCTGATATCTTTTATTTCAAGTGATTTATCTGAAGGATCTCTCAGTTCAGCCAAATACAGGTGCCCAGAAGGACGCAAACTCAGCCTATAGTAACAGAGAGTCAGTGGGTCCATTCTTATCACAACTTAGTCTTGCCCAATGTATTCATTTTTCCACTTCTGTTCAGCTTTATGGCCACATATTGATTATTTCCTATAGTTCTAATTACATACATTTGTAGCCTGGCTATTTTCGGAGCTGCGATTTCTGCTGGGACAATAGTACAAGGAAAAAGAAATTCATGTGACTGTCAGGCTAAAACCATTTAAGTCTCACAAGAACTTGTTTAGCAGTGGATATTGGCATCAGTGTTCAGTGTCATTGCTATGCTAGGACTTTGAAGACAAAACTGTCTTATAGGAAGTTGCCTTTGTCAACATCATATGATCTGGCAAATTTTAAATGTGACCTTTGGAAGGCAAAGGTAGACTACCAAAAAAACATGTTAGGAAATTGAAGCTCTTCCTGGAGGTTGCCTAGCCTGGTTTATTGTACTCCTAACTCTCATCCCTCTCAGAGGACTTTAATTTGACACTTCTCAGCTATTTACTGCTCTTCATCCCACAATTCCTGCACAAACCTGAAATTATAAAGTGGGGGAAAAAAGTCTTGGGTTTATTTTGCAGTATTTAGGGGCTTAGATTCTTTATTGCTTTCTATGATACAGTGAAAACCTGTGTGATGGGTGACTCCTGTGACAGAGCGCGTCATTTCTTTGCTGCGCTGAGCAGCCTAGAAACAAATGTCGGCTACAAAGAAAAGGATAGTAATTAAGTAAGCCCTAAAAGCCGTTGGCCTTTGAAATAATATGCTTCCTATAAAAGCTGTGTAGCAGAAGGTAAACTAACCCACAGGTGACTGTCCCAACCAGAGCTGTAACAGCAAGGCTGCTTCTGTCATTCAAGCGCCATTCTATTCATTGCACTAAGTCACTTCTCAATATGTTTTGGATAAAATAATGCAATTTTAAAGCTGCAATTGAGAAAGGTAAATATAAATGTTAAAAAGGTGCAAAAAGTCTTCTGTGCTTACCTGCACTTTTATATTACAGTTATTTAATGTTTTTGCAGAGCACAAAGCAGAGGAAGGACGTGAAAACAAGGAACATCATTGCTTCCATTTATCCAAGAAGCCCAAAGTTCACACTAAATACTTTTCCTTTAACTCTTTGAGAAATAAATCAAGATATAAACACAAGAGACAACATACTCACAACTCAGTTTAGGTTAAAACCAATAGGACACATTCGGTTTCAGGTCAGAAGGATAACAAACAGTGCAAATAACTACTCGAGATGCCAGGCAGCATGAACAGGTCAGGGAGAGATTCAGTGATGAGTTGCATCTAAGTAATTAGGAATCTTTATCTGTTGCAATTTTTTTCCTCTAGTGCTTGCCCAGGACTGTAGACAGTATTTTTGCCTTTTCAGGTAACAGGATTTAAGATGGAAAAAAAGTAAAACAGAGCATTTTACTTTTTCCTGAGGTCCAGTGGGCTCTGACTGGATCCAGGAGAGTCAGTCCAACAAACTGAGAGTGCAAAGAGCAAGTTCAATATTATAACGTATTGAAATGCTGATTTAGGTACTGTATCAGTAGATTATACTGTCATCTAGTGGCAACTACTTAACTTGCATTGCAAAATGCTGGAAACCAGTCTACAGACTGCAGATATCTACCAAGGAATTTTCTCTTGACCAGCTTTCTAAAACAGCCAAAGGACACTTTCAAGGGCTATCACCATAATAATAGAAGACATAGACACACATTGTGGACTTGATCCTCCTGCATACTTCGAAAATAAAAGGCCCCTAAGAAACTATCTTAGAAGATGCATGGGCCACCTAAACTTGTCCTATTTCCTGAACCATGTAAGGTAAAAACCATGAGCTGAAAGTTAGAGAAAAGCCAGAGCGCTCTGTCATGATGCAAAGGAAAACATGCAAGTCCCTAACAC
This sequence comes from Balearica regulorum gibbericeps, assembly GCF_011004875.1. Taxonomy (NCBI): domain Eukaryota; kingdom Metazoa; phylum Chordata; class Aves; order Gruiformes; family Gruidae; genus Balearica; species Balearica regulorum. The sequence goes on from NC_046184.1 coordinate 143,768,499, forward strand.
ATCGCATTACAGACTAGCCAGTGTTATTTTACTCTTTTTTATAGGAAGGCATTTTACTGGGATGTCACTGACATAAGAATGCATAAAGCCAAATATTAACTTGGAAATAGATTTAGTAATAAAGTCGAAGGGACTTCCAGATGTTCAGAGAATAGAAGTTAATGGGAGGAAAAGGACAAATTCATCGCTAGATGAATATGAGAAGTGGTTTAAGCGTGATTAAGAACCCACAGGTCTATTAAAGAGCCACAACTCTAAGTGTTCACCCCATTCTAACATAAAACTGCCCATAAAATATTTGATTAAAGGATTGTTAAAGTCAATCCACTATTGAGAGAGCCAGCCAGAAAGAGTGCAGCGGCACTGAACAGTTTATCAGGCTAAAGTACTAATCAGTCTGCTCAGAGAAACACCAGATTTAAACATCAAAGCACAAAATTTTCCCCTCCCCCTCCCCCTCAAAAAATAATTCTGGTTTAGATTTAAGATCATTGTAAGAAACTAATGAATTCCTTTAAAGTAGGTGGAAGAAACAGTGGCTTTCAACCTTCTCATGTCACCAACCAAAACATACAAGCTGGAGGATTCTGCTATCTCCTATTTTTCTGAAGCATGGTACAGACATGAAAGAGACCCAGAAAAAAAAGTCCAAGGAGAAGGAGATGGAAAACAGCAAATAAATAGTAGGCTTAGTAGGCTTAGCCTGAGCAAACACTAAAGGATGGACCCAAGGGAAAAATGGAGACAACTTCCGGGGCCAGATGCTGACTGAAAGCAAGGAGTGTGGACATAGATACTGGGTATCGCTCTTTAGCTCATTCTGGCATCCAGACACAGGGACTGGTAAGCAGACTTGGGGGAAGCGAGGATGCACAGTCAGGACATACTGTGTCCTGTGTCTGTAATGCGATGTATTAGGGACTTGCATGTTTTCCTTTGCATCATGACAGAGAGCTCTGGCTTTTCTCTAACTTTCAGCTCATGGTTTTTACCTTACATGATTCAGGAAATAGGACAAGCTTAGGTGGCCCATGCATCTTCTAAGATAGTTTCTCAGGGGCCTCTTATTTTCGAAGTGACCTTGTCCTGCGATGCATCCTTCTCCACGGATACAGCTCTACCTGCCCAGGGAAATAGGCCATGTACATCCAGATTTGCACCCAAGAAGCAGCTGTTCCTAGGGCTACAGCACCACAGATGAAACCAGCCCTTTTGGGCCAGAAAAGGTTCATGACTCTTACAGTCACGTTCTGCCTGCAGCACTGTGCCAGTGTAACCATAGCTCACATTTAAAGCATCTGTGTAAGATAAAGCAGACATGAAAGTTATTTCTAGCCTGCACCAAGGCGGCAGTCTTTTGGAAATGCTGCTGTTGTTGGTTGGGGTTTTTGTTTGTTTGTTTGTTTGTTTAAGGCAGATGGTTACACTGTTTTTCCAAACTGTTTTATATTCCATTTCTTGCACATTCTGGTAATTGTTCGCTTTTGCAGATTGCTGTGGGAGAGATACTAATATTTGCTGGATGAGGCCTTTGGGCTGGACTTGTGCAGATGTCCTGGTTGTGAAATCTTGCATACTCCATTACCCGTCTCCCAAGCCATCCAGTTCTCCAGTGAATTCTCTTTTTATGGCTGCAGCAAGTAAATTTTCTGGCTTTCACAACCCATGAGGAAAGACAGTGTTCCCTAATTTATTTATACTTATAATTTTGTAATTTGCACAAATGAAATGATCTACAGGAAGGGATTCTCAGTAGTATAAATACATGTTATCACAAAGAACACATTTGTAACAGCATTAAAGAAACTTCAAAACCAAAAAGCATTTTGATTGCAGCAGGCCATTTAATATGCATACTCCTCACTGAAATTAAGCTACATTAGCTAATCAGTGAAGAAATAAGAGAAGCAATATCTTGGTGTGAATTAACAATGCTGGCTCTGAAAGACAGTTAATTGAGATCTGAAACACAGGGAATTACAAATAAGAGACCAAAATATTCAGAATTAGCACATGTTCTGAAGTTTGACAGCACTTCCACTTAACAAAAAATTTCTTATCTTTTAGGTAGAAAAGCATGACCAAAAAATCAAACACCGAGGGATGACCATTCATCTAACTGCTGCTGTAGCTCAGATTTACAGAGGAGAAAAGCGAGGGGAAAAGGAGAGGCAATTTTTTTACCCTGTTGTTTCTAAACCTGTATTATCATATGGTTACTGCTACCAGTACTCACTGCCACAAGAGCAGCCGTCTTGAACAAGAACCTCCTGTGCTAGGCACTGCACAGGAAGAGATGGACCTTCCTCAGACAGCGTTCCGGAGATGGACAGAGACAGACCACTGCTTGCGAGGACATAAGGAGCAGGCAGGAGGGATCGCAGTCCCAGAGCATGGGCAGCCCAGCAACTCTCTGTGCTTTGAGAACAGCACTTAATCAAGGATCCTAAAACCCTCCACGATGGGATAATTGGATGGATTGTCTCCACTTCATAGATGGTAAGACAATCTCAGCAAAAATACTCCCTGAATAAGCACAAGTTTTATACACACAGATGACGATTACTGCACTGCTTTTCGGGATCTAGGTCAGGGAAGCCTGTGGCACCCCACAGAAGTGCCTCACTGTCCAGATACCATGGTCAGAAACCAAAAGCCCTTCAGCATAAGCAGGCACTTGTGCATATGCACACCTCTTCCATGTACTGCGCTCTGCCCGGCTCGTGACAGAGCAGAGGGATGGCTTGAGTCTGCCCATTCTCAGTCCCTTGCTTTAACTAGTGAAGATGGTAGATCTGCAAAACATACCCCTCTGCTATAAGCTTATAGTTTAAGACACATTACTACATAACTTCAATTTTAACTGCTGTAACAGTACAAACATTATATTTCTATGGACCAACCTAATGTTCCTTTTGTATGCTCTTATAATCTTGTATTGATTACGTATTGCACTTTTTCATTATTTTTTGTAATGAAGTCTCAATTAGCCAGGGCAACGGGAGAACAGAATAACCCAGATAAAGCAAGAATATGGGTAATACAAAACAGATGTAAATTAGGTTGTAAGAACAGAGTAAATATATTTAACTTTGAAAAAGTTGATATGAAGAATGAGGCAGTAAACATAACGAAAATGAGGTGGCAGGGGAAAGTGGTTAATCCACAACTCAAATGATCTTCACACAGCTAATCAAAAGTTGATTGTCCACGTTTACACCTGCAGTAAGCCCCACTGCTGCTCTTCTGACCAAAAATTCCAGCCTCTGGCTTGTGTAGGCCTGGGACGGTAGCAACTAAGGGGAAAAAATTGAAATTTGATCTGTCTTGGTGAGGGAGATCCAGTCTCTCATGGATATAGAGGTTCTCAAATTGTAATTAGTGAAGGTGGAAATGATGACTGGTACCTAATGCTTTGCAGGCCATAGATTTCTAGCAGATCACAGACCTCTGGAGGTGGAAAGCAGCTCCTGGGCTCCATGTGCATGCTGCACTTTCTTCAAAACATCCTCAGCAATTGCTGGACTGAGACAAATTCCAGCCTGGCTAAGCAGCCATTTTTGGTGCAGTTCTACAAAATCAAGATGTGCTTTAATCCCTCAGAACTTGTTAAGAAAAAAAATTTTAAAACTTTAATTCTCCTGCCACAGCAAACAATATACTTTGCCCCATCTCTTCACACTACAGATAGCAGTTCCTCTGTCCCACCAGTGCAGTCACAGACAGGGTTTTGTGCTCTGAGTTTTGTTCTGATAAAGAAGTAAAAGCAAGAAAATCAGAAAAGCCATGGAGTTTTTATGACATTTTGAAAGCTGCTCTGAAAAACCTCCCATGCTAAAGAAGACATTTTGTTCCATCCAAACACTGGTCCACAAGGCCATCCCCAGAAAACAAGGTCAGTGAAGAAATGACTTAAGAACACAGCGCCTGTCTTCAATACTGACTGCAAAGGGCAGGGAAAAAGTGCCACAGGACCAGTGAGTCTGGAAGATTTTAGAGTTGGAGGCTTCTACTGCAACACAAAAACTTAATTAAAGAGCTCCTTCTGGTTTCTGACAAAAAAAACCCCCTTGTTTACTTCAAGAGGTTTTGGGTGTTCTTGAAGAATCAGATTTATTTATTTGCACTGCTGCAAAGAGCTTCAGAGGAAAACTGGAAATGTGCCTGGTGCTGGATAAAATCTCAAAAGAATTTACAATCAAAATGGATGGGACAAACATATTCCAGTTTTACAAATGTGAAACTGAAGCCTCAAATTACACTGAAAGCCCATGATAGGGCTCAACATTCAATTTACATTCCTGAACCTGATTTAATGCCTTACCTACAAATATCTTTGTCTTTTAATTGTGCCAACTTATTTATAATTTGCCTCATTTACAAAGGTTATTAAAATTGATGACTGAAAGTAAAAATTTACACAGTTTAAAGCATGAAATAGTAGAACAAGCAATGCAATCTTGTGTCCAGCGCAGGTTCCTACAGCCTAACTTCTGCTGAAGTTCATCAGTGAAGGAGTTCCTCTTAACTAAGGTACCAGCGATGGCCTACAGCCAGCCAAGGGAGACTAAACAGCACTCAGCTGGCTGAGGCTGGCACAAAACTAATGTGACCACACCTGTGTGCCGATATATCAAGACTTGTCCTCATTTAGACAACCTCTCCTACAAGAATGAATGATCTTGAACAGAAATATCTTCATTATGAGAAAATTAGTAATAGCAGAGGTGAAGCAGAAACACAGATGACATTAATACTAGCCATACATATTTAAAATTTACTTCCTTAGTTTATGCAAACACATCATTCTTATTAGGAGTCTCCAAATGAGATGCAATCAAGTTTTTTCAAGTTCCATTACTTTCAGGAAATGCAGAAACAAAGACCAGTTCACCATGTGAATTACACACATCAGATTGTTGCTTGTAGCTTGGCTCCTTCTGCCCTTTTAACCCAAGTCTGCACTTGCATTGATTGCACTGAGATCGTAAGGCTACACCCGTACAGAGCTGCCAGCACCCCAGTGCCACATGTCACACAGCCACCTCAGGTCAAAAACCATCTGAGCTGCATGCTGCTGCAGGTTGGGAGAGCAAATCCTCCAGCATGGATGCTCCTCTCACACTTCTGCCCAAAGACCTGCCGTTGACCTTGGGCTTGTCTGAGCTCCCTTTTTTCAGCAGTGGCCATAAGCAGATCTTTTGAGCCAAGCACATGTGATGCTTCCCCCAAAGCTCTTCCAACCTCCAAGTGTTTTCAGTTCAGGGAACTTCAGCTTGATGTGGTTTGTCAGTCTGGTAACCCAGATTGGATTTCTCTTCTGAGTATTTACTCAGTCTCCCCTGAAACACATGTAAAATTTTGGTTCCGACTAAGTCTACTAACCACTGCATGAAGAACAACCTCTTTCTGTTCATTTTGAACCTGGCTACGGAGCTACAAGGACCTGCAATCTGACCTAATACAGCTGCTGTTATATTCTTGCACGGACATTTGGTTTGTGAGATAAAATCTGCAGCTCCTGCCCAACTACCATGAAGCACAGGGAAAAGAGCTGGCTGCTTCAAATGGGATTCTCAGCAGCCATCTGGCCCACAGTGTTATTGAAACTAATTGACAGGAAAAGCTGGAAGGAAGGGTGTTTAGTACAAACACTGACTTTTCAGGCTGAGGCCGCTAAGGATGCAGGGAAACATCTATGTCGGATGAGGATTCACAGCCCTCATGCTTTTGCTCTCTCACCACCTCCATCATTCCTTTCCAAGCTGCAATAGGCATCACCTTTGCCTGCTGCAGTACAAGAGGAGGAGCAATTTGAAAATATTGCTGGAGCTGGGATACTAGTCCAGGACAAAGGAAACATTCAAATTCTGCCTTAACCCTCCATGTCTCTTGTCTCCCAGGAGAGTGCTCCAGCCACCCAGCAGCAGCAGATGTTGGTGGCAAAGTATTCTTTAGTCATTCAGTCGCTGCCCAGGCACCATGGCAGGGGCAACTGCAAAAAAAGGATGCCTGGTAACGCAGGCGGCTGCTCTGGACATTCCCCACCCGAGAGATGGGGAGACAACATTCCAGTCCCTTGTTCAAATGCTGCTTCTGTATTTTGTGCTAAGCACCCTGGGCGAGTGCTCTCATCACTAAAAATCCCAAAAGTCTTAGTCACAAGAGAGACACAGAGATGCAGATACCTGGCAGGGTGGTTTCAGTCCTCGACATTCACAGGAGCAGAAGTTCAGATGTCTATTGTCCACCTGTCAATACGTAGTCCTACATGAGATGTCCCAGGGTATCTGGCCCAGCCTCCAGCTGTCTCTCCAGAGACTGCGTGTCTGCCATAGGACCTGAAACACAATTGCCAGGCTTGTGGAGACGTTTCCATTACCCACTGAAACATTTCCAATGGTATTCAATGTCTGCATGTAGGCAACTGAGCTGAGCCCTCCTACACCTCCCCCCGAGTCAGTGGAACTTCACAGTTGACACTGGACACTACAAGATCAGACATAGGATTTGAGGTCTGCACATTGCCTAAATACATGAGCGCTCCTTTAAATGCTTCTTAGAAACCTATATTCTTCCACAGAGCAAGACCTCATTGACTGCCACACCTCACACTGAGGGTGTAGGTTAGGTGTCCTGCACTGCTGATGGACTTTCCCTTTCTCTGCTATGTGGTGTCACTCTGCTAATGAAAGAAACACGGAAAGCACTATTTGATGTGATATACTACGTTTAGGAGTCACAGACCGGTATGGCCATGAATCTCATGATGCTGCTTCAATTTTTTCACTGCTCTGATTGCAAGAAGTTTCCTATTACACTAATAAACTATGTATCTTTAAAGTGAGTGCTTGGACTAGGTTTAGATCCTAATGGTTAGTGCTCAGCAGAAGAGCACTATTTTTCTCTAGGGAACAGATCCACCAGAAAGACATGAATTGGCATTCTCATGGACGTTTTTTTCTAATAAATTTCCAGACTTTAGCTAAGTATATATAAAGGATGGATCTCAGCAGTTTGTACTAACCGGAGATTGATCCTGCCTGTGAAGGATGAAGGAGCTTTCCTGGGGCTGAATTTGCTGTTCATGATCTTCACGGGAATTTGTTCTTACTTCAGAGCTCACAGCTTGATCTGGTCTCTCTGAGGCATGGAGAAGATTTGAGCCAGGCCCTTCTAGTCAAATAACATGTTCCACAGCTACGGATCTTTTAATTGTCACAAACCCCATGTCTCCTGCAGAATATAATATGATTGTAAGTAGTCCTGCAAGGATCAGGGAGTTGGACTCGATCATCTTTATGGGTCCCTTCCAACTTCAGATTTTCTATGATTCTATGATTTTCATTACAAATAAAGCATCTGATACATTAAGCAGATTTCCTTAATTAGGAACCAATTCTTATTCCTATTGACATCTTCATTCTTCATAAGTTGCTGCAAATAGCTTGGACAAACAAGAGGTGGTTTGCCCGGATCATTTACTTTGAATATTTGACATTTGTAATTTACACTGGGTGATCCTTACCTTAGATCAATACTTGGACATTTCTCCTCCTTGATTAGATGATGAAATTCAGTGAGAGAAAAAAGGTACAACTAGATAATAAAGAAAAACAACTGTTTACATTAATATTGCATTACACGTTACTTACCCCCAAACCCAATCCAATGTCATTGACAAGCCACAGTTTCAGAGGCACACAGACATTGTCAAATGCAAGCTGAACACAGCCAAATTTTTGCCAAGTCCTTACATTGCAGCATCCAGGCAGATCTAGCCTATACTGCCGCTGTGTCTCTAAAAAAAATAGGGTTATTTGTATACACAATTAAGGTTTTTTATAAGCCACAGGGACAGAAAATTGTAAGAGTCTCTCTTTTCCTACCTCTTATCCTTTCACCTAAAAAGTTGCACTCATTCAGTATATTTCTGCAGAAAATTTACTTAAGATTTTCCTTAAGTACCTTTTTGAGTAAGGGCCAAAGATCATAAAATTAAGAACTTAGGACTACAGAAATCAAATTAATAAGCTAGTGTTCCTGGGGGAGCATATAAGAAACCACCATAAAATAATAACAACGGTAATGCTCAGATATGTATCTAAGAATACCGGGAGGTGGGGAGTGCACGTGTGTATGTGCATGTGTTTGCATTTGTATTTACAGCATCTCTTGGAAAGGTGTATTACACAATATATGTTAGTAAAGCATCCATGAAAATTATTTCTAGAAGACACAGTAGAGACCATGCAGAACATACTAATATTAACAGCTGTCAGTAACAATTTCATGCATCAGGTATATTCTCTCTCACGTCAGGTGCATCTGATGGTAACTGCCCACAGGACTGAACACCTAGGGCGTGATGGGCTTTTTGGGAGATACTTGCTGCTACAAAGGCACCACATGAAGGGGCCTTCACATTCCTGTGGAGCTAGTTAAAAGCCTCTCTCAGGGAAACTTACTAGAACCTCTGTTATGTGTAATTTAAACTTACACATAAACACTTTGAGAGTCCTGATCCAGAGTCCACTGAAACAGGGAAAATGTCCATTTTCTTTGATGAGTGTTGCATTGCCTCACATTTCTTTTGCTAAGTTCATGCCTTAGTTGAAGCCCAGCTCAGCCATTCAATTGTATGATGGCAAACCTCAGCTTCACAAAACTTGTTCTTGGCTTCCAGAAATTAATTTTCTAGCTAAAAATGGTAAGACCCTCAAATAGTCATGGCATGGGGTGTTTGCCTTCAGGTTTTTAGAGCCTATAGATGCAAATGTGCTTACATCCCATTTTTAGGTTGTTCCTACATCCCTAAGACTTAGAAATTAATTTTGCTTTTGCTAATGAAAACAGAGTCTCTTGCATAGACACTTGCTCCAAGGCTCTAAGGCTTTAAGACAGACATATTTAATGAAAGCACAAGGGTTAGCTTGTGTTGACTTGTGGTTAACTTGTGTTAACTATGCTAAATAAGGCTGAGCCATAGATCTGGGGGAAATAGTATCACTGAATAGTAAATTTGGCAAAAAATTTTCTAAGGAGTAAGAATATTTGCCTAGTCAAATCAACTCTTACAGACTGCTTTAGCCAAAAAAAATGAAGAAGAAATGTCAAAAATGTCAAAACACTTCTCAACATTTTTTGAGTGAAATATTTCAGAAACATCGACACCTTGTATCCTCATTTTCCACATAAGACACTGAAATTTTCTATTTGGAAATGAACTTTTTGCTTATAAATTGAAGTGAGCTTCAGAAAGGAGGTGTTAGAAAGGGTTAAATAACCTGATAATTAAACATGAGGAATTGCCTCAAACCAGCTGGTCTTGGCATTTTTTTTTAGAACCAAAATCTTCAAATCCATTGTAACTATTTGTGAAGAAAGCCATAGCTTCTTAGCTGTGAGGAGATGGCTTAGTAGTTTGAAATTATTAGGAAGGACTTGTCTTCCTAAATTTGACTGCCAGTTTTGACAACATTTCCTCAATGACCTTGAGTACATCACTCAATGTTCTGTGCTTCAGTTTCCTCGTCTATCTACTTGGATTTTACTAGGATTGTATCGAAATCATCTTGTGTCAAGAATATTCATTTACCAGTATGGATTGTCATTTACTTATCAGTTTATCTGTGACAAGGCTGTCCTGTAATGTCATTGTCATGTTATTAACTGAGAAAGTAGAGCTTTAGGTGTATTTTTATCCCACTATGGATTACAGGAGTTTGGTTGGTGTGGTTATTTCCATTCCTCTAAGTATTCAAGTGATTTTTCTAGTGTGTTTGTATGCATATCTCAACTGTTCCAGCTCACATTTGCCTCTCAGTAGTGTTTCCTTCAAGAATAATTGCATTGAACTACAGAAAATAATAAAAGGAAACATCGTTGTACGCACGGTGCAACATGTGATTCCTTCCCTGATGGGGGAAGGTTTCTTCCGCGACCTACTGCATGCTCATGCTTTTTGCTTTCCTCACAAGGAAATTACATGAGTTCCCACAACCAGGCTTTAACCACCAGTAAAATACCAACCTGCTGGCACAGGCCATTACCAGCAAGGCGAAGCGGCTCACACAGAAGCAGATTCTTGTGCCTAATCTGTGCTCTGGGACCCCTCAGAGGTTTTGCAATATCAATTACTGGGACTAAGCCGTTGGGTAGGTATTTGCGCACAGCAAGTTTCCAAATTCCCTTTCTCTTTGTATCCCACTCAGTGGCCCCTGGTGGCCCGTGGGCTGCCGGCTGGCACCTGGATGGGGACACGTGAGGCCTCTGCTCCCAGGGGATCCACATGGGACGTGGCATTGCTGCAGGGCGCAGCAGCAGCCCCAAGTATTGCCGTTTCTCAGGTGTTTGCTGACTGAAACCAGCCTTCTTACAGCAACAAGCAAGGAGCGAAAATATTGGACAATTCCTGGTACCTGTGAGTTTCATTTTGCAGCAAACAGAAGCATTTTGCTCCTGGACTATAGGAACCTGAACAAATGTGTTTATCTAGGTCATGCATGGATTATTTTCCACAATGCAAATAATGTCTGGCCACATTTACACTGTTCCTAGGACCAGGGAAACCCTCCAGCTCAGTCCTGCCAGGTTCTGCTTCAGCTCCTACATAAAACTGCCCAGGGTCTATTCTCTCTCACATCCCCACCGTTAAAACTCTCCTGCAGCAGGGTTGCCAAGTCCAAATCGCCTTATAGGAGCAGTCCCAGGCAGAGCACCTGGCTGCCCTGGCCAAAACCTGCTCCTGGCCCCTTGCCGAGGCTCCAGCCCCCGTACCGCTAGCGTAGCATCTTGGAGGCACCAATGAATTGATCTGGGAGGGGAAGGCAGAATAACGCTGCTACCGCCTCGAGGCTGGGACGCTGACGCTAGCAGAGCTAAATTATGTGCCCAAGGTTGCGGCAGTTGCCTGTGGGAGAGGTGGGCAGAGGGCCAGGGCACTGCCTGGCCATCCCAGAGCTTTTCTCACAAAACTGTCTTCTGAAAATGAAGAGCCTCTGTACGCATCCTACAGCCTCTCTAGAGTACAAATGATCATGGCAACACTTCAAAAGCATGAAGGAGTAAATCTTCAACTGGTGTGAATTCAATTAAGCTACGCCAATGAGTACCAGGAGAGGGTAAGACCGCACGCACAAGCGCACACATTCAAGGGAGAAACCCAGGGGAAACTCAGATCACCCGTGGGACCTACCTCCTGCCTGTGGAAAGCAGTGGCTGCTAGAGACTGCATTTTCACAGCTGATCTCATGGCTCAAGGAACATCTGTTTCACAGTTTTCCAGTTTGTGATGGTGAGCAACGAACAGAAAAAACTTCTTCCAAGCAGAAGTACATACATGGTTTTGGGGATGTTATTCGTTAAATACTTTAAATTAAATAATGAGTTTGTCCGAGGGTAATGTTATATGTAGCTTTGTGGGTTTTATTCAAATCCAGCAATGACACCTCACAAATTCTTACCTTTAACAGGACTCCAGTACAGGCTTAGCTGCTTTGCTGGACAGAAGTAGGTTTCATCATCCATCCAAAGATAAGCAAATGCTTTATTCCTTGAATTGTTCCTGTGGAAAAGAGGTCAGAAAAAGCATTAACTTCCTTCTTAATTCTACTCCGTATTTCTATTTTATTCATTTTTCTACTAGGACTACTTCCAGATTTTTCTGTTCCTTGCTGAAACATTCACAGAATGTCTTCTATCATTTCATTCTCTTTTACAGAAATAAAAAGTAGACTTAACTCCATAAAAGATGAGTTTAGCATGAAAACCTGTAAATTTGACTAGTAGTCGTTACGTTTGTTAGTATCTCTTTCAATGCAGGAACCTGTTTCCGGAAGAGGAAATACGCCCAGGTTTCCAAACTAGTAATGCATATTTTTAACAGGGCATTGTATTTTTTGATAAGGGCTTTGTTTTCTAAAGTGATACTCTCTGCAATAGTCATATAAACCTAGTTTTGAAGCTGCCAATTTGGTTCCTGTTGAAATCTAAGGCAAAATTGCAGTTGTATTCTCTGCCAAACGTTCAGCACTTTCCTCCTTTCACTGCATGCCAGCACAGACAACCTTTCATTCAAATACTTAAACTGTGATTATAACCTCCCATATTTTTTTCTGAAGATACCAATATTTGCAGGTTTCTGTTTTGTCACTGCTAGGTACCACCAGGTCTGCATGTATGCTTCTGGGTTCTGCCTGCTATCCAGGTGGGTTTTTAACATAAAAAGACCTTGATTTTAAATAGAGGAAACCATTTTGATCAAAAGACTGAGTTTTGTATTGTACTTTCAAAGAAGCAGGTATAGACAGCTTGTTAACTTGAAGCATGAAGTAGCCCTGATCTTCAGAGACTCCATTTCCTATGAAGGGACATCTCCCAGAAGCAAGTCTTCCATCATTGTCTGTGGCCTGTGCCAGGCCAAATCCCAAAGAAATCAGTGGAAGCTCATCTTCATTTATTCTAAGGTTTGTCCTCCACTGACTTGACAACATGGGTGATCAAACCATTGGAAAGTTGTAAGGAAACATAGACACAGTTGCTGCTGCAAAATGGCAAAAGCAAGACACGCTAACACCCATGCAGCTACTTTTGTGCACTACACAACCCAGCAGAGAAGATTCTTAAGCAAGAGGGATTTTTCAATGGGCACTATCACAGCAGTACCTCTGCAAGAAAAAGATGTGGTAAGAAAAAAAAGACACCTGAAAATTTGTTTTCTTCAGAAATTCTGTGTTCTTCAACACTGATGTTCATTTTCTTATTGACCTCGAGGAAGCCCTGCTACATGCATTTTGGCTGCTTAGCAAAACCAAGCAAGAAGGACTGCCAGGTATTCGAAGTGCCTGCCCATCTTTTCCACGACCCCAAGATGAATACTGCTCTCTATATATACTGCTATAAACGTAGAGTCTGGTCACATTCCCATCGAAGTTAGAGGCAAATTTCCCATTGACTTTAACAGTGGAACACAGGGCCTTTACAAAACAGACAGGGCACCTTTGTATTTCCTACTGAATATGAAAAAGAAAAACCTGAGCACTGAAGTCTTTGATCAAAAAGAAAACAAACACATCTTACGGGCTTTTTAATAACTTTTTCCCCAATAAAAAGAGTAAAGTTGGTCTGAAATTATTATACCTCTTTGAAGAGAAAGCATATTTTCTTCCTAGCTAGGCATTATATCATTCAATCTATGAACACAGAGATGTAATATAAAGTAATAAAGAGGAAATACAACATCAAGTAAGATTCAGACATATTAAATTGCTTAATGAAAACACAAGAGAAAAAGAATGAGTAGAAAATATGGTTTCCTTTATTGAGAAAAATCCCTTTTCAACTGCTTAATCAATAATAAGGTTCATATTTCCTGACTTGAGATATTTTTTACATTTATTTTTTTAGAAAATTATTAAATATCTTTAATGAATATAGATTGTCATTTTTCTGCAGCCCAGCCTGGCAGCTTCCTGGATAGATTGTTCTCTGCTTAATCTGTTTCCCTTCTGCAGCTGACTGTTCCAAGCAGTGCATTTCATAATTTCATTTCAGATAATTCTTGTCACTGAATTTTATCCAGTAAATGTAAATACACATTTGCAAATGCACCTGGGGAAAAGGAAATCCTGTAGGATCATGCTGCTGGTAATTTGGAGATGAGTCAAATTAACATGGAACATTTGTTATCACTTAACAGTTTTATGTTCTTGCACTGCAGAGCAAATTGAGGCTATAAGAGTATTCTAGCCAAACCGACAATATTCCTGTTTCCGTATTCTTTGACCTCAATTCACTATCCATGGGCTATTAAATATCTGGAGTCCAGTGACCAGGAGGTAAGAATGTAAGACTTCCATCAGCGCATGAGGCCTTAAACCCACCTACTCCACCATCTTCTGCCCGAGTATCTATGGTACAGTAAGCTTCTGAACCTTCTTGCTCCATGGGGTGGAATATCAGAATTACCACTTAAAGTAGCTGTCACCCCTGGAAAGCTGTGGAGCACTCATCTTCTCTCAGGATGCAGAGGGAGCTTTACATTTTCTGCTCAACACGGCCAGTTTTCTTCCAGTATGGGACTGCAAGCACCCAGTGCCAGCACAGTATATTTGGGTAAGACCCAAACCTCTGCATGCAGTTCCCAAAGGAGGCGAGGGGAAAGGCATGGCAAATCTATAAGATGACCTTAACTGTGGTATCTGCAGGTTTGGAGCCTCCGTGGTGCTGGCAATCTTGTAGGATGCAAAGTCTGTGGCACAGAGACCTACGGAGATCACGGAGAGGAACCAGAAAAATCCCGATGCCTGGAGATGCTGGGATGGAGAAGGAGGCCCAGGGTACCTGCAGCAACAGTGCAGGGAAACAGGTATGGTTTGTGGAGTCCTAAGAGGCAGGTGTGTCAATAGGCAGCAGTCAGATGTGCCAGGAGACAAGAAGTACCAGCAGGAGTAGTACCCTCCAGGGAAGAGGTGGTGGGCACAGAGGGGAAAAGGTGCCAGTGGCTCTCAGCCATATGGAGATGTCAAAAAGTTTGATCACTCCTGGACCAGCCCATTTCTTCTCTATTTGTTCTATGATCTGACACCAAGACAGCAATCCAGCTCCTACACGTATGTAAGAACTGCTGCTTTGCACAACAAGTATCCAAAAAACGAGTCCAGGGCCAGCAGACACAAGAGAGAACTTATGGAAAATAGAGGTCCTTCCAGACTGGCACCAGATGCCAGCTGGGAGGCTTCCAGCATGGCACCAATGCTTAGGTTGTACTTATTCTTTGGCAACTGGTCCCAAATTGAAAAAATAAAAAAGTTTCTACAGTGACAACAGTTTGTACAGGGTGTGTGATCTGCAAATAGCCAGATCTCAACATTCTCCCACCCCAGACCACTGGTGATTTAAGTCCACCATTCTCCTTCCCTGAACAAAACCCCATGAGTGCCTCTTGAGAGATCACTAAAATTTAGTGAGTATCAGCTGAGGTTCCCTAAACTACACTTTATAAATAAGGGGTGGGAAAATAACAGTGTGCAGAGTGCGGTGCCTGGTTTGAGCTGCGCCCGTGGCCAAGCGGCAGGCAGGTCAGGGGGGCTGGACCCCTCCTCAACGTACTGCATGTGCCGCCCAGCACCAGCTGCAGGGGATCAGCAGCTCCTTGAGATGCTTGGGATGGTCGTGCTGGGGTGAGGGAAGCCACAGAAGGGGGTCAGGCAGACAGAGAGTAATACACCATATCGTATTGAAGTAATCTTATTTACACATCCGAGTTAAATTTGGCTAGTTTCTAAGGCATATTACTGTAGGCAGTACGTGCATATCACCTGGAGCATCATCTCCCTCCATTATAAACCTCTAATGATGGTTTATAAACAGAAATGCGGTCAAGCTAGAAATAAGCTGTCACACAAAACGCTAACATCTCTAAATATCAGGAGTATCCGAGACATATTTTTTTTTTCTCATTAAAAATATTCCATTTGTTTTTCTCAGAGGAAGCAGAAGTCATAAGAAAAATCAACATTGCGTTACCTAATCTTTCTCATTTTCATTTTTAATTCCCCCAGCACGGGGCTGGGACAGCTCTGCTCCTTTGCAGCGAGTGCCATGACAACCAAGAGACCCATCAGGTATCTGCATAGCCATTCTGCTTGTTACCTGGGGAAAAATGTACGCACCAAACAAACTCTTTTTAAACCTATTAAATATAAATAACTAATTTGATATGACCTAGATAGCTGAATGTAATGTATCATAACATCCCAATATAAAAAAAAACCCTAAGTGTAAAAGCATTTATATACATTATGGAGACTAAGTAAAGTTGCTACAATGAGTTCATCAGTTGTATTATGTTTTAAGAGAAATTTTCCTTAAACAAAATGCTTTCAAAATGAAAAATGCAAGTATGGTATTCAAGACTTTAGGTACTAGTTCTACACTATAAATACAAATTTCTATGAACAGTGTAGTTAAAGCACTTTGAACATGTGTACTTTTATAAATTATATACATCACAAATCTGGATAATTAGTATCCCTGAAGAAAAAAGTATTTTAAGTTGCCCTTAGAGCTCTATCTTTTGTGCCTTACTGGAACATAAAGCGCACATGCAAAACACCACCGCTTTGGCAGTACTACAGCAGAAACAAGCTGTAGTTACACATTGAAACATGAATAAGCAAAATAAAAATATATTAATTTCTTGCCACTAGCCATTACACAAACACCACTTATGAACAGGTATATCCAACTCAAGACTGTATCCAGTCTTGTGTTTCTCTTTCATCTGGCAGTTAATCGATATATGCTAGAAATTTTATGTGATACCACTGTCCAGTTTGCATTTGATGTGCAAACATGAACAGTATATCCACCTTTACTTCTTGTCCTTATAAATCATGTTATCATTTTCACAGATAACCTATTTAAGTGTCCTAATGTTTTCCCTAAGAAGCACTATTGTTCTGGCAGCTGGCCTTTGCAAGAGAACGTAAGACACTCATCCAAAAAATGACAGAGCTGTAAGACCAAGCCTCATGTTCTTCAGCTGACTCAATGCCTTCATTTAATTAGCATATCTTTATCTCAGCCATATTTAAATGAATGCATTTCTTGGTAATACAGGAAAAAGGCCTAGCACTTGTACCCTATGACTTACTTAGGTAAAGAAACTGCTTTAAAGGCGAAGGGTTTGGGGTTCTCTGGCTGATTTTAACTTTATTCAGTTTAATTCTCCTGTTCTCTAATCAGTATTATCCCATTTTACTACAGCTTCCTCCTCAAGTATGTCTCCAGTCTTCTTCCTTCAGATCACTGAATTCCCAAAGCTTTTATTTTGTATTTGATTGTATTTCCTTCCCTTAAATGTCTCTCCAAACACTTAATTGCTTTTTTCAGTTTCCCAGATAACATCCAGAGATGTTCAAACATTAATGGCTTTGCTTCCAGCTACTGACCAGCCATATAAATCTGTTCACACACCACAACTCTCTTCATGAAAATTGGGTTCAATTCTGTCCCAAACTTCAATACAAAATCTGTTTGAAATCCGCTGATTTAAACCAGTGTGCTACTAAAAACATAATTGTCGATGCAAAACGACCACCTTTGTGACCCTAATGTTTTGACACATTTGAATCTGTCAGGAAGTCCAAAACAAATGAATTTCATTTGTAGCTGGTAGACAAAATTCATTTGGGTGGAGGTTTCTCCATAAACTAATTCCATTAGACTCACCGCTGCCTTTCATCTGGTACCACACTCATTCATCTTTCGCTCAGAAACAGGAAGAGGAGCCTGCTGCTTCTGCCATCCCTGATTCAGACCACATGAGCTCCAGTGAAGATGCACAAGTTGGCTTGAGGCTGAAATTTGGCGCACAGGAGCTGGTGACATCACTTTTTCTCTGCTTGAGACCAAACTATGCTGACAGAAATGCAGCAGAAAGGACTATAGGAAAACACAACTGAACTGCTTGTACACTTTGTCCTCTGCGGAATGTTCTATATTAAGTTCTTATTCCTCTGCTTCATGGCAGTCTACATGGGGGGAAAAAAAGATAAACATTTAACTAACCTGTGAGAATACTTCTCAAGGTCACCCCAATTATTTATTATCGGAACTTTTTTCTTTAGTTTGCAGCTGTTGCAAGAGAATTCCTTTCACTGAAGTATCCCCTGGCTGTAGTTTCCAACAGAAAATCTATTAACTGGAATTGAATAACAAGACTACCAGGTACGCACAGCTGCATTAGAGAAATGTATGTTATCTGGTCATCTCTTGCATGTTATTCCATTTTTTTTTTAAAATTTAAATGAGTGTTTGAAAGAGGAACATGGGAGTATAAGATTGAGAGGAAAATTACGTAAAAGCAAAAGCATCAAATAATCCCTGCTAAAGATATTTCTAAAAAAAAAAAGAGAACCAGAGAAATGAAGCGCCATATATGACCCAGGGTTAACTGTACTCAACGATCTATGAAATATATGTACAGTTGTATGAGCAGAAACAGAAGGGTGCGAAATGTTTTCAGCACATGAGAAAGACTGACTGACTGATGCACAAGCACAATGAGCCACAGCTCGTGGAGACCCAAACCAAACAGATCACTGCTCGTATGAGAAGCAGCAGGTAAATAGGAAAGAAAATGTAGAAGCTTAACAAACAACAGGACTATGGTCTGACACTGGGGGGGATTATAAGCAAAAGCAAACAAGGACAGTAAGTGATGTCAAGGGTAGAGAAATCAGCTACATTAGATGTACAGGCAGCAGTACCCAGTTCTGGGAATTCTGCATTTTGGGACCAACTGGGATCTCCTTTAGATCAGATGACCATGTGGGGATCATGTGAAAATAATTAAATGAGAAACTCCTCGCCCTCCTTTGGACACACAAAACCAGACTTTTGATCGGAACAATTCCAGGGAGAGGAGCCTCACGGACCACTTCAGTGTGTGAGAAGTCCTGTGCCAGGCTCGTGGGAGCACATGATGGCACAGAAGTACCAGCCAAGCTTCCCAAAGCTTTCAGTCCCAGGTGGGTGTCCAAGGCACTATTGTGCCATGTTTGCATTTCAAACACCCATCACATGTATCCCACCCCCTTCTTCAGTGAATGCAGCCCACAGGAAACCAAGATATCGACAGAGCTGTTTTCTTGTATCGCAGTGGGCCAGTGTTACGGCTTCTCTGGCTCTCACCTTCTGCAAAGCATTCAGTCTACCAGTGAGAACCCTCATTTGAGGTTCAAATGAGGGAAAAGGGAGGCTTGATATGGTATTTGCTACGCACAATGCATGAGCGAGAAAGAAATGAGTCAATTTCTGCTGCATTTAAGGATATAGACTTTGGCATCTGAATTTTCCTCCTCCCTCTATCAGCCCAATGCTGCTTTAAACATGTTATTTTCTGGCTGTCTTCATTTTCAGTGCACCATTCCTCTGTCATTCTCACTGTCACAAGAATCAATAGCATTAGGAATAATGCAAGAGCATTACATGGGCGGGGGTGTTGCCTTGCAGTAACTTCTGGAGACAGAGAGATGTGCTTTATTAATTTATCATGTATCTTTGACCGGCTCTTTTCCCCTTTGCTCCCTTACCTCCCTTCCAGGGCTTTGTGCTAAGGCTGCGCAACACTGAGAGGCTGTAATGCATATCTTTATTTTACTTAGATCAAGCGGTCAGGAAAAAGAATTCTTCTTTTCCTACAAATATAAAATCACCTTTGATAAATATTACACTAACATGTACAAGGTCTAGGAATGACGAAACTTGCTCCCTGGTTTGTGAGACAGAAATATATGTAATAACATTCCCGCTCAAAAATTCAACAACTAAAACCACTGTGACAATGAAGAGTTTTGCCACACGGAAAATGGAAGATTGCTAGTTTCCCAGTGAGCGTCAGTTCCTTCTCCTAGCCCTGGATGAAGCCAATAAAAATGCTGAGAAATGCTGAGAAAAAGTCACATTCATTGTATTTTATTCTGTCTTACAGCACAACGCAGTTAGAAGACAGGGAGAACAGGACTCTATTACCTTCCTACATGATAACACTGATGGACTGAGAAAGCAAAATCAAATGAGATATGTTACTTGAGTTTCACATAATAATATTTCACAAGGAACAGTTTTTGAAATTGTGGACACACTTTTATTCCTACCACAAATGTCAGTGTAAATGAAACCAGCTCATACCAGGAACCACTGACCAAGAACACCTGCTACTCCTAACAGCAACTGCTTGTTGTACACGCTGTTTATCGACCTATTCCATAAACTGCATTTATTTCTGTTTATAAAGGGTTTTAATGTGAAACTAATAAAAAACATTAAGATTGTTGTTTCATAGTCACTAACACACAGACAACAGAAATGTCATTTTAAAGACACGTTAAATAAAACACTGGTTTACTTTTTCAGCTCTGGCTGCCTAAATCAGCGCTTACTGTAAGGGTATAGGATCAGGCTGACTTGTCAGTACTGCCCACCAGTGAGAAGGAATGCAGTCAACTCCTGAGCTGCCACCAGCAACAATAAAGGACAAGAATCCTTCCACATAAATACCAATTTTATTTTTGCTGAAATCTAGACTTGTTGTTTCATGGTATTTTTATAGACTACACTTCATATGCATTACGTTACAGGAAGCAGTTATGATGCAAGAATATTGTTACAGTCCCTTTTATAGTTATATTATGAAATAGTGCAAAATGAAAGGAAAAAACTGCTTCAGTAGACCACTGAGACAGCATTGTACTCCAGGAGAAAAAACTAGTGCAGGCCTCTGTTTGTAGCATTCAAAAATCTTTCCTCTGCACAATTGTAGGGTTTATTTAGATACTCAGAGTAAGGAATATTTTGCTGTAAGAGAAATAGCTGCCATTTGTTACTGGGAGAAAAGTCCTTTATGAATGCTTGTATAAGACAGCTTTATGTTCCTCTGATATACCATTTACCTGATTTGCCATAAACGTATTGCTTCTTCAAGTACCTCAAAAACAGCAACAAAAAACAGAGGCAGGGTCAGTCAGTCACAAGAGTACACACAAGTAGCTGGAATGCTGCAGTTTCTGTTTAAAAAGAAAATAATTAAAGCAATAGATTGGAACTGCTACTTTTATCTCTGCCTAGCCCATCCCAAATAATACAAAAGTTCTCTTGTGATTGGGAAATTACTACACATTTTAAGTGAATGAAAAAGGTGATGAAACGTTACAAGGAGACAGAGAGGCACGTGTCTTTTTATATGATAGGACAGTATTTATATCATGTCATTATCATCTGAGAGAGATGCATTGGTTTTGATAAGAAGGAGAGAGGTGATTCTTCCTTCAATGGATAACATGGATATGCACATATTTTGCTTAATTTACATCTACAAATACACTTGCATGTCTTTTCCTGATAGTTCATGATGCAATTTATAACCTTCACTTCAGAAACAGCAAGTCTAACATTCCCAGTAATTTTGTAGCACTGACAACATAACAGATCACCACAAATATGGCCCAGAGTCACTGCGGTGGCACTATGGGAAATACAGTACGCACACAGCCTCCAGCATGTGCAGGTGCCAAAGAGGAGGAGAAGCACACAAATCCTTTCCCTTTTGTAGGTTCACATTGTTCCCATTTCCTAAAAAACAGGATTAGGCATGTGTCAGCTACACCAGCTCCTACAATGTAGGGAAACAAAAAGGATCCTTTAGCTGCAGCAGTAATGGGAGATTCTTTATATTTTTCTTTACTCAGAGAAACATTTTGAAAAGTTGTCTTGCAACTGAGGTCAAGGTTGTAAGTGAGGTTAATACAAGTTTCCACCTGTGTTAAGAAGTGATGGAAATGGAAGAGTTTTCTTATTCTCTTCCAAACTAAAATTCACCTGGGAGGCTTTTGGAGACTCTAGACAAGGACTAGTGCTTCATTCCTTTTGTATGGCTAGAAGTATCCCATCTTGCTTCTACAGCATGAAGAGGAACAGGTACTACTGTAACATGCACAGATCCTTTACATCTTAAGTTATTTAGAACAAATGAATTTGAAACTTCCTTATTTATCCTCAGAGGAGTTGTCTAAGGAATTCAATATTCACAGTTATGTATTTTTAAACAAAACACTTAAAATTATATCAGTAGCATACCAGCTGATGGGCGTTTTATGCCCTGTTCATATAAAAGCCCATTCAAATAACTGTGTTTCAGCCTTTGGGGATGGGAGGGAGGGAGGCTTTAGCTGAACTGCACGGTTAGCACTGAGGAATCCCTGCACACATCTCTAGCAATGTAATTTTCATGTTCTTTCTCCAGCAGACAGCAGCACAGTCATTAGAGAATATAAGAGTTTCCCAAAGCTTACTATGCTTCTCCTCTCTACATCTAGCAGTGACTTGTCCACAGTAAGCCTTTATACTCGACTATAAACCCACCAGTATGGGTTTGGTCTACTTAGTTTAGATTTCCTAGTTTTTCACACCAGCTGTGCTTTTTATGTCCCAACAGGATGCTTTGAAAGTCCTACCCTGTACAGCATCATCTGGGGTTCAACACTCAAGACTTTTCACCTGATGCTTCATTTTTCCTTTTCACTTTCTCCAACTGGAATCTCCCTTCCCATCAGAAAAGGCTGGCTAGTCCATCATCATGCACACATATTATTCTCAGCTGAACTGTGTCTTTGGCAATCAGATTGTGGTAAATAAAAGGTATGGCCCAGGGAGGGTTCTCCTTTGGTTCTTATTTGCTTGTGAAGCAAGAAGGAAAGGGATGTTTCTTCTCTCTGTGTAAGACCCAGTTACCAAAAGAAATAATTGTGGAAATTCTGTATCTACCAATCTGCTATCTTTTTCTAAGAAAGACTATTCTGTAATACACTCACTTAACCCAATTATATGATTGGGTTTATCTTTTTACATGTGCTTCTTTCTTTCTGATGGCAAGCTTATCATTGCACTCCGCACTTATGCAAAGCAACCTCTTGGACAAATCTTGCTCGACAATTTTACCAAATGATAGCTGTATTTTAATACGCCTGTGATCCAACAGACAATAAAGTAAACAGGGAAAGCTCTGCTGGAGCCAGACTCTCTGGGCTTTTCAGCTGTTTCTGTATGTAAAACAATTAATATACATGTACATATTCACGCATGGGGGAGAACAAGTTCAGATTTAACTGTCAAGATGCATATGTGCGTACCAGAGTACGCAATTTGTTGTTAATAAAAAAATCTAATAAACAATGCTTTGCAAGTTTACTTTTCATTCGATAAGCTCAATAAACGCAAGTGCTGGCTTTCTCCTAATCTCCTCTCACCAAATAACCTCAACATAACTTATTCTACCCACAGAAAATTTTCACTGTTTATCAGTTTAAAATTGATCACTCTTTTCTTGTTCACTGTTGTAATAATGGCTCTGCAGCTGAAAGAAAAGGGCTTTATTCGCATAAATAAAAGGAACACAGTCATATTCATGTTAAGATATTTCCCTCATATCGTATAAAAATGGAGAAGGAAACTGTTGGAGGGAGAGGGTTGCCACTCTGCAAATTTCTATTAAATGGAAGCAACAATTCCACGGAGTATGGCTACCCAGTTCTGGCAGTTTTTGCCCGCTTTTATTCCACTTAAATTTTACTGAATAAAACTGTCTTCTATTACATCTGCATTTCTATTTGTCCTACTAAAGCAGCATCCTGCTGGCTGCAACACTAAGTTTCACTGAGGTCATCGATAGCTCAAGGTATTCAACATCTCCCTTAGATTCTGATCCAAAATTGATCAAGATAACTGATGTCTTCCTCTTAGCAGAGTACGTTTCACATCACAGTTCCCTGGGCAGGCCCTTTTTCCACCAGGTGGTCTGTTATACTCTACACCATCTGCACACTTGGCTGTTCAGAAATCGTGTTGTTGACATGTGGGTAGGAAATTCCCTTATACCTGAGGCACACACAACTGCACACTGCTGGCTAAGGCCATACTCCCTTAAAGTCAGAGGTGACTCTTCCAGCAATATCGATGGGAGCCGGAATGGATCCCTTTGTCAGCATACCACAGCCCACAAACCCAACAGTATTTGTAAGCTACTAAAGCTGAAAAATTTAGAGGGAAAAAAAAGATATGTATTACATGTGCTGGCATGGCCATAAACAAATTTCACCTACTCAAATGAGTTCCCTCTAGGTGTCTCTCTCCAAAAATATGTCTTCTATTCTTTGTGGACTTTTCTAAATATCTTAATAAAATAGCAGCACATTTAAGAACAGCATTAGAAAAGGCAGTCACATATTGTTAAGCATTTCATGCTTATTTTCCATGAGTCCAGCAGGGGTCATATGAGGGACAGTGACTTTTTTTTGATACTGTTTTCCTTCCACTCCCTCACTTCTCCAGGGGCTGTACAGCCACAGAGGGGCAAAGTGGGAGCTGGAATAGCTCCAAGGAGCCGGGCTCATCCCCTGGGCTGCCGTCCATGACACAGAGTGGTAAAAAGTGCACTGTCCCTTCACCAGCATACAAGTCTTGCTGCAATTTGGCTCTAATGATTCCAGCCCACGACCTCGGGGACGTGCAATTCCACGTGGCGATGTTGCTCTAGCAAAGTACCTTATCTCCTGCTCCATCTGTGTAATTTTTTCCCCATGGTGAAATACAATAGGGCTGAGCTTACTGCCTTACCCCCTGGGAACTTCTGACTATTGAATGCTTGATCTCATAATCCTAATACTGTGTGGAAAAGGGTTTTGATATTTAAAAAGTCTTCCCAAAAGTATTTGATTAAGTAGGTCAGTCTCTTACCTAGATGACATATTTCCCTCACTTTACCAGAGAGCAGTCATTAGGCTGTACTTTCAAGCAGTGTTTTACCACTTAAGAAATTTGCCTGCACTCAGCTAACAAATACATGCGTGGCCTTTAACTGTTTATCTCTGGCTTTCTACATCATTGGTTTGGCCTTGCGAATGCAAGTTGGCACCTGGCCTCAACTCCCACTGAATTCATCTGAGCTGAGGATCTCCAGCATCTTACCAGAAATGCACAGTGTAAATCATCCTTAGGCCTTTTGTATAACCTTTTTCCTTCTTCACTGCCTACATCTTCTGGCCCCTCAGATCTTAAGCTGATACCCTGAAGGGAAGTGAAGGTATTCTGTTGTATCATGACACATTCACAACATATGTGTAGTTCTACTTGATGCTCGTCTCTGCTAGTCTGTTGCTTCACTGCATAACCTCTATTTTGCTGTATTCTCCAGCAGTCCGCAGTCCATCAAAGTTAGTTAAAATATGAAGTTCCTCTCTACAGTCCAGGTGGTTGACATTGGGTTTAATTCCCTTTCCCAGATCCTAGGATTTAATAATTTCTGCAGGTGGTCTACCCCATAGAACTTTATTCCCAAACACCAAGGCTTAAGTTTGCTTTGAAACATCAAGTGCATTTATTTTATTTTACATTTATTTTGATATTATTTTGGTATAATTTCTTCTAAATCTAATAATCACTTGGTTTCATTTTCTGCACTGTATGTATTTTCTTTTGTTCCATCACCCAAGTAGTTGTTTAATGCTTAGCTGTAAATTTGCATTTGTTTGATCTCAGGTGTCTTTCTGCCTAAAGAATTAATGGTGCTTTTGATAATATATACTCCAAAGGTATATTGTTTTGAACAAATCTTTTGACCTACTTGTTTCCATAATGTTTGAGGTTTCTGTCAATGTGATTTCTCTTTATCATTTTTCTTCCCTTCACTCTACCAGAGGCTGATTTTCTTCTAACGACCTATTTCATTTCAATTCAGTAAAACTCTCTTTATTTTTTAATTTTCTTAGGTTACTGAAGTCCCCAGATTCCAAAAACATTAATTTTACATTTTGTCAAATAGAAGGAAGTTCAGTAGATTCAAATAGAACCAGACTGAATAATCTTACCTATGTAACGTCCTTTTTCCTTCACTTTGAAAAATTCAGCAACTGTGGATGAAATTCTTGTTCCTGTGATAGGTTGAACAGAAAATTAAAGTAAGTCTTATTTCATTAGATCTGAAATATAAAACTTGTTGTCTGTTTTCAAAAAAATAAAAAAAAATCAATTCTTTATACAAGTAACATGCAGACACTCCTGATCCATCTAGTAGGAATTTTATTTTACAAAGACCCCAATCTTGCAATCCAATCTGAAGAGGAAAGCCCTTTCACTTCCACTGAAAGCCCAGTGAATCTATGAGGTACTAGGCTTACAGAGGTGTTCTGGCACTAAAAAAACCAGACAGGCGCATAGTAAGATCTTAAAAAATGTACAGAAGGTGAATTCCTATTGAAATAATTTCATAGACTCATAGAATCATAGAATGGTTTGGGTTGGAAGGGACCTTAAAGATCATCTAGTTCCAACCCCCCTGCCATGGGCAGGGACACCCTCCACTAGACCACGTTGCCCAAAGCCCCATCCAGCCTGGTCTTAAACACTGCCAGGGATGGGGCCTCCACAACCTCTCTGGGCAACCTGTTCCAGGACCTCACCACTCTAACAGGAAAGAATTTCTTTCTAACATCTAATCTAAATCGACCCTCCTTCAGCTTGAACCCATTACCCCTTGTCCTGTCACTACACTCCCTGATAAACAGCCCCTCACCATCTTTCCTGTAGGCCCCTTCAGGTACTGGAAGGCCACAATTAGATCTCCCCGGAGCCTTCTCTTCTCCAGGCTGAACAACCCCACCTCTCTCAGCCTGTCCTCACAGGAGCGGTGCTCCAGCCCTCTGATCAGCTTCGTGGCCCTTCTCTGGACTCACTCCCACAGCTCCATGTCTCTCCTGTACTGGGCCCCCAGAGCTGGACGCAGTACTCCAGGTGGGGTCTCACAAGAGCGGAGTAGAGGGGCAGGATCACCTCCCGCGACCTGCTGGTCACATTTCACTCCAGCCCATTTCAGTGTCTGTAACACAACCCATTAGATTTTAAATGAAACAAGCCAACAAAATTGAAACATAATTTTGTTTTTAAAACAAAAAAATCCAAGAATTGAGATTTCTGTCCCATGGAACAATAAAAGGCTGCTTTGGGGAAGGTTCAGGTCATGTGTTCTAAAGGACCTCTGATTTTGGGGTAAAACAATTCATCTCTATGAGCTCTGTCACACGTTCAGAGATGTGCTGAGTACCACTTCACTGTTTCTGCTTCCCAGCAATACCAAGTGCACATGCTCCTGAAGCAGCAAAAGGCCTAATTTCACATCTGCACATACAATCCTTGCACCAACAGAGAATGAAGGGTGTGATTGCTAATTTCAGTTTTCTTTAAAAAAGACTATTTTGTTGAAAGGCAGAAGAGCTTCACAGCCAATAAAACATACTTTTAATAAGTATTACAAATACACCAAAAAGGCAATGTTCAGATTCAGGTTATCACACCCAGTTTGAAGATTTGCTTTCCAGGTCGTATCTCAGAGACGTCTGCATTTGGCTTCAGGAGCAACAACATTTTCAAATTACTTTTCATCGAATATGAGAAAAGTTTCACTAAGTTCTAGCCGATATTGGATCCAACCCAAACTCAGAACTAGTACTTGCAGCATGAATGAAGTGCCTCTTAGAATTAAAATATATTTGAAAGTTTGGTTATATATGGTAGCATCTAACTAGATAGACTGTAAATGTTTATGTAATGATAAACTATTAAAAATTATCACTTACCAAATAGAGAAAGGTTTCTGTAAATACCACAGTGATTTCATCTTGGAAAGAACAAATGTTTAGGAAATGACTGCAAGCAAAACTGACAAGTACAGACACAGAAGAAGAACCCCTGAGCTATCTCAAGATAATTTTGCAAATCACTGTGTCATTTACGCAGCAAGTTTAGGAAGCTGCTAAATTAGCATTCTAGGAACTCGCTGGAAATCTTCTTTCCTCTAACAGTAGCCTCAGCATTAGCTCAAATGCCTTTTAACCAGAGGAAACCTATCCTGCAGACACAGAGGTGCGCTGGCAGCAGCGACACCAGTCATGCAGCTGAGATCGGAGCAAGCGTAGCAGCGCTTCGCTAGATCACGGCCTGTATCTGTGTCCGTGTTTCAGAGGTGGCCACATTGGACAGGGTCTGGTTTATTTTAGAACTTCTTGGTATCTGCACTAAAATAGAGAAATGGTAAAATAAAGAAAGAAAAAAGCAAGCATTTTTATGGTGTAACACCACCATGCTCCTACAATTATCTTGAACGCTTATCATTTAACATTATGAGTTAAGGAGGGAAAAGTGCAGAAATTGTTATGGCAAACTGTCTTAGAGGGGAACCTGATTATAAATATTTGAGAATTGTTCTTTCTTAACAAGACAATTTTATCCATATAAATTGTTGCAATTAGGTATTCATTCATTCACACACTCCTGCACCACTGATTAACAAGCTAAAACTGCAACGGTTAAGGCTATGAAGAATTATACACTCTGTATTCATATGGACTTTTACTATCTCTTTATAACTGATTGAGAATGTTTTCTGATTTATATTATTTAAAAAAAAAAAATTTAAACTGCTTGACAAATATTTCATTGTCCTCATACAGCTCACTGCTGCCACTTGTTTGGAAAAATGAAAGGTAAGTTGAAAAATGCACCTTTTCCATTTTCATCTCTAATTGAATTCTCTCTTGACCCCCTTATTCCCCATGGCTGTATTTCAGGTTTTGATGATAAGAAAAAGAATTTTGTATTTGGATAATACAATTTTCTCACTTGCCTTCGGCGACCTTCAGCTCAATTTCCTCTCCCCAGAGACACTGTATATTATAGAATTGAATCAAATTCCTTATTCATAGAAAAAAAGTTCCAATTTAATCTGAATATTCAGCATTTTACACTGGTCAGGGTGATGGATGGCAAATTGAAATGCTTTTGGTTCAGGTAATCAAATGGTAGAATTCAGACTTGTATTGAAAAAAATAATGAAGTCTATTCAATATTCTCATAAGGTGCAAAAAATGCACATTACACAGTAGAACTGGGGCTTTTTCTTATTACCTAACCAATAACATCTCCATTGCAAAAAGTGTAGTAAAACATTAAGAATTTATGGAGGTTAGAACACGCGAAAAGCAGCCACCGTTGAGGGAAAACACAGGCATCTTCCTAAGAGTGCTCCAATGAACAAGTGCAAAACTGGGAGAAAACCAGATCTGTTCCCAGTATGCACATGTAATATTGAATGCTGGCTTACTGAAGCCTTTTAATATGTTTGTAAATGCTTTTAGAGAAATAAACATAGACTTTTTTAATCACTTCAAGTTGATTAATACACTAAACTACTGTAATGCTTCGTTTCCATCCCCCAAAAGTTTTGTCAAGTAACATTATCAGGTATATCACTATTTCTAAAGGACTACCGGTTTCAATTTTTCTTACTGCTTTTGAAGTTCAGCCCCCGAAAAAACTACTGATTTGAACAACTTCAGCTTGGCACCACCTACTGCTGCAGCATGCTTGGACACTTGGACTTGGACAAGATGTTTCCTGGAAAACAAGAGGATAATAATGCTGCATGAATATGGGTTGGTTTAAAAACTCCATCAACAGTTCCTTGCTTTACTTCTAGAGATACATGGAACTATGGAAACTGTTGGGGGTTTAAATACTGAATTAAAGTTATTTCTTTTCTATTTATTTGGAATAAGGAATGCTTAACTGTAGGCACCACCAGCATTTAATTAAAATTGCAATGCAGCAACCTAAATGTTAAGGCACCATGTTAAAAATGTAGTGCACAGCCGTTATCCAGGCCAGGCTGCTGAGGGGAAGTCCCCTTCGGAGTAACTTCCCCGTACCTGGCAGCCATGAGGTGACCTTCACAACCAGGGAAGAACACGTTTCCTCCCTCCACATCACAAGCAGCTCGCAGGGACAGCGCTCAGACTCAAGCTTCCTACGCGGAAACACGGAGCTCTGCATGATGCTGGGCATGCTCACCGGGCATTTATTTTCTATAAGGAACCTGTCGATGGAGTT
This sequence comes from Balearica regulorum gibbericeps, assembly GCF_011004875.1. Taxonomy (NCBI): domain Eukaryota; kingdom Metazoa; phylum Chordata; class Aves; order Gruiformes; family Gruidae; genus Balearica; species Balearica regulorum. Next base: position 143,797,998 of record NC_046184.1, read on the forward strand.
CACCTTAATAGCTTGCATGTGCAGTTTCATAGCCACAGGGTAAAGACGGGGTGTGAAGCATGTGGGAAAAGCAGGCACAGAAGCACTCGCAGGAACAGGGTAAGTGCTCAGACTATCAAGGATAATGGCTACGTTAGAAACATTTACGAGTAGAAGCTCTTAATATTGAACTAACTCTTCCAAATTAAGAAGGGCTGGCAGGAAATGGTGAATGCTAGCAGGAACAGTAACTTGTGATCCACCAGCACAGTAAAGGGAGAAGAGCTGAACCTAGAGACACACACAAATATATACATTTCAGTCAAGTCTCAGATAAAAAAACAGATTGCATGTTTCCAACCTAGCCCTGCAAGAGCAATTTAGGAACCAAACACTACATGGCATCACTGCATTGGTGTAATGGTGGTTCTGCAATGAAAGCCACTAACAGGTACAGCGATGAGTAAGAAAATAGAGCCCAATGACTATTCCCAGATCCCTTACTTCTTCAGGACTAGCAGGAAAAGAAGTCATTAAAATCCATTACTTTATACATTAAAGTGAACAGATACCTTATAGATACACAAAGGAATAATGTGTGGGGTGTTTTCCATAATCAGAACCACAAAAATGAACTTAACATGTTATAGAACAGGATTAAAAAATGTGATTTTGAAGTAATTCAAGCAGAAGCTTGCACTCTGTCCTGAATAGGACAGGAAATAAGTGCGTACTTCTGACTAACCTATTAGCTGCATTTCAAGGTCCAGAACACTACGGACATTTGCTGCACGTGCTTACTTCTGCCGACATTTATTTGGAACGTCTTTTGTGAACACCTCTGTAGGAATATAAAAAGTGTAAGACACACATGTGACAGAAATTTGTACAACATAGTACAAAAGGAGATTAGAAAAATGTTTTAATTTTGTTGAAAAGTTGCATTCAGGTCTTGTTCCTTCCAGAAAAGTTTTTAGTATCCTTTCCTGTAGAAGGGCTAGGTACGGAGTCAGGACAGTACGGCTATGTGAGGAGGTGCTTAAAAGTCAGGAAACGCCAGCATTAAAATACTAATACGACCTGGTGTCATGTTACCATGGGGACTATTCCCAAAGGCCACATTAGCCTGTGGACACTAAGCCCCACGGGAGACCTTTCACAACAAGGAACACCAACAGGCTCTTCTGGAGGGCGGTTCAGATCAGGAACCCAGCTCGAGCTCAGCAGAAGTCTGCATCACCCAGATATATTTAGCCCCTGTGAACACTCCCCATACATTCAAATTATACTCTTTAGCCTCAATTATCTTCCCCAGGAGCATGTGGGACATTATGCAAGCTTTGTCTTCTTTTGGCTTGCACTTTTCTCATTTCCATAATAGTCCAGTATTGTTCTAATGACCCAGATCTTTTATGAGTCCAAATATTGGATCTATATCTTGGCAGTTGCTGACCGCTGTCACATTCACACCTCTTTTCAGCTGATAATATTAAAAGCTAAACATTAATTACAGGGACTATTTCTCTGGGACAGACTAGTTGGGAACAGTATAGTCCATCACAGCTGCAGTCTATTTGATAAGCATTTCTTAAGAGCCAGACTACTTGTCTGCTGGGTGTACTGCCTCACTGACGACTGGGGGAGTTGGGGGCTCTTAAAAGGAGTAACTTGGCTCGAGGTGGCCATTTGGTAGCGCGCCTCAAGTGCCTTCTTCAGAGAAGAAGACAAACAGCATTGTGACAGTGCGCAAAACACCTTGGCCCAGCATTCAAAGGGCTTTTGTTCTTCCTCTGTACGCTAACTGCGGCAAACGTGGAGGGAAGCGGAGGCTCCCGTGTTAGCTGGCACACCGCGCGTTAGCTGCTGATATGCTGTGTCTTGTTCACCGTGAATGCAAGCCAGCTTGGGCAGCAATTTAATAAAGCAGCTGAAGCTAATGCCATTTTTTGGCAGCACATAAGAGAGTTTGTTGTAGGGTCACATATATGCATATAAGGGGTCATGTACCAGCAAATTTTCAGGAAATAGTAGACATGCACATTATTAGACTGAATTGCTGTCTGGCTCCAATATCTGAAATATGTAACCAACTCTTCACCCTAAGTCTCAGCGCTCTGATGCATTTAAATCACAAAAACATGTAGGTTTTTTATGTCTTAAACTAAGTTTCTGGAGTAGGAAAAGAATATAAAGAATGTAGCACCAGATCCTATACAGAAATACTTGAAGAGCAACACTGCTGGAATTAGTGCTGCTACTGAAACAGTATTTAGAATAATAAACACTTTTAAAAAATCTAAGATTGCTTCTAAAATCTTGATTTTAAAGAGATTAATCTGGACTTCTTATACTTTTTTTTGATTAGAATTTTTAAGCCATTAATTTTATATTTCCAAGACTTTCTTTGCAACCACAAGGGCTCTTTTTAACGTACGCATTTAATGGAAGATAATATTATTTCATAATCATGGGACTCTGGAGCTAGAGCTTTATAAGAAAAACACTAAATCTTATTAAACTTGTGATAAAATTATTGGTGTTGGCAACCTTGCAGACATATGCCTAGAGCTGCACAGTGTTTTCCTCCTCTAACTACTGTAACTAAAAGGACTTTAATGAGAGCAAAAGAATGTGGCTCTGTCTGCCCAGAATCTTTTGGAATTTTCACTTTTCCCTAATGAAAATGAAAACAAATACTTTTGTGGGGGGTTTTTTCTTTTTTTTTTCTGTAAGCTTTTATGGACATCTGAACTGACTTTTGTAATGAAGAAGGATTAAGCAAACGCAGGGAAATGATAAATGTGGTTTGTATTAGTGTACTAATTAGCTCATAAATTTAGAAATAGTTAATCTTTTCGTTTTGCAGAATTAAAATAGCGGTCAAATCACAGATCAGATCTTGGAACTGGAGTAATGCAGTGGTGAATTAAAACCCCCTGAGCATAGGTGTCTGATCCCATAGCATTATGAAAACTGGAAATTTTGCTACTGGCTTTGAAGAGCACAACGTGAATTTAACCAAAGTTGTAAAATATTACTCAAGTATCCAGATACTTAACAGATAATAATAAAAAAAAAGTGATTTATCAGGTGCGTGCTTCTCATTGTGTTGCAATGCAACTATTAACTATGTTAATTATTTTTAGTTCAGTGAGCTAATTTAGAGCACTGGTAGCTAGCATAATCTTGTGTTTTACTGCAGTTTCCATTTAATGCATATATGTATGTACATAGATATTCAAAGACCATGCCCTAGAAATATACATGTTATTTCAGAAACAGTTCTGGGTGCCAAGTGACTAAAATATACTTGCCCATCACACGATTTACTTTTCTTTAGAACTGTCAGAGTAGAAAAGAGAGTAGAGGCATTAGCTGTTTTACACTGCCCCCTTGATAGTCTGATGAGGACTGCTCTGATGAAACACGGAGAAATGCATACTCTATCCCAAAACAACTTCGGATCTCGGTTCTTCGGACTGGGTCCTAGCCATGTGGTGGAGATGCAAGAGCCAAGCACCCGGGCATGGTTTACGGCATGGTAGCAGACATGCAGTTGGCCAACATTGCAGGCTGCTGAATACAATAGCTCAGAGTCTCCTCTCCCCTCTAATGGTCGCACCAGGACAATGTTAGAAGAGAACTGGGCTTAGTAACACTCAATGTGGAGAATGAATCGACTCCCATTCTCACACCCCATAAACATCCTCATGCACACCTTGTTAAACACCACCCCAGAGACTGCATTTCAAGCAGTTTTCCATAAACTCCATGTGACCTGGATACAAGGCTAGATAAAACCATCGGATAAAATACAGCACTAGAAATATGTGAACCTGGGATTAGAAGATCAGGGTGACTTAATGAGGAACCAGCCTTCACATCTGGATTGCTGTAAACATTGCCCAATCCAAGGCCCCTGTGGAAAAAAACAACACACCAATAGTAATTCAGTAAAATGTACAAGAAATGTTCATTGCTAGCCCTGCAGTGATATGCAGTAGGAATTAATCTAAAACCATGAGGGCAAACAAGTGCTGAACCAATTTTCTTCTTTGGCTTGCAATGCACCTGCTCTTACAGTATCTACATTTTACACTCTCTTTTTTCTTGCAGAAATGTAAATGTTCCCACATTAAACCAACTACTTGTGTAAAGAGATAGCCAGTGACAAGGCCTTAGTCTAACTACATGGTGTGATAAGGAAGAAATAAAATGTGTCTGCAAGTACAGAACGTTTAAATGCCTGTACTCAAGACACAAGCCAGCAAGTTACAAAGCAATCTGTAATTATACCTCCAGCTAGCTCTTAAGGAGTTGTGCACCAGCAAGCTACTAACCAGACCCTGTATTACTGCAGTATTCCACCTCAAAGTAGTAGGAGAGAGAGAAAATTCAAACCAAGTCTCAATATCAGGCTCTTCTGAGAGCACTGCAGACTGCCAAACATGTGCATCAAGTCAGCATTGCTGACATTTTTTTGTCTGCGTATGATGCTACTTCTGGAGGCCATTTGATCTGTAGTTCACCATTCTAGCTCTATTTTTGGTAAGCTGCTGCAAGAAAGGATGAAGTGGCATGGTTAGCTGGTATGGGTGCACAGTTGAAGGGATTCCCAGTTATTACCAATTGCTTAGCCTTTCCCTTCAGCTTAAGTGAGGCTGCATAAGGCACCCAAAGTCCTCCCCAAAATAGTACCAGCACTAGCAATTTTTGAGTGACAGAATGCTAGACTTCATCTTTCACTAAGTGGAAAGCAACATTTATACTTTCCTGAAGTCTCTCTGACTGCATACCATAAGCAGGTTTACAAGGAACATCACCTTGACAGTGCAACCTCAATGAGCCCTTCTGGCCAAAATTTTCAATTACAGCGACTTAAATAAAAATGACCAGCTTGTCAGAGATATTCAGCATACTGGCTTCCAACTAAGCACATTAGGAAACCAGGACACAGTTATTTTAGTGCTTATATATAGGTTAGAACCGAACTTCAGATGCCTAAATTTGAAATTTGTGAAATGTGTCAGCAAAAGCATTGTAAGAAGCCCGATCAAAATGCAATATTCTCCTTAAAGCAACATCCCAAAGAGTTACCGTAGTTCTCTTCCCTATATGACAGGCATATGAAAAGCTCTAAAATAAGGACTCATAAAGATCCTGCAGTAAACTGCATTTTGATCTCAAGCACGGGTTCCACCTCAGCCTCGCACTCTGTGGAACGATGATGACTCTGCTTTTGAGACCAGATGAGACATCATCTAACACAGCCCTGTGCAACCAGGTGAAGGTAATACTGCAACACATTTATCCTACCTAACTTTAGACTTCTAAAATGTGGTTGTGTATACCTCAGATACTAATTGAGATTCTTATTAATTAGTGGAGAGGAACAGGCCATTTTAAGTCATGATATATCTGACCTAGGTTAGATGTCTACCTCAGGATAACATTAATCAGGCCTCAGAAGTGCTGCTTGACTCCCACCAAGTACAGAGGGAGTGGAGACAACTCTTTCATATCCAGATGTCCAAGTAAAGTTATCAGGGAAGAAGCCCAGCCCTCGTTGCAAAATGCTGATCGGGAATGGGAATATTCCCAATGAACACCGCTGTCCTGTGGCACCATAACACTGACAAATAAGGGCAAAGAAGGACTTTTATATTTAGCCATTAGTGTATATTGGCAGTACTGCTAGTATCACCTTGTGTGTCAAGACGGACAGAACAAGGTCAGAAACGAGCTGTATGCAACAGAGCCAACAAGAACTGGAAGGCAGTGTGGCTCTTCAGTTTCTGCACCGGGGTCAGCACCTCCCCACACTACATGGAGGGAGGTGCTGTGCTACACGAACATACTAGTGTGGGTGTACTAACTCCACTGCACTGTGTAGTTTGGCCCAAGCACTCCCATCATTAATTGGTATGAATTGTACCAACACACTACTCTCTTGCACTTCTTCAACAGAGCCCTGCCTTATCTGAAGTGTAGTCTGGATCTTTTACAACAGTGCTAAGTGCGACCCCATTACTTTAACTTTCAGGTATCAGTTGGATATTGCGCACTCAGTACTTTTATATTTAATCATTATTTAATGGACTTTTAAAAGAGCCAATCCTTAAACCAGATAGATACGCTTCCCATAAATTGTAACACACTAGAACATATTTCTGTCTTCCATACATTGAAAGCAACATAGAAAAAGTGCGACTTCTGTACTTACCACGTCAGCAAGAACATGGAAATAGTAGTCAAAAATGCATTTCAAGTTTCAATTCTTGGTGGAAGATCTGAACAAAGACATTCATTTTACGTATTCTTCCACTTTTGGTGAAGTTTGGGTTCATATATCTCTACAAACACACACCCCTCAGTAGATACACTGCTGAGGAGACCTGATCCATCCAGAGGCACCTTCAAAATATCCCTGTCAATTGCAAGTATCAGTACGACCCGGTGATGATGCCCAAAGCACTTTCTGTTTAACAGAAGACACATTAAATTGATTCCTCTCTCATACCAATGTTAATCATGACAAACTCTTGTATTAAAGTCAGAATTAGTGTTGCTTTGAATATACACTAGTATAAATGAAAGAATAGCGCGACTGTGTATATTTCTCAGAGGGGTTTTTTTTTGTTTCTTTTTTCTTATTTCTCCCGTTCCTCTGGGAGATCTCATTGCTAGTTTCAACAAAGGGCATCATATCTATGCAGATGATATCCAACTCTACAATTCTGTCAAGTCACTCTCTGATCCCCTTCTTGCCACCTGTCTTCAACATGTCAATCAACAGATGGCTACACCATCACTAAGGAATGCTTCAAAGGCATTCAAAATGTTTTAAAAGTCCTCTTTGTTCCATGTCTGTAGCTCTGCTATCAGTCTTCTTAATTCAGCCCTTCAGTTCTCAGCCAAAAATCTTGCTGCTATCTGTAACTCAGTTTTTGTTTTCTTTTCCCCTGCCTTAAAGATACTTCTATACTATTTGCAGATATATCCATACTTTGACATCTGCTTCCTCTGTGTTATGTTAAACGCTTTAGTCTAGTTTAAAATAATGCCATTTTGTCCACTTTGGTTTTCTAAAAACATAATTTCTATGGGCAGGAAAGACAGTACTACTCTGCTTTGAAAAGTGAAGACTCCCTCAAAAACTTTCAACACTCTACAGGTTTCCATGAATGCAGAATCTCATTTTAAGACTTGTGAAAACATATTTCAGTGTCTACAGCAGTAAGTCAAAGCCCTCTGATATACTTACAAAAGTACCACTGCTTTTGCTGGAAGGTAATATTATTCTGAATATTATAAAACTATAACTGTATTGATCTGTACTAGATATCTCCTATGGCATCTAGCCTTTCTTACCTCTGTGTCCTCCAAGACCCAAGAAAGTCCATTCCTTCACTTACCCTATTTTAATCTTGTCTGCATTTTTAGGGCTTCTCTTCAAACAACAGAAAGATGTAAATGGTATCATCTCTAATACAGCCTCACTTCCACAGTACTAACATTCCAAGAATTTGTGATAACAACCTACCATAAATCTTTGGAGCATCTGTCATAGTAAAGGAAGAGTGTGAAAGGAATAAACCAAAGTGAAGCACAGCCACATAAGGAAAAAAAAGAGTAGTGGAAGTAGGGATCTGATGTAAAAATAGACAACTTGCTGATGTACAAAATACCAAGGAACGAAGACATATTAGGGCAAGGCTTGGCTATGAAGATCCCATTGCCATGTCTACCTAAAGAACCTTGCAGGAGTGCCCGTGAAGGCTGGCAACAAGTTTCCAGTGCATGTTACCCAGTGCAGAAAGGGGCCACAGACAGATTGGCACACGCTGTTCTCTTATTCAGGGAGTTATCTTTTTATTTGCTATTGCCTCCACTGTCCCCTCATCCTTTCACGTGTAATCCTGTATCAGTAATGGCAACTACAGCAATTACTTGTGCGTAAATATTTTGTGTTCTCCTTCGAGCAGGATTTAACAGCTGGAATAAGCAGAGGTAAGCTCACGCACTCTGTCAGCTCCTCTCAGAAAAAGTCGGCGAGGAGCTCGCTGTGAGCCAGAGGTCAGAACATGAGGTGGTGTCGCAGCAACCCCATGAATTCCGTTCAGGTGACGGCACCGGGGAGGCCCTGGGACCAGGCCGACACGGGCAGGCAGCCCTGCCGCACCTCGGGAACCGCACCCGTCCCAGCGCGGAGAGCAGGGCACCTGAAGGATTACCGATCAGCCCACAGCTTTTGGGGCGGGAGGCCGAACGACCAGCCCGGGCGCTTCAGTGTCCCCGCCCTGCTCCTAACGGCCGGCCGCTGCTGCCGGCCGCTCCGAGGCCGAGGCCGAGCTGGGCCAGGCAGCTCCCCAACGGCAGGGGGAGAGGGGGGCTGTGCCCATCGCCCAGCACCTCGCCGCGACGGGTGCGGACCCTCGGACCCGCGCTCCCCTCTGACGGAAGCGCCACCACGGCCACTCGAGGACAGCGAAACCGCGCTGCCCCCGCAAAGGCCGCTGGGAAGGCAGGAGTCGAGGAAGAAAACCCACCACAGCCCTCCACCGTGACGTCAGGACGCACGCAGAAAACGCCGCGTGCCCCTCCTGAGCCCCTCCTCCTCCCGTTACCATAGTGACCGTCCGCCGCGTCTCCGGCGGGCAGGGAGCGAGGAGCTCTCGCGAGATGTCGGCGGGCGGGGCGGGGCGCACCCGCCGGTGCGGGGCGGGCCGGAAGGAGGCGCGGATTTGAAGGCAGCGGCGGGAGGCGCGGTGTGGCGCAGGTGGGTGGCTGCCTGCCTGCGGCTGTGTGCTCCTGCCGGGCTCGGTCGCGGTGCGCGTCCCGCTCGTGTCTCTTGCATCCCCCCCTTGGGGTCGCTGGCGCGGCGCTAAGCCACGTCGCTTCTGAACTGCTCGGGGGGCGCTTGCCCCTCTGTCCGCGCGCCGTCCGTCCGTCCGTCTCCAGGGGGAGCAGGTGCGTGGCGGTTCTTCTCTCCTTCTCTCCCCTCCCCGCTCCGGGGGCGGTGCCGCCCTCTGCCCGGCCCTGGCGGCGGGGCTGTGCCGGGCCGGCCTTTCCTCAGTGCTGCCAGCTCCGCGGGGACGGCGGCGGCCCCGGTGTGGGGGGTGGTCGCTGTCGCCCTGCGCTGTGGCCGCGCCTGGCTCTGTGCCCGCCGCTTTGCGACGGCCCGCGGGAGGCAGGCCTTTCCCCTCGGGCCCGCCGAGGCAGGCGGTATGGCCGCCCGCCTCTCCCGGCCGGTCTGGGGAGGGGGCCGCTGGTGCTCGGGGGTACCGCTTCGCTTCCAGGCCGGGCTGGTGCTGCCTGCGGCTCGGTGGCACGGCCGCGAACGGGGTACGAGTGTCGGTCTGAGGAGCTAGTGAAGCGGTGTGACACTCAGTTTCAGCAACGGAATAACTTAACCGTGAAGTTATTAAATGAGGACATTTAAAAAGTTTAACTGGTGCAGTACTGTGAGGCTTATAGTTCTGCCATGGGGTGAAGACTGAGGTTTGATTTTAATAGTACATTCTGCTGCTGGGTGTTCATTTCCAAGTTCAAGCGCTCATTTTAAGGCTTCTTTAGCAAAGTGTTTACATATCTGTGGCCTTCTACATATGGATCAAATATTGATAAAGGCTTAAAAAAAACAGGAGGAAGCACAGAGTTTAGTTAAACTGTACCAGATCACCGAGTAATTTGATTGTAGAGATGATGATAGTAACTTGGGTTCTGTTCTCAGTATTTAGCTCTAGTCCTCTGGCTCTCAAAAAAACATATATTCCCCTTGTTTCAGGTGATCAACTGAACCTGAAATCATACTGTCCCAGTTCTCAAGTCACATCAGGTTTTGCATTGCCTTTAAAAAACTGTAAAAGTCAATGTCAAATAGATTAGTTCTTAAAATATCAAATGACGGTGTGGTACCAAGTGGGCAGGCAAATCAAATCCTGAGGAAGGATCTTTGGGAGTTCAGCTGGGCATCACTCATATGGGAATGTATCCTGCACTGCAATATGCAGTGCAAAGAATTTAAATCAGAATCGCAGACTTCAGAATGAAGTTTGAGCCTTTGCTCTTAGCTCATAATTTCTTGACTGAAAGGCTTGCTTCTTAAATCTTAACTGTACTATCACTAAGGCTTTGCATAAACTGTTTAGACTTTTTAGCTCTTAGCAGGTTCAATTATAAGTCTTTCCAAGGCATTTGTCATAATACATGTGTATTTTAATACATGTTCTTGGAGAACACTTGTTAGATAGCTCTTTGAGAAAGTCTGAGTGCAGTTTCTTTCTCTCCAGTCTCCATCATATACATAGTATGATTTTTAAAAGAAACTATCCCCTAGATTTGACTCTGACTGCTTAATGGCTTACACTTACAAAATGATGTTGTAGTCATGTGTTAGTGTGTATCTCACAACACCTGTTGGTATCTTGAGGGAATAAATGTCAAAACTTCATTAAAACTGTAAGATTAAATTTTTCTTAACAGGAACTCTGGAGTCTGTGAAACACTGCAAGTCAAGTGGCATAAGCAGATGATTGTTGAACTTTTAGTTTGAATTTGATCCAACAAAAAGGGATACTGGTAGAAAATGTCACCTGGGAAAGTTCTGCAACCTGTACTGAAAATGAAGGTGGATGAACTCTTTTTGTGCTGGTTGAGTCAGCCTGCAACTCAGTTGATGCTAAAGGACTGCTTGAGAAGAATCAAGAATGAGGAGAAAACAGAGATTGGTAATGGAGATTCAGGAAATAGTAAAAATGAGAGGGTGACTAATAAAAATTCCAATCAATGCATATTAGGAGATACCAGATTGCCTTTGTTATCTTTCAATCCTCCTCAACTTTCTACTATTCTTCCATTGGCAACTCCAGCTGGCCCAAGGAACGCTTCTAATGTTAGAGCAACACGTCGATCCTCAGGAACCAAACTAGTAAGTTTTGTTTCTTACTTATTAGACCTATGTGTTTAAATGGAAGTGAATTTTGTATTTGTGCTATTGGCAAATTATGCAAGTAATTAGTTTCCCCACAGGAGGTGTCGGGAGTGGAGTGAAGCAGCAGCACTGAACATAAAATGTCAATGTTTGTGTGTCATTAGTGTTGTTGGCTAGGTGGCCTAAACTTCCAAAAGACTGTCCTGGCTCCTTGCAGCTCTGTTGGTTTTTATAAGCTATACATGCCTGACACAAAATGAAAACATGAATTGTTTTCTATTTCAAATAACTCTTCTGGCCAGGGCAATATTGCCCTTGCTCTTTAAAACTGCAGAGGGGAAGGCATCTTAAAAATTCTATATCTGGTACAGCTGACTGGATTTGGTATATCTACCCTGCTTTTGAGCTATAATTTCAAACATCATGCGATACTGACCTTTGTTGCAACTACTCTGTGTTTGCATGTTATGTTTGCTTCAGTGGGTGCAGCATACATAAGGAAAAAATCAAATTAAGCGATTCTTGCTTTCTGAAGTATTGCCTCTCCTATGCAGTAAGGTTAGGGTTCTGTATTCTTGCATTTCTTAACAGGCACGAACAAAATAGAAATGGTGGTAAAGCTAGAAATATCCTTATATTAAAAAAAGTAGACTTCAATAATATCCTTGTGTCCACTAAGCAGTGTCCATTGTGGGGGAGAACCTGTATTTAGAGCTGGAGAATGAAAGAGAACTAACTATAAAAGCCAAAACTTAGGCAGATAGGTCAGATAGCCATGACTAACCAGGTGTCATTCATGAAATACATCTCACTTTTTATATAAAAAGAAAAATCTAGCATTCTATTAGATGTAGTAGTTTAGAAAAGCTATTTAGTAAACTAAATAGATCACAGTTGCTGGATACATCTTGTTTTGTGAGAGGTAACCCAAACCAGGTGTTGATGCTTCAGATGCCACGCTTTCAATAACAGGCCCTTCCATTGTTAAATGCAATATAATTGTGGATAAATGTAAGCCCCTGTGTTTGTTTGCAGTGTGGGTTTTTTATAACTGCCTTGACTGCAAATATTCCTTTGTCTGATGATACGAGGCACTATTGTTAGTACAAGACTCAAATTTGGCTCCACTGAATCTGCATATTAACAGACTAATTGCTTTGGTACTGCATGGTACACTCAGTGCTTCCTTTCTAAGGTCTTGATTTATAATAGACAATGCTCTCTGTGCAAGAGTGATGCCCCTGCCCCCAACCAGAGTGGGGTTTTTTTTTAAAACTTGCAGTTCTGTTCAATCTAATTTCTAGCCCTTTTCATAAATTGTAAAAACTAAACTGGTTAGAAAATGATGTGGGGACTGACAAAACTAAGCATTGCATATATGATCTACCTTATATCAAAGGAGTTAAGAGGTATGCTGTTTCTCCTATAGGACTATAAATTCATATAATAATACTGGTAAGTTGTAAGTGGTCATCACTCCCAATCACTCTACATACTTTGATGTCTCACTCAATACACTGGCCAAACCTCCCGGTGTCCCAGGGAAACCTTCTGAGGTTGCTAAGTTAGAGAGGTTAGAGCTGAGGATGTTTAAAAGTTAGTTACTTCTTGTCTGTTATTGGTGTGTAGTCAATGTATATACTTACCTTTTGACCCACAGGAGTAACAACTGACTACTGTTTTGCGCTAAAATATTTAATCTGAAGTGATGCCTTGATTTTGTAAATATTAATTTTCAAATCTAGCTTGGCAACTTGGAGTCCCCACTTAGTTTCAAGACATCATGCTTCCAGTCTAAAGTTTGTCTAGATTGACTTTAAAATAATAGGGACTTGTATTTTATGTGTAATCCCTAGCCAGACGGCAGGGCATGACAATTGATTTACTAATTTTTTTCTTTATGCTCATGCCATTATATTTCCTGTTCTAGTGAAATGTAGAAAGTTACCAGGTGCTCAAGCTATTGTATTGGATAAAAGCAAGCAAAGGGAGAGTTTCCATTAAAAGCCATTGTTACTTGATGTACTTGATCGCTAACTCATGTACTGCAATTTCTCTTTGTGTGTGTTGGTTGATCGCTTTGAGTAGATCTCGTAAAGAACTACTAGAAGAGATTAATGAAGAGTAACATAATCACTTAATTGGGATTGTTTGTATAGTGCTGAGAGAGAACCTAGAGGGTTAGGTTGTTGGGTTTTATTGTTTGGTGGTTGGTTGGGGGGTTTTTTGTTTGTTTGTTTTGTGGTTTTTTTTCCAAGAAGTTGAGCAGGGGGAAGTTTCTAAGCAATAAGAAATTTATTTGTGGCTTTATTCTGCTGAACTGAAGCTTCATCCAAAAGTTTCCTAATCTTTAAGAAGTGTAAATTACATTTGGAGCAGGCATCAGCTCTTAAAATACCACCAAGAGTTGCATAATTGCATGTTCTGCCATGACAGTGTATTTTCTCATGGAAAGCAAAATATACCCCTTTTCCTTCTCATACTTCCATAAACTACCCACTGCAGTGTCAAAAGTAATGCATCTGGTTTTGTGTATTTCATCATGGCTCACAAATTGAGCCACAATGGTTTTATCTAGCTCGTTTGAGTTTGAGGTCCTCGTCTCATTTCTATAAATGGAAGAAAATGTTTGATAGTGTTTTAAAAAAACCTAAGCTTGTACTGTAGGTCAAGTAATACAGATTTAAATTCTAAATAGCAGTCCTGGAAAATGGTAAAAGTTAATGTGCTTAACTCTGTGTGCCTGAGAGTGATATTTGGAAATGGCTTTTACATCCAGCCATAAAGAACTGGAGAATTATTTCTTTTAGGGCTATGTAAGTCCACTTAGGCATCTTACTGAACTCTTTCTTATTGTATATAGGAATTCTTATAATGCAGTGTACAAGCAGTAAACTAATTTTGGCAGGATACATTTTCAGTATTACTGAGCTGAATTACTACATTTGATTATGGGTAAGGTTGCTGTACTCCTTTTCCTGTTCCTTAAAATGTTCCTGCAAACTTTTTGAAGGACACCAAACAATAAAGCTGATAACAGAAAACTATCATCCTCATGTTGTTACTAGGTAGTAAGTATGAATGTGTAGGAAATCACACTTTCATGCTATGGTTACTGTACTTGTTAGAAAAACATGTTTTGCAGAATGGGAAGCATTCTTGGAAGGCCAGTCTTGAAACTAATTAGATATTTAATCTTTAACACCTTAAACAGTAGCATATGAGCAAAACAGTAAGTGTTCTAATGGCAACTGTTAAAACAGCATTGTCCTGGGTTCAGCTGGGATAGAGTTGATTTCCTTCCTAGCAGCTGGTATAATGCTGTGTTTTGGATTTAGGATGAGAGTAATGCTGATAACATATTGAGATTTTAGTTGTTGCCAAGCAGTCAAGGACTTTTCAGCTTCTCATACCAGCCTGCCAAGGAGAAGGTGGGGGGCACCCAAGAAGCTGTGAGGGGACGCAGTCAGGACAGCTGGCCAGAGGGATACTCCATTCCAGATGATGTCATGCTCTTTCTATAACTGGGGGATCTGGCCAGGAGGCGGTGCAGCTCAGGAACTAGCTGAGCATCGGTTCCAGGTAGTGAGCAATTGTGCTGGTGCATCACTTTTGTATATTCTTATCATTATTGTTATTATTATTCTCCTCTTCTTTTTCTGTCCCATTAAACTGTCTTTATCTCAACCCACAAGTTTTACCTTTTCTCTTTTTGATTCTCCCTATCCCATTGGGGAGGCCTGTGTGGTTGTTTTAGCTGCCTGCTGGGTTAAACTTGAAACTAGCATTAAAAGCACTGTAGCTGGCAGCTATTGTATTCAAGGAGATCTCTTCTCTTTTTTCAGAGGTTAGCTTGTAATTGAAGTTTGAGGGTTATATTTTTATCCAAAATTCAGAAGTTGCCATGTGTTTTTGCTGAAACACTAATGTCTTGTTAGAGGAGAATTTGCTGTCTTTCAAGACAGTTGAAGTCTTCCACTGATTAGCGAGTCCAAAGTAATTTCTCAGATAATGAAAGCACTGATGTGGTCTTTATGTTAAAGATGATCAAAAAGCTGAGGTGCTTCAAACAGGAATTTTTTTTTATCTGGACAGGCCACTTAAAGCTAGGTTCTGGAAAAACAGTAATTCAGGCTTAATCCACATGTACATTTTGAAATCTGGACAGAACTCTACCATGACAATTCCTCTTATGGTATGTTTTAGTGTAAGTGAAAACAAAACAGTGTTTGTTTAAGGTATGTTGTGGGTTTTTTTCTTTTAGGGGATGTACTTCCCCTTCACTTGCATGGTGTCTTTCAGAGTGAGGTCAGTGTCTGACTTCATCTGTTGGACAAATACTGTCATTGCAAAGTCCTGGTCATCTTAGTTATATCGTGTGAAGTGCTTGCTAGCACTCTGTATTCTGCAAGTTGGCTTGTGATTTGTATGTAATGTATTAAAATAACAGAAAATTGGAGGCATAGAAAACAATCTTAGTTTTAAGAGAGTTAATTCAAATTTGTCTTGAATATTTTATGAGTGTATTCTTGTACGGAAAGGAAATTCTCAAGTTTTAAAGTTAACAGCTCTAGGAGTAGCTGTCATGGCTTTCTTCTAACCCTTATCACTACTGTACATGGATTTAACAGTGTTTCTGGCACTCTAGATTATCTTAAACATATGGGGTATACACAATTGTACACTGTTCATCACATTGTCAAAAATGCCAGGCCTCAAGGCCTAAAAGATGCCGCAGGCAAGATGTTTAATCCTAACCAGCTGGTGTGCAAGGCATCTGGGGAAACAATTCACAGAATTCCCTATGGGCATTTTGGGGGGTGGTGGTGCAGAGAGAATGTGATATGATCTGAAGTACTTCAAAGTTATTTTCTGTTTCTCTGCAGGGTCAACCTTTGATATAGAGATGCTTCTTGGACTGGTTTCTGTAGATCCTTTGCTTGATAAGCATACTGTTCCTGCCTGTTATCCTGTGATAATTATTAAAGCTCATTGTCTTGTATTTCTGTAATTAGTAATTTTTTTGCTACTTTACTATGTTGCTGCAGTTTCTTCATCACTACCATTCTTGCCAAATATATGTTACCAGTTCTTTGATTCAAATGGAGTGGTACTACTAGAATCCATTTTAGTTTAAAGGGAGACTAGAATGAAACCTTTTAATGTTGACAGAAATTTGAGCATAATAACATTTAACAGTTGCTTTTTGGAACAAGCCAGTTCTTCTGAGGACTTGAGTGAGAGGGTAGCAAGGCTTACACTGCATCCATTAGACCAGTGGTGGACTATCTCCATGTTCTGCAAGTCTTTTTTGGAGGACCACCTTCTACTAGCAAGGAGAGAAACTATGTTCATAAACCATCAGAAAACTAAAAGCAATGACAGTGTTTGAATCCTGTGAGCTTTTCACTTTAGTTATTAAGCTTTGATGTCAGCCTTGATGTTTCAAGTGTCTATTCTTAAATGCATCTGAGTTGCCACCTAGTAAAGTTTAACACTGGAAGCAACATTAACTACTAAGACTGGGTTGCATAAGCTGTATTAGCATTGCACTGCACACCAGGTTATGCTGTGCAGGACTGAGCGTGGTCTAGCACATACGCTCCCAAACCCTGTGTTATGCAAAGCTAGTGTTAATAGTACCATGTCCCATCACTAAGTGGGGAGAATGGTGGACTTGGCTTCCAACTCAAGCCCGTGACTTAAAGGCAGACTGTAAATAACTTGGTATCAAACTGATGTACTTCTATGATGATAAGAGGGTAGTATGACAGATGTCAGCACTAATGTGTTCACAATAAAGGTCCTTCTATGGTGCCAACAAAGGAAGGACAGCCAGAAGTTCATATTAAGGTCTGGAAGAGTGCAGCTGTAGGTGTTCCTAGAAAATCATTAGTTTCAAGTGTGGTGAAATAATAGTAGTCAGCATAAGCAGCACTGCTAGTATGTTGTGATGGTGTTCTTAAGCTTTGCTGTACTGAAAAGCTTGGAATAGAAGAATCTTTGTCCTGACTAGAGAACTAGCTATTCATTTTATGTAAAAAATGAGAAACTGAAAGTTATTCACTGTTGTAGCTTTTTGCTAGTGCTCCTTATTCTAACTGCATCTTGTGCCCTGTGACATAAGTGTTACACTTTTCTTAGCAGTAGTATTAATTCTGTTTACACATTGTGCTTTGTTAGAAATAGTGATCTTCTGTCCTCTTTCAAAGTGGCAGTTGCACTTGAAAGAGAAGATGTTTCTGTCCTACTGGAAACTCATAAATATTTCTTATATGCTGCATCCAGTCTTAAGAGGCTTTGGCATTTCTAGTGCTGAAAAATAATTGAATTCAGAATTATGCATGGCTTTCTTCAAATTTAAAATTCACCTGAATCCTGACACAGGACAAATTCAAATATGTGGATGAAATTTCTTAATCACAGGCACTCTCTCCTGTGTAACTGTCACTTAAAAGCAAACCAACAAAAAAACATAGCTGTATGAGATCATTACTTCCAGTTGCTTCTCTCTGCCCAGTCTTTCAAAACATTTCAGCTTAATTATAGCTTTACATCAGTCATTAAAACAGTTAATTCTTTTAACAGGTGGCTAGTCTGGGGAGAAATTAGATATTGATATAGTGGAGATAGCTCACTCTTTTTTTCTTCAGTGATGCTTGAGAACCCATCTTATATTTTTGAGAACATCTCCATATGCCCTACGCTTAACTGTCAGCAAGAAATAAGCTTGAGGCCAAAGTATGTATGGGCTTCATTACAAAATAATTAATGTAGTTCATCCAGTGAACTAGTTTGTCCACTGATAGACCTAGTCAATGACTGCACAGAATTTGTCAGCAAGCAACGTTATGAGAAAAACCTACAAAATACCAGTGGTAATAGTATATGGCTGAGTCTTGCAAATTTAGAGGTACATACAACTGCCTTGAAAAATCCAGTGAAAGTTAAGTTGCCTAAGTAGTTGCGTTGGTTTGAGAAGATACCAGTTAAGCACTCTTGTTATTTTCTGCGGTCCACAACAAATGGTTACTAAATTTAATGTTCTAACTGTGGCATTAATACATAAATAACTCCTTTGGGTTGGGTTAGTCTGGTGTTCTTGTCTTCAAGTTAACCAGATGGTACTAATGTCTTGGTAGATAAAATTAGATTGTCTTCTGCAAACAACAGATACAATTTAAAATGGATCCATAGAAAGCTAACCAGTGATCGAGAGATGTTTTTAAAAGTGTGTTCTGGTACTTCATGTTAGATGTGCCCCTTTTGTGTAGCAATCGCTATTCTGTTAAAAAAAAAAAAAAAAAGCTGGAAACTATAGAGTCACCCATGCAGCATTCCTTGCCCTCAGTTTACTTGCAGAGATAATGGGCTCTTCGGGCTGTTAGGATGTGTGCTTAAATAACCTTATGCATACTGCTTAGTTTTATTTCATATGGAAATAGCCTTATGTATTTGTTCTATGTAGATCTTACTAGTAACTGCCTGACTTCAGGCAGCAAATGAGATGAGTTGGGAGACTACAAGGAGACTTTCACAACATTTGTATAAACCTCTATGCAAGGAGAATGCAGGGAAAGACCTTATGAGTGGGTGATGAGGGAAACATTGCAAAATATCTGTAAAATGGAGTTGTAAACTTGCCCACTGTGAACAAGGTTTGGTTGGGCCACCTTGACATTATCTTGACAAAACAAGACTTAGAGTTTATGTAATGGCCTGACTTGATCTGGTTTTAGAATTCAACAGAACCAGGAAAACAGCTTCTAAAGGAATAAAACTGTTTAGAAGTTAGATTTGTATTGATGAACAGCTAGTGTTCGAGATCTTGTAAACATTTCTACATATATGATCATCATTGATATATCTTAAGTAATCCTCATCCTTATGGCATACATCATTGACCAAGAAACTGATGGGCTAGATTTTTCTTACTTTCATCTACTAATAATCTTCGTGAATAGTCATCATTTACAGCAAAAACTTTTCAAGTCTTCAAGCAAAAAATAACCAATTTTATTGTATTTCTTGCTGTTAACACACTAAAAAATACCTCCTGAAATTTTGACCACTTGCTTATTTATCAAGTAACAAATTTAAGCTTGGTATTTTAGAAAGAGCTTCTAGACTGTTTGAAAAAAAATTTAAGACTTCCCGTGATAGAGAATGGAGGAAATTGCTAGTCAAGAGTACTGTTGCTGTTCTGGCAATGTATTTATGTGGTTATACCTCTGTGAGTTGTCTTACTTAAGTCTTATTTCTTCATGTGCAATGGTTGCCCCCTTTTGTTATTATACTGGAAGCTAAAGCTCAGTTGGTTACCAGTGATCAGCATCTGTGCTCAGCTGCCTGCCTTTGCTTTGTCCTTTACCACTGCACCCTGCTTGCAAGTTTGGAAGTGCATGGCTTTTCATTTAGCTCTGTAGAAACCAGTGTAGTTTCTGTTGCCTCTCCATTTCCTGTATCAGCAATGATTTTGTACTGATTCATGATCAACACAGTAGTGTTAGTTCAAGAGTAAACGTCTGTAGGGGTTCTACCAGAAATCCCATTGTTGGTTGGTAAATTACAATTTGCAGTCTTACTGACTGACTTGTAGAACAAGGTCTGTTACCTTAAGCTTCCCGATTTGTTGGTTTTGCTTTAAGATCTTCGGAGAGGAAATCTCAAGTGAAAGCATAAGCAAGAAGCTGTCCTGCAGCTGTCACTGACTCAAAATTATTGTCTTGTGATTTCAGGGACTAAATTACATGTCGTGTTAGCCTGTGATGCTGGAATTAAAGTAGTGGTTGTACTTTCATACACCGATCATTCTAGTTTTGGAAATGATGAAATTCCAAGATATAGATGTGTTTTTGAAAGGATTAATTGAAAATTCTGTTCATGTCAAAATGATGAAGTACTGAACAGCTGGTGCAATGTTTAAATAAGTTGCTGGACAGTTATAAAACATTGTCATTCATGTTCTTTATACCAGATTACTCTGTCAACTTTTAAATTAAGGTGACACAAGGTAAATAATACCAATGTAGAAATGACTAAACATCCAAAATGACCTGTGGGACTTTAAAAAGTTGCATAATGCATAGCATTAGACTCTGTTATAAAAGCTGCTGTCTCCTGTAGGAAAATCTCAGTGGCATTCCAAATCAGCCTGAACTGATTCTTCATTTCAACCTGTTCTGCTATTCAGAGGCTTAACTTGGTAAAGCTATAAATGTGTATCTTGTGGACTGTAGCTTCCTCTGTGGATAGTCTCTGTAACATCATGGTTCATTTAAAATGTAAAACCCCAGCATCTTATTAGAGCAACCATGACTTCAATTTGTATAATCTGTACTAGATGTTTTGCTTATGTCTTTCTCTGTTTAATAGCCACCTCAGCAGCAACAATTTGGGTGTACCTGGTTTTCATGATCTGATTAACAGGGTCATCTGAAGATAACGAATAGTAAATCGGCTCTGTCTGCAGAGCACCATTCCTACAACCTGTTTCCATTAAAACTCTGTTTATGCTATATACAAATAAGTAAAATGTAAACTGATAACATTTTCCTAAGATGACAGAGAACATGAGAATTGTTCTGACAGGAATATAAACCATCCATTAACTGTCAGGCTTCAGTTTTATAGTATCTAGTGTTGACGCTTGCTGAAGTTAGTCTGCCAGATGCAGTTAGCAATCTAAAAAGGCCCATGCTATGTCTTTGGAGTCCAGGCAGTGTAATCATAGCAAGGTGACATGTATCTTATCTTGCTTATAATCTGATAACAGCCCATGGCGTGGTGTACATACATGGCATTCTTTTGGTAATGCGCAGAGAATCTGATCAGCCCATCTTTCCTGGGCTACCAACGTGACCATATATCTCGCATCTAACTGGTGTCTTTTTATTCGCCGTCTTGCCTCCTAAAAATTCTGGATTCTCCCAGCAACTGTGGAAAGAACCTCCAGGCATTTCTCTGTCTAATCCAAGAGTATTGGAAAATTTAAGTAATTGTTAGAGAAGGCATGCGCATGCAAGTCTTCCATGTTTTTTTTTAATTGTCTGAGTGTTCTATGGGGGAGGAATTGTGTCTTCCAAGGAAAAAAGTGCATCTAGACTCAGATTCATATGAACTTCTTTCCAATGCCAAAGGATCAATTTCTCCCTGTGAAGGTAGGTTTCTTAACTATACAGTGACAACATCTAGCAGTTTATCAGTGTAGCACATCATACTCAAAACACTATTTAAAAGCAATCCGTTTGGGTAGCTGGTAGCTGGGTATAAGCGTAACAACTTGATTCCTTCTGTGACCTAGACATTGTAGACTTTGTCCCTCTTGGGTTTTGTCAGTGTACTGCTGAAAAGGGGTGACTCCCATCCAAAGGAGATGGATAGTAATAGTTTGTTATTCTGTGCAGCTCAAGTGCATTGTTGTCTTGTTCTCCTCTGGTACAGAGAAGTTAGAAATGGGAAGTTACTAGCAAGAAGCAAGCTACGTAAATGTCTGAAGAACTAAGAATCTAGCTTACATCTGGGTCGATGAAGGGAGAGCAGTGGATGTTGTCTACCCTGACTTCAGCAAAGCTTTTGACGCTGTCTCATAACATCCTCATAAGCAAGCTTAGGAAATGTGGGCTAGATGAGTGGACAGTGAGGTGGGTTGAGAACTGGCTGAATGGCAGAGCCCAGAGGGTTGTGATAAGCAGTGTACAGTCTAGTTGGAGGCCTGTAGCTAGTGGTGTGCCTCAGGGGTCAGTACTGGGTCCAGTCTTACTCAACATAGTCATCAATGACCTGGACAAGGGGACAGAGTGTACCCTCAGCAAATTCGCTGACCTTATAAACTGGGAGGAAGTGGCCGACGCACCAGAAGGCTGCGCTGCCATTCAGCGAGACCTGGACAGGCTAGAGAGTTGGGAGGAAAGGAACCTGATGAAGTTCAACAAGGGCAAGCGTAGGGTCCTGCACCTAGGGAGGAATAACCCCAGGCACCAGTACAGGTTAGGGGTTGACCTGCTGGGAAGCAGCCCTGCGGAGAAGGACCTGGGAGTTCTGGTGGACAAGTTATCCATGAGCCAGCAATGTGCCCTCGTGGCCAAGAAGGCCAATGGTATCCTGGGGTGCATTAAGCAGAGTGTGGCCAGCAGGTCGAGGGAGGTTCTCCTCCCCCTCTACTCTGCCCTGGTGAGGCCACATCTGGAGTTCTGTGTCCAGTTCTGGGCTCCCCAGTTGAAGAAGGACAGGGAACTACTGGAGAGAGTGCAGCGGAGGGCTACAAGGATGATGAGGGGGCTGGAGCATCTCTCGTATGAGGAAAGGCTGAGAGAGCTGGGTCTGTTTAGCCTGGAGAAGACTGAGAGGGGATCTAAGTATCTAAAGGATGGGTGTCAAGAGGAAGGGGCCAGACTCTTTTCAGTGGTGCCCAGTGACAGGACAAGGGGCAATGGGCACAAACTGGAACACAGGAAATTCCACCTGAATATGAGGAAACTTCTTCACTGTGGGGGTGACCAAGCACTGGAACAGGCTGCCCAGAGAGGCTGTGGAGTCTCCTTCTCTGGAGATATTCAAAACCCGCCTGGATGTGATCCTGTGCAACCTGTTCTAGGTGATCCTGCTTGAGCAGGGGGATTGGACTAGATGATCTCCAGAGGTCCCTTCTAACCCCTACCATTCTGTGATTCTATAAAACTGATTATTTGGGATCCCATTAAATCCCTTTTCTTATCCATCAGCATAGGATGGATAGGTTTCAACTCTGTGCATCCTTATCTCATGATGGAGCCAGGGCTTTTGGGAAATGAAAATAAAAATCAATATCTGTGAATTCAGTATTGAAAAATCAGTATCATTGGGTTTCCTCCCCACCCTTGAGTGGGCGACCTTCTCTATAGATGTTAATATTCTTGATTGCTTAGACAGTTATATGGATAAAAAGCAGAATTTTCTTTGCTACTTCCCATTTATTCTTATATTTTCCCATTCTCTAGATGTTTCATGTTTTACAGTACCTGCTCTACTAAAATTCAAGGTCAGTAAATCTTGCTGTGTAGTGTAGTCTCCTGAGAAGGGAATGTTTTGTTTATTGCTCGTAATAAGGTAAAATAACACACTTAGACAACTGAGACTTTAGTCCTTTGTTATAAAGAGGTTTTCCCCTGCAAGGGCCTTTTTGAAGACTTGAGTGGGAGTTTTAGAATTCTTTCCAAAGAGAAGGACTGTTGTTCTTCATTCATTTATTTAGACTGTGTCAACATTGGGTGTTGCTATGTATAGTGTTATGCAGAAAGGTACTGCAGATGCTACCAAGCCTAAGTTGTGTTTTCCCACTTTGTAGGTCACAAAATCTGAGATGAACGTTGCCTTCTAATCTCTCCCCTTGTTTTTCACTCAATACCTTGAGAACTGCTGTTACAACCATGATCTGCAGGCTACCAGTGGTCTGCAGGATTAAAAATCTACAGGCTAGTGTAAAGTCAACAATCATTATGCTTACTGAAGTGTGATGTTGTTTGCAGCTGCTATTATGCAGTAAGTTTTGCATTAATTAGATTTGTTAGAAGTTCAGTTTGAACTGTGGAGCTTTGGCCTGAGTTGGGAACCAAATAATCATCAATCAAATGTCTAATAACTGTACAAATAATGGGACATATCTAGTTCCAGCATCTTCCAGTAGAACAAAGGCCAGGTATGGACTATCTGGTCTAGAAATAACTTTTGAAAATATTAAATAATGGTCATAGTCTAGTCACAATTTTTTGTGAAGACTGAGGAAAAAATGAATCCAGCATTTCAGGGCTTTTTGTCTTGTTTGCTTGTTTTCCTTGTCTAGCAAAGAATTGCTGCTTTCATTTGTCTGTCTTTTAGTTTACTTACATACTTTCTTCTTTGTCTTTCCTGCCTCATCGCAGCTGTGTCTCACTTAGCATCATTAGCTGCATTTTTTTATATCTTTCTGAACTATTTTTTTACTAATCCTGCCTTTTTTCCACTTTAAACATCTGAAATATATCTTTAGTAAATTTAGTGATGCTGTTTCATCTCTTTTTCTATGTTGATAAAGATGCTGCCTTGCCTTAGTTATCTGCTCTTAACTGCTCTGTTCTGTCCCTCACTAATCAGTTACTTTTGGAAAGGGTTACGCTAGTTGCATAACCCTTTAGTTGACTGTTGTGGAGATCTGACAGTTCTCTTTCCACAGTTAACCCAGGAGCCGCTCTAACTTCTGCAGCATCGCAGGCTGAGGGATTCTATTAGGCTGCACACTGTTGCCACTGAGCTTGCTCATTCAGCCTTATTTAAACTGTCTCCAAAGGCCAAACAGGCTTTCTGTCGTCTTTGGTTCACATGGTACTGGGTTGGAGACTGGACCCCAGCAACTAAAGATTTTGTATGGCTGGATACATCTTATTACATATTTAACTTACTTTCTTGGAAGCTTCCTGTAATGCCTGGATGCTTTTTTTCCCCGAAGACTTGAAGTCAGTTCCCCATAATCTCTTAAGACTTGAAATCTGTGGTCAGTATATGCTTCTGACAAGAAATTGCATTTTAGTAGGCAAATGCTTATGGGTGTTTTTGGGGTATTCTTCAGGCTTCTATTTCTTCCACATTACCCAAAATATTAGTGATCCTCACTTTTGTCTCACCTGAATGTTTTTGTGTTAAAGCCACATAAATATTACACTCCTATTGTGTATGTTCTGATCTTTGTTAAAGTGGTAAACTCTTTAGCCACAGTCCCTTGAGTCAGATCCATTCATAGTGTGTATCTTTAGCTTTGGAAGGAAGCTCTGAGCATGCATCTTCCCCTCTGTTTATCTAGCTAATAATAAGCTGCTAGGATACTTAAACAGCTTCGTGGCTGGCATCCAGCACTTCACCCAGGAGAGGATTTTGCCATAGCTTTCACTGGAGAGAATTCAGAGTTAGAATAAATGTAACACTTCACCTGAACACTCCTAGTTCAATCTGGATAGAAGCTGACTTTCCCTTTCTCCTGTGGCTAAATAATGACTGAAAAAGTTAAAACAGATCTTGACCACGTTGCTTTACAAGTGCTTATATCGCCTTAAATGTGGCAATACAAACCCTTTTCTGTTCAGGTGGTGAAAAGGAGGTGTTTAATAGCTGTCAGTGTACTTACCTCTCACAGTGTATTGCAACTAAGTACTCAGTTGCCTGTAGATTCTTCATATATTGCAACCTGTGAACTTTTGACAGCTATATTGCATAGAGGTATGGAAACAACCACCAAGTTTGAAACCAGACTAGTGACAATAGTGCTAAACCAATTTTAGGCTAACAATGGGATTGACTTTACTTCACTGCCTGAGGCAGACATTATATTATGACAACGAAATACAGAATATTCAAAGTACTGAACGTAATATACTGGTTAAGTGGTGACGGACCCTGAGCTCCATTTGAAAATAGGAGGGAAATCTGCAGCTTTTTCCAAAATGGAGTTCAGAACACTGATTTCTTACTGAGGCTGCTTCAGCAGGTTCAGGTGAACTGGAACTCTAGTTGTTTAGGTAAGCTCTCCATGTGGCAGTCAGTAATCTTAATGACATACTACAACCAACTTCAAACAGCACCGTGAATGTAGTAGTGAATGGGAGCGCATCAGCTGGTGAAAAGGGTTGAGAATAGAAAGCAATTTAGGTGAGAAGATACCTTTCCTTACTTTAAGTAAGGCCTATTTTGCCTATGCTGAAATGCAACCTGCCTTGCAATACAACCTTCCTGACCTTCCCCAAACATCTTGGTCTAGAATGGGTATCTGTTGCCAAAGCAGGATTCTTCTCCTACACTTAACACCTCAGTCCTTCGTCTCAAGTTCCAGGCATGCTGCTGTTGTGTGCTGCGTGCCCAGCTCCCTGCTGGTTTCCCTGTGGCTGAAGGGTTATCACAGGTTAGTTGATTTGATCTTCCTAAAAGATGGTGAGTGACAGCCGGTTTTGCTCAATGCAGTTTGATAGTCTGGTCATGCCAACCACAACATGTCTGACTCTTGCCTCGTCAATTCCTTTCTTGTTCTCCCACTTCCGAAAGAAATAAATATCTTCATAACAAGTTGCAATGAAGAAGCAGGTGGGGAAAACTGGATACTAAATGAAAAACAAGAAAACAGACTTCTTATCATTTGCTTTCTAGCAGTTTGTGAGAAACTAAAAAGGATCCAATTAAGACAAATCATGTTTCACTAATACTTTTTCATAGTTTCCTTTTCTAAAACTTATGAGGATATTTACCGTGGGGTTTTGATAATTGTTACATGATAGAAGGGCTATGAATGGATGAATAGGGCTAAAGTTTACCAATAACACAATTTGGGGGTCAAATAATGCAGTTCAGTAAGAGAAACCTTGAACTTAGTGGTGAAAGAGTTGGTTTAGTGTTTCTTGGGCTGTGTACATCTTTGTGTAATCAAGAAAGTGGCCTTATTTAAAGCATAAGCGATGAAAACAGAGTAAGACTGGCCAGATCTTTCCTTTTGTGCTGTTAGTAACTAAACTTGTGCATGACAAGGTACAGATAATAAATGGGCAACATACAAATATCTTAGAGAATTTGGGCGTGCTAAGAGTGTTCACAGCTTGAACTGGAATAGCAAGAGTTGCTATACCCATAGCTATAATGATGATACTTGAAAAAAAACTTCATCAAAATAGCAGCATTTACTAAAGATTTGCTATAGTAAAGGTATACCCATTCACAATGTGAAAACTTCACCACTTATTAATTAATGTACCTAAAACTGTAAAGGAGGAAGGACAGAAGGTAATTTTAATTTCCACAAAAGCTTATTAGTTTTCTGTTTCTGGGAAGCAGATTGCTGTGGACTAAAACATGGCCTCACCCCCCCATAAAATGCATTTGAGAGTCAATAAACTGAAAATAGAGTGGTAGCTGACTCTAACTTAAATGCTACTGAAATGTGATGGGTATGCAATCTAGTACCTGGATGTTAATGTTTATAAAACTTATTTAAGCAAAAAAAAGTATTCCATCAGCTTTTTCAGATTTTGTTACATCATTGATATTTCTAGTGCAACTTTTCTGTAAAACATGAGGTAAAGCAGCATTCCATTGTGGTAACATTTTGCCTCATTTCTGCTACTGTTTTCTGCCTTAGCATTTGAATGATTAGATTCTTGCAATACAGTAATTTAAATCTAGATGAATGTAAAAAAAAAATATTTAATGAAACTCCATGAGCCACTCTGAAAGTCTCTCTGCAGATTTTTCTGTCATTGCCTTCATTTTCCCAGTGTAATCGGGTTCCTGCTAAAGGACTGAAGAGTTTAAAAGAAATTTAATTGCTGTGTAATAAGCCTTATCCTTGGGTGAGGTACTTCATTGAAGCTAGACAGTGAGTGTTTTGTGACAGAAGGAAAAGCTGAGGGGGATGGGAGGAGGAGGAGGAAACTGCAAAATGACCATGGCTGGCCTCTCTGCATTCCTGTAAGGCTTGCTTTTTTTTAAAATTGGAAGCTGCTTTTATAGATGCTCCTCCAAACAGGTTTGTTTTTTTCCATACTGTCCCATTTAGACTTTGGAATGCATGTACGAAAGGGCAGGCCCCCAAAGTGACTTTCCAATCTGTTTTTGTGATTCCAGCCAAGTTCCCTTTAATGTATGGAGCAGGCGAAGTTGAGCTGACTCTCTTATAATATCACAGAACTTGGGTGCAGCTGCTGCTTTAAGTGGCACTGTGTGATAATACAACAGCTCTGCTATTTACTGGGACTCGAGTGCCTGGACTGGCACACAGAGACATTATATGAAATCCGAAAGCATGAGGATAAAGGAGATTTCTTTGCGGCAAGATCCTGATCTAAGGAAGGAGTTGGCATTGCTAGCTCGAGGATGTGATTTTGTTTTACCTTCTAGATTCAAGAAGAGACTGAAAGCTTTTCAGCAGGTCCAGGTTTGTCATCCTCTTCTACAATTAAATTATTGTTGTCAGTTGTACCTTCATAGCCACACAAGTTGCAGGAAATACATGCAAGATCTTCCTCAGCTAGCAGGATTTTGATAGTCTGTTCCTTATATCATGATTTTTCTGTGTTTTAGAAGACTGCAGGTAGTTTTCTGCAAACAAAAAATGAGAGTTTACTGAAGCATGTAGCATAGATAAAGTATGATGCTTGCAGAGGCATATGCAGTGGAAAGTCAGTGTGTTTAATGCTATTAGACTTTTAAAGACTGTTTTCCTTAATCTACATAATCATAATAATCTGCATGCATTTCCCCAGGGGTTTTAATTTGCTGTTTACTGAAATTGGGCATATAAAAGACACTTAACTAGGCTGTAACTTTGCTAACTCAAACATAATATGTTAAAAGGTGCTTTCATACTTACATGATGATCTTGAATTCCTTTAGGTTATGTTTATTTTGGAGTTTGTATTTGGATGAGATCAGTTGCTGCTACGTGGTGCGCACATGTGCCTCTGCTGGTTTGCAGCAGAGAGTTAAATCCACCATTTTAAAGTGATCTCATAATTGAGAATAGAAGCATTTGAAATGTGTAATTAGTAGGAAAACTACTTATAAAGTAAATGTGCAAAGAGATTATCTTTTGGGAGGTAGGAAAAGTGTACAACTTTTATTGGAGAAATTGGAAGTTGATATTTCCTCAAACTCACTTAACTTTAAGGCTTTTGGTGGTATGTGAAAGCATTCACTCTGTCCTTACCTCACCCTCACTTCTAATTCATGTACTAAAGGTATATCAGTGATGGTATGTGTGACTTTTTTTTTACTCTTTGATTAAAAAAAGAAGTTTAGCAGTTGAATGAAAATTACATTATCTTAGCATTTCTGGCTTTTAAAATCATTCTAAATATAGGCTGCTACTTAATTTTGAATTCAGTGCACTAGTGTCCCTTTCAGGTGACCTTCAAGAGAGGGCCATAGAGCCCCATGACCCTAAAAATGTGTTAGCCTTCTGTCTTCTATATTATTATTTCAAATTTGTTTCAGCTGAGCTATACAGGCAATGTTTATTCCTTTGTGCAAAGCAGAATGCAAGTGCTGACCCTGCTATTTTATGCCATTCAGCATAAACTTGTGAATGAAAGGATTTTACGACTTGAATCTTTTGTGCCAAACTGGAGGTAGAGAAGGAAACTTGTTGACTACAGACAGCAGGAAAAGAAAATACTATTTTAATTACCTAAAAGTAGCAGTATCTGTTAATATTTAGGCACCTCAGAGCATGAGGCAAGTTTAGTCTAGTCATGGCATCCCGTTGTAAACAAACACACTCTTACCCTGTGTGGTGCCGCTCCACTTGATCTGTTTTTCATCGAATGGATCACTTGAACTTTTACTGGGCTTTCTTATGTTGAGCTAGAAAACATCTCAGTGTAGTATGGTATGCATATCTGCCAGCAACTAAGTACTTTAAAAAACAGCTTGTCTAATCTGTAGGATTTTTTTCTGTTTTAGCATGCTGCTGGCTATAAAATTAAAATGCAGACAATGAACAAATTTTTCATTTTTGACCAGACTTGCACTTCTTGGATAAATGGCAATTGTAGAATAATGTCTGTTTAAAACACATATTATATTACAGATTAAATTATGTGGGCAAAACAGGCTTAATATGAGTGTGAAACTAAAATCTGATGTCTGTCTTTGCTCAATTTGATATAAAATATTTTATCTGAGGTTCTTTTTTTAAATGGTACTTGATTTGAACTTCATGAGTTTTAGGAGATATTTTTGAAAATACCTTAAAAACAAAGCATGTGTGCTGATAACTGTTAGTATAGAAGATGGACATTCTTTACCTGACACTTCATGTTAATGTTAATTTCAAGTTAGGTGTGTTTCAAAGAATAGCTATTAATCATCTACATAATCATTGAAGAAATTTCATGTTGAAATTAAATTGCTTAGAGTTTTTGTACAATAACTCGAAAAATTTTTCTCATTTCAATTACTAAGCTTCATTGCCATTGGAGTTTACAACCTCCTATACCACTGTAATACTGGCTTTCAGACAGAACAGTTCATGAATATGATGTAAGATTAGAATGCTAAAATCAAGCCGAACTAGAAGCCAGTCTGTTTTTCTTTACTTTTACTACACTCTTCTAATTTTTCATATCCATACAGTTTCTATAACTTGTTAAACAAACGGCAGATTCTCCTTAAGAGGTTTAGTGCTATTAAAGCTAGCCTCTTAAAATAAAAAATGAGTAGTGGTGTAGATGGTGAGGTAACATGTGGCTCAACATCTGCTTGGAGGTGGGTTGGAGTGACTGGGTCTTCCACAGGTTCTGGGAATTCTAAGGCACGGGCTTTTTCCATAGAGCCATGTCAGTGATCTCTGTAGGTAATCCCCTGTGTTTTGGAAGGGGTGGTCATTGGAGTGTAGCAAATCACGTTTCATTAAAATCTTTAAACAGACAACCCGTAGTGAGGTGGGTGGCTCTGGAAAGTGGGTGGAGCAGGCTGTTTCTCAGTGGCTGCATTTATTAATGAAAATTGATAAAACTGAGCAAAATAAGGCTTTCTGGAAAGACTGGTTCCTCAAAAGGAAGATAAAACAATACACAACTGTTGAAATATCCTCTGTTACTTTGAGGAACTGAATTTTCAAATAGGTAACTCTGCATAAAACTCAAGTCTATCATCTCCTGACATTGGTTGTAGGAAAGACCTTTCTTAGGTAATTTAACACCTACAGAATATAGTGAACTGGAAATGCAGCACTTGAAGAGGCACTGTGTCCATCCGCTCATCAATTTCCCTCCAATTTTGGAGGGAGAAGAAACTATCACCATGTCAAATGTACTGGCAACTTCAAGATGTGAACTGAAAGGCTTATTACCTGCTGATAGCTGAGCAGAGTGTTTTAGCCAACAGCTCGTGACATCTCTACCTGTCAGAGCTGGAATATAAGCATCTGTACCCAGGCCATGTGCAGAAAATATGTCTGAAGTTGGAAACAAAATAACAGAATAAAATACAACTGTGTACAGTGACATACTTATACCCATGTAACTTGGTGTTAGCTAAACTAGGAAAATAGGGCAGTTTTTTGGCTAGTTAGAGGCTGTGCCATGTTGTTGAACTTTTAGTCAAATAAATCTGTGCTAATGTGATAATTTTAAAAAACAAAAAAAAAGTTGGCCTAAATCTTGAATTAATCCTCTGAATGTCAGTGCCAGAACTAAGTGCTGGTGTATTTTCTGCTACTTTAACTGCATCATACCTCTGTCTGCTGTTACTGCTTGGTGATTCCTGTAGTTGTATGTTTCACACCTCAGCGTGGAAATGGAGAACTAGTAGTTCTGTGTCCACCTGTTAATGATACTAAGTGCTGCTTATGCATGCTATTTATGTCAGCTGTATGAGAACTATTTCTTTGACTTCTGCAATGCTTCACAAGATTGGTTTTTCTTCTAAGTAAGTTTAGACATTAGTGTGCCTCTTGATCACTTTTGCACTCCTCTGTTACCGAAATGCTTCATAAATGCCTGTGGCATGTTGAAGACAGCAACGAATACAGAGCCTGTAGGGGCTGATGTGTGGTTGTGCTGTAGTGCACTGATTCTTCCAGTTGTGAAGATGATGTTCCCATTTCTGAGGTGAAAAGCATTTGAAAAAGTTTAAGTGAGGCAGTTGGTTTTACAGTTCTAGTCACAGAAGTAGGTTGCGTAACAATTAGAGGTCTCTGGCAGGTCAGCTTTCCTATTAGCACCAATTTTTTTCTGATTTAACATCACTTGGAGACCTTTTCATGCCACAAAGGAAGGACTTCATATCCATTTTTACATACTAGTTTTAAATCAGGCACACATGTTGTTTTTTTCGAGAATAAAACCCAAGTGTTTGGTGGGGGGAATAGAAATATCATTCTGGCTGTAGCATATACTTACACTTGATGCTACTTTGCTCATATAATGCCAGTCATCTGGAGCAGATGCCAGCATTTAAGCTAGAATGAAAATATCTATGCTACCTGCTGAGGCTGCCTAGTTCAGATGAGAAGTATTCCATAAATGGTCCCTTGCTAATGGATTGCTAGGTCTTAACCTCTAGCCTCTTAAGGGACACTGTGAGCAAACTGCTAGTTTTTTACCACGTCTGCAATGGAGACACCAGGTTCGAGCTTAAAATGTATTTGCTGCCCTGTGGTAGCAGCTGCTTTATCTGCTCGTGACTGGTAATAAATTTATGGAAAAGTGTACTGGTACTGTAGAAAAGCCAATGTGGTGCAAGTTTGTTACAGTTTACTTTGCATGCGTGATTTAAGAGTTTAGATGTTAGTTCCTTCTGCAGCTAAGTTTTTTGGGTTTTTTTTGACCCAACAATTCAGACATTGAAGAGTTCCTATTTATTTTTTTTTTCCTGTGGGATAAGAGAGTGACTAGCCTTTTCTCCATTTTAACATACTTCCCATACCTTTATAATCACTAATGCTACTAATAGTAGATGTTCTATGACTGATGGTAGTACTTTGTATGCTACAAAGCCTGAAACAGTTTGGCATACCTTCATGTAAAATATCCTTCAACTTTTACAGGATCAGAGGGGTATGAGATTGTTTTTGCAGTTGTCCAAATCAGAACTTGTTGGGGCATTGCCAGACAAGAAGTTGAGGGAATACTTGCTCCAACTGTTGACTCTGCAGCTCAGTAACAAGGCTGAACTTGTCGATATTTTTCTTGAGTGGATTTTTCTGATGCTCAATTGCACTGAGTGATTGAAATTTGTTTTGTTGTGAACATAGAAGGATGAGAAACTATTGCAGAGTTTAAGAATTAAGTGGATGTCTGTCTTAGCCCTATTTGTTACTTTTGATGTCGAACTGATGGCCTGTCCTGACAAGGCCTGTTTTCTGCAGACAAATATTAGAATTGCCTCAGGTCTAACTGACTGTCATTTTTTCCCCATTAAAATGATGTTTAGGCAGTCATGGCTCCTTTACAGGTAGCAAGTCCCAGTGTGATCCATTGGCTGTGTACAATCAAAATGATTATGTACTAGGAGGATCTTAACAGCTTGTCTCCTGAAAATGGCTGGGACAACAGAATATGCTGGTAAAGAATAACAGTACTGATTTAACCTATGACTGGAATATTTTCTGAGAAAGCTGTAACTATATGACAAACCGGATATATTAGTGACTGGGATACTTGATTTGACATAATTCGTAAAATGGAGGCTGTTTGACAACAACTTACAGCCAGTGATTAATATTTTTGCATCGCTTCTGTCTTAGCACAAAATGTAGAAATTGCCTTTCACAGGATAGATTTTTCTGAAGAATCTTGCTTTTTTCCATTTTATGTCGCTTTTTCCTTTTGTAAATTAGCAGGGCAAGTGGAGGAGACAAAGTATTTTCACTGGTCAGCCACACCGAACTGTTAGAGGATCCTACTTCTAAAGCTTTGGTAAAAGTTTTGTCAGCAAATAAAACAAGTTACTGAGGGACACGCACGTAATATGCAAAGGTCTCTTGTACTCATGGCTTTGGGGGAGTGGTAACTACCTCTTCCTTTTTCCGTTCAATCCCCACACCAGGCCATTTATGAATAAATCATTAAACTCTTTCTAACTACATAACCGTGACTTTCTTGAAGCTGAAGCTCTATGTGACTGTCCAAAAAACCAAACATATGCAGCCGTGTTTGGAGGTGTTTCTACAGCAATGATGCATTTGCAATAGCATCTTCCAGTTCCCAGCAGGACTGCATGATTCATCTAGGTCAGCTATACCAAACTGCAAATCAGGAGAATCCTGGTATTTCCAAAATCAGTTGTAGAGCCCTGGTAAGAGATCTTAGTGCAGATACACACACATATATATATATGTATTTTGTTGAAAGTGAGGGGAGTGGCAAGTGCGTGCTATAATGGTTACGTATCATGCAGAGAAGTGATGCTAATATCTCAGATGGAAAGTTCAGTCTTCGCTGAACTAGTGAAAATGAGGTTTTGACCATTTGAAAGTTTTCCTGTGCTTACTTGTTTATTGCATGTGACTTCTATATGTGTACATGTAGTACAATTTGTCTGTGGTGACCATTTACATGTGCTTTTAGTTGAATGTGTTTATAATTTTAATGTGCAAGATGGTATGTATGAAATGTATTTCATAGTTTTGGGTGGAATCTTTTCCTGGATGCCACTACTTACTGTCTCCACCTAAATGAGAATTAAGATGCTATCCCAAATAGGTTTGTGTAGATGGTGCCCTGCTGAAATATTGAGTCTTGAACATAGAAAGCCCCTGCATAGAATTCTTGTGGCCTGTTTTGGCTGTTTAAATATAGCTTGATTAAATTAAAGGGGAAGAGTTGCTGATTAGTTGTGCCACTATCAAAAGTTTTTGAAATAATACTTTCAGCTTTAGTAAGACTTTCAGGACTACCTAGTGATGATCCTTACCATAGCAATTTCACTCAAACTGGGTGGGTTGCTTCTTTCCCAAGCTATCATGCAATTAAGAGTAACTATCATAGAATGGTTTGGGTTGGAAGGGACCTCAAAGATCATCTAGTTCCACCCCCCCTGCCATGGGCAGGGACACCCTCCACTAGACCAGGTTGCCCAAAGCCTCATCCAACCTGGCCTTGAACACTTCCAGGCATCTACAGCTTCTTTGGGCAACCTGTTCCAGTGCCTCACCACCCTCATAGGGAAGAGGTTTTTTTCAAATAGCTAATCTAAATCTACCCTCCTTCACCTTAACTAGCTGAACTACTTCTTACTCTGCTGTCTGGAGACTTAAAGGGAGAAACTAGCTTCAGGTGGCAGACAAGTAACAATTCTCTCTTTTAACCTCAAAAATCAGAGGTTACCATACAAACAGTGACAAAATAGACCTGAATTCTAGTTTGGTAATAAGCTGAATTTTCCAACACTACATTGTAAAGTAAATATAAATTCTTATCCCTGCCACTTGGTAGCCAGGGATGCTCTGGATGGATTGAAATTTTGCTGTTGAAGTTGATGTTTGCTGTCCAGATGGACCATGTTAGTGGTGAGTTACTGCACTAAAGGTGCAGTAGAATTTGATACTGAGTGATTAAAAAAAAAACCCAAACAAAAAACAACCATGCAAATCAACTAAGTTTTCTGAGCTTTCTATTTGTAGTTTGGCTGTCAGTTGCCAATCCAGGAAGGGTTTTGCCTGACTCAGGTTGTCAGTGGACAGAAGAAGGAACAGATCAGTATAGATTCACCATATGTTTTATCTCAACTTCCAGTAACAGTGTCTGCTCTATGAATTTCTGAACACAACAAGTTTGACATATAACTAAACTAAATATACAAAACGCTTTCATCCTTAAGCATATAAAACAGCTCTACAGCAAATAAGAAATTTAATGTATTTTTAGGCCAGAGCTCTAGTTCTGTCATATTCCTCCTTCGTTCTACAAGTTGTAGTGCAAGTTTGTGTTATGCCTTAGACTTCATTTTTATTATTGTAACATGAGGAAGGATCCTGGACTCCTGACTGCTAAACCTCACAATCTCTTTTGGTTTGCTTATGGAATTGCTCCTTGCTGGACTATGTCAATCCCAGAACCTCAGGGTACTTTAATTCTGCCAAAATGGGACAGAGCAGTGTATGGCTCCATCTCTAGAGTAAAGTTGGTTTGGCATTGAGGATTATCATTTGCATTGAATCACAAGACCAAATGACCATAGACTTTTGTGCAGAAATAGACTTGAGAGTAAACTCCCAAGAACATGCATAAATGAGATTGATAGCAGTCAATCTGTGTAAAACGAAGATGAGCACACAACCTGGCATGCAGGCAGGAGGCTCCCAACATATTTGTCTGGTCAGAATTTGAAGGTGAACATGGAGTTGCTAACTGGAACACAGACTGCATTGGGAGGGTTGCTGAAGCCTGCTCCCTTGTGTTGATTCAGGTGACCAGTATGCATAAAATCAGAAACAGTATAGTTTCAAGTACTTTTTTTCTTCTAATGATATATGGCTAAACTGTATAGAAAAGTGTATTAATTTTTCCATTTCCTTCCCCTCATTGTAGCACAAATTTTGACTACAGACCAAACTGGATCAGAGAAATGATCTGAGTTAAGACTAACAGCAAAAGTAAGCTAGTCTAAAACTGCATCAGAGTTAAAATTAATGGATGTTTATCTCTTACTGTGGAAAGGAAAGAGGATCATGTATGATAAAATTAGTCTCTATAGCACATCCAGAAACAGCTGCCAGTGACTGAAGGATAGCAAGCTGAAGTCCAGGATAGGAAGAAGCAACTGGGACTAAAATGTTTGTTGCCAGAGGACAGACTTCTGCATATATACCCTAACACCTGTTTTTAACATAGGTTCATTCTCCATAGGTATGTCTCTGAGCTTGATCGTTCACATATGTCTTAACTTTCTGACTAACTTAAGCAAGATGAATCATGATCCTAGCAAGGTTTTGAGCCTAATGTAAACTTATTTCAAATAATACTGCCACAGTATTCCTCTAATCTTCCCTATGTTAGTGTCAGAACCATGTTGCTTCTAAGTGGAATCAGCTGTGTGAGATTGGATGAGGAGGAATAGGTGGGGTATTTTAACTTTGCTTTTTAGATGTTTTGGTGATCTGAGCAATTCACCATACTGCTTTACTATCACTAGTACCAACACATGCATTGGTAAACTATATGTGGGAGCAGGGGAAGATGCAGGTGTACTGTGGTGTAGCTTGCCTTATGCCGTTCTGTGGAACTTCATTATTAAGTTTTCAGATTAACTTACTGTGTTTGAGCTAGTTTTCAGGGCAATAGCTAGATTATAGAGAAATCTAGCTTGTAAAAAAAACCCCAAATTTTGAAAGATTTAAGCTGTCAAAGGATTGTTTTTCACAGAGAAAAAGTACTGTTAAGCATATCAAGCTGAAAGGGAAATGGTACAGTCAGTGAACTCTTGCAGTAATAAATCTGTCTTTTTAGTTTGGCTAGAAAGAGACTAATAAAGAGCATACAGAGAACAAGGGAAAAAACATCACTTAACTTGGATAAATGGAAATCAAATGTCTACCACAAGGTCAAGAAAGCTGGTGTTACAGAAGAGATTTTTCTCTGGGCTTGTCCTGAGGGAAGTTCTGGCAGTAAGCTTACTTTACCTATCCTGAAGCAGATTTCTGAAGGCACTTTTAACATGCCAAAATATTTGATGTGTTGGAACAGATTTTTCTCAATTAATGTCTCTTTCCTTCCAAAGGAGACTGACTCCTTTTCTAGACAATAATAGCATAGATCTTTTACCTAGTGTCTTCAAGATTTAAATTTTATATAACTACTGATCATGTCACTTGCTTTTCTGGAGGGAAATGTTGAGTTTTGCTGCACAATCAAATAGATGGTGAGTTAAAGAAGAAATATTCCAGTAATTAGTGGTCAGACTTAAACTGGTGGCTGTAAAAGATCACAAAGATGGGAAGGCTGGTCATGTATTCCTTTTGAGCCTGCTTACTGATAACATTTTCCATTTAACTTTGATAGACTGTAGGATACCTTGTATTCTCTAAGAACTTACTGAATTTAGTAAAGAAGAGACTTTTCATTAAAAAAGGAAATAATGTAGCAATAAGCTTTGAATTCAGTTCATGTGCTAAACAGCATTTGGGTCTCATCGCTACCACCCTGTTGTCCTGTGGGTCTCTGCATTGACTTCCATTTTCTGTTGTATATCAGGGAACTTCATGCAGTATCTGCTTGTGGTGTTGGGTGATTACAGGGATGTCAGGATTTTAAAGGCTGAATAGCATACCTCTGCATAAAATCCTCTTGGCTTATTATGCACTTTGTTTTATCCAGGTAATATTAGCATAAAGTGTGATATATATATATATAAAATAATATATAATATATTTGACCCAGTCTATTGACAAACTAGATTAATTTATTCATTGTTCTTTTGAAAAGTATTGCAACACTTCTTTTTAATTCCCTTGTTAAAAATACTAAGGATTTGAATCAAACTTTTACCTATTTGATAGGTAAAAATATCTTTACTGTATTTTCAGTATTTAATGCCATTCTTTTTGGGGGGATTGTGGTGTACCACTTAGTAAAAACTTAATGTGAAGTTGAGCATAAATGTGAGGTTGAATATTTTGGGGTCTTATTGTCTTGACTGTTGTATGTATTCCATTGACTTTTTTCTAATATGGACATCCTTATGGAAATTCAAATAATACAGCAAGAGCTGAATGCTACCTCTGTAAATATGTTTTAAATGTTTCTTCAGAGAAACAGGCATAACAAATGTTGGTGTCTGTCAGATAGTAGGAAGCATCAGTGTTTCTGAATGAAGTTATCTTTTCCTGTAGTCATGTCAAAACAATGCAAATTCCAAATCAGCTCAATGAGCTTGTACTTAATCAGTAAGCTGTCTAAAAAATATTACATTCATAAACATTTACCTTGTTCCATTTTTCAGCAAGTCCTTTTTAAGTAAGGTCTCACTTCCTTGCATTTCAATCCACATATTCAACCCCTTTTTGGCGTTCAGTACTTCTGGGTGGTGGTCTCTGTGTAGATGTAGATCTAGACTTGACTGAGTATACAGTCTTAAAATGCCTGGGAACGAGTACCTCCTTCCTTTTATTTCAGAACTACATCCCATTGTTGAACCACTCCATCATGGCATCAGCTCTTTCTTTCAGTTCAGAGAGAGAGGGTAAAGGGCACCTCATTTCAAATTCCCTGCTGTCTTCTTTTTTTGCTTAGAACCAAGTTAGCTGCATGCAACTCATCTCTTGGTAAATATAAGAAGACTATCTAGCAAGAAGACTGAACTTCTGTCTTTGGAATGAGGTGTATCCATGTTCTCTATTAGTAAATAACATAGGACTATATTGTAATTAAGATAATAGTTTTGTACCATTATTGTAAACAACTGCTGGACAACAGTTGGAAGAGTTGCAACATAAAATGGGAAGTTTGCCCTTTGAATGGTCACCCTGGTGGGGTATAAATTTCCACTTCCTCCTTTATAACAGTGAAGGTACATAAGTGTTGGACAGTCTGTAAGGTTGTATATGTCAGGTTTTCTTGAATTCTCTTAAAGACAAATTTTACATAAGTTTGTTTACATTATTACAAATGAGGAATTTTCAAGGAATCCTTGCTTCCAATCTTTTTCATGAAACTTAAACTGCAGAGGCAAGTTCACAGTAAGATTACAGATTCTGGATGTTACATATACTTGTTGCAAAGGTTAATGTGCCATTCAGTCGTGACACTGCAGCACATACCTGCTTGAATGAGTTATTTACAAACTTATACAGCTGTTATCCTTAACTCCAAGCACATTGGTTTTTGTGCTATTTCTTGGCAAGTTGCAGTGAAAAATCTTACCAAACCAGTCTCTTTTTTGTTAGTTTAGTTTACTGGTACAGGTATTAAAGGTTTGAACTTGAGCCGTAAGAAAACATAGGTCACTTTCTAAATGTTAAATTGACAACTGAAATGGAATCTTTGCGTAAAGAATAACGAACTGTGGCTGCAGGCTTTCCATTCAAAGATCCAGTGTTAGCAGACTTCTAGCAGTTCTTGTTAATGAAGAAATTCCCTGGTTAAAGATATAATTAATTTTAGAACAGCTTAATCTAACACAATTAGTGCATTTT
This sequence comes from Balearica regulorum gibbericeps, assembly GCF_011004875.1. NCBI lineage: Eukaryota > Metazoa > Chordata > Aves > Gruiformes > Gruidae > Balearica > Balearica regulorum. The sequence continues at coordinate 143,837,534 of NC_046184.1, forward strand.
GATTGCCCTAAAATGACAGAACTGACTGTTTTCATCAGCTTTACAACATCTGCATCTACAGAAGTAGCTAGATGAAATTATAGAAGATAGTGGAGCTTTCAGAGCCCTTCTAGCATCACGTGTTCCTTCATTAGAGCTCATACAGCAGAGTAGTGCCAGTTGTACAAGGAGCCTTTCGGTTGTCAGATGGGATTCAGACTGAGAGAAGAGAAGAATCGCTGGCTCTTCTTGGGAAGGTGAGGAGAGAGAAGAGATGTAACTTTACAGTGCATTAGTTGGAGCTGATAGTTTTGGATGACCTGTTTCTTTCTTTGGTACAGGCTCTTATCCCTGTGTTGACTGACATTAACAGTACAATTCAGTTGTCCAGTTGCAAGTTGCTAGTGGCATTTAAGAAGCATTAGTGTGCTCAGAATATCCGCGTGGCAGATGCAGAGCGAGAGCTGTGCTCTGAGCTGGCTGCTGGATACCATGTGCAATACACAAGGGCATTTTGGGTTGTGCCCTAAATGGTATTCTCACTAGATACCTATACGTAGGCACCACATAAATCATCAGAAGTGATTGTGAAGAGATCGTATACTTTCTAATACAAATTAAGCATTCTTATACTTTCTTCTTTCACTGACTTGGAGAAACAAGAAATATCTTTTCAATATAAGAAGCTATTTTGTCTGGTAGTGAGAGGTTTGTAATCTATAATTGGTTTTGGAATTCAATAAATACACTGTTTTATAGATTAAATATTAGATATTTTTATACTAAATATACCAAATTCAGTCAGAATTAAACATAACATTTTTATCTTGGAAAAATCAATTTTCTTCACATATACATCTTGTCTTCAATTCTGAATCTGTTGCTTATGTTCTTCCTCAAAATCATGGTCTGGAACATGTTTACAATGGACAAAAAGATGAAAACTAAGTAAAAAGCTTTTATTGTATAATTCTTTTAAATAATACCCGAGGAAGTTACACATACTAAAATAGGTCTTACTACAAATCCTGAACTGAGATTTCCACATGCATTTAAAAACAGCTTTTAACCTGGACTAATGGAAATAACTTATTGGGTATTCTGAGGTATCTGAAGTAAATGAGTAGTTTCTGAAATAATATAAAGTTTCCAGTGAACGAATACTTCTGTTGATAACCTTTCTTCTTCTTTTGGGACCTTTTCCAATGTAGTCTTCCCTCTGCCCCTATCTTTTCTTTTAAAATAAAGGGGTTTTTTTAATCTGAGGGTCTACATTTTCCTAGCTGTGGATTTTAAAAATGCCTTGTCTGTCTGTACTAGGTTTTTTTGGAATACTGATTTACCTCCTGTTACCTGAAATGTTCAGGGGACGTTAGTAGTCCATAACTGACACTTAGCCTTTCCTCAGCTGCGGCAGACCTCATCGGGCACCTCAGAAGAATTGGAACACCTGCCACTTTGGTGGCAATCTGAGCAACTTGCATGAGAACGGCTGTCCAGGCAGATCTTGTAAATGGGGGAAAAGGGGAAATAAAATAAAATAACCTTGCTCTTTGGAACCAATGTAAGGGTTTGATTGCCAGTTCTCAAAAGCATTGCTAGCTATCTGGCTGTGTTGTACCAGTCCAAGGAACAGGTCTCTAGTCTGGTTTTGCACAGGGTAACTGCTAGTGCTCTATTAAGTGCTGATGCTGGGTTTCTGAAATGAAACAAGGTGTTAATCCAATTATATACTGTATTTGTACTGCTGATGGTAATGTTACTTAAAGATAGCAACGTTTTATTCTCTATTCTTCCCAAATGTTTGGAAGTCTATGTTTGGAAGGGGTTTTTGATGCTTGGTGACACTTCTGTTTGAGCTGATACCTCATTAGCTGGACTGCTAAAATAATGTCGAGGTATCAAAAGCTGTAACTTACAGGATTCTTAGAAAATGGCAGGCATGACTTTAGGTGTCCCAGATCCAAGGTAACTTTTTCCTCTATGAAATAAAACTTGTAAGTCAGTTGAGGGTAATTCTGCAGCTGTGAACAGGAATGCTGGCTCAACCTTTCTTTCCCCTCCTCTGCATTTAATTCAGGCATTTTTTAGCATGTGTAGCATTCCAGTTGGAGGCTCCTGGGTTGGAACCTTGCAAACTAACATCTGCTGTCTGTAAGCACCTAGTTCTTTCACCGACTTAAGGAAGGATTTTGATTGTGGTTAGAAAGCCAGGTATCTGTACAGGCACTTTTACAAAGGTGATGAGGAGTAAAATGAGGGTTAGAGTTTCTTGGGGTGGTTTTGGGCCTTGGGGTTCCCCTCCCCTCAATTCTGTTTGGAAATGAGAGATGGAATTCAGGGATCTTGAACATATTTAATACTAGGATAAGCCTCTTATAGCATTAACCAGTGTTTTAACATTTGAACAGCGACCCTGGGGTGAAAGGCTTCATGTTTAATTGCTAATTTTGAGTTGCTACAACTCTATTGTTACTTTGCTTGTTATCTTTGTTTCTCTGCTTTATTGGACTTTCTTTTGGAAACTAAGTATTAGGTAAATTCTTTTTTACTGAAGCTAAGTGCATGTAAATAAATAATTTCTCTTGTTACTGGTCATCTTTTTTTTAGTAGTATGGTATATCACAGATTCTTGAGAAGCAGATTTTGAAGCTCTCATGCCATGATTATGTGTAGTTTACAAAAAAAAAAATCCCCCTGCAGGAATCATTTACTACCTTTATAAAATCAAGCATTTTAAGAATTTAAAAAAAAAAAAACAAAACACACACACAACAAACCATCTTCACTGTGACTAAATTGGTGGTGGTTTGTAAAAAAAAAAAAAGTTGTCATGCTTATTGCAAAAGTTTGAAGCTGTGAAACTAGAAATATTTCAAAAGCAATTTCTTTCATGACCTGTGTGTTAAGCTAGATGTTGAAGTTTTTTCTTCTGAATCTGATAATATAACCTGAGTTATTTCAGATGTTTCCGAGAAGCTGTCTAGTGTATTAATCTTGAAACTTCATACATTGAAGACTGAAGTTGTTTTTATTTTTTTAACATCCTAGAAATCTTTCTAAATGACAGGTTTTTTTGGAAATACTCATGAATTTTTCCAATGTGCCCTCATTCTTAACTAGCTTATTCAGCCTGTCATCAGAAATCTTTTTGAAGGTGCGTTGTAACATATAATACCAAGAGGTTGAAGTCATCTGAGGATGACTTATATGTGATTTCATTGTACCTGACTGTCAAATGTGTACTTATCTGTTTAGGTTCAGACAAAGAAGGAAGAAACTTTGCAACCATCACTTAGTCAAAACATTCCAACTTTCTATTTTCCTCGAGGATGTCCTAAGGAAAAAGTGAATATAGATGCTGTGATTGCCAAAATTGAGAGAACTTTCTCTGAGTTTCCAAATGAGAGGGCAACATTAGAAGACATGGGGAAGGTTGCAAAGGTGAGAACTTGTTGGCTGTTTGCTTTTAGTACTGTACACCTATGGAAAGGAAACATGAGTTCTGTGTTTTGTTTTTTGCATTATGTGTCTTCATCTCCTATAAGGGAGTACCAGTAAGACATCACATTCAACATTGTTGGTGGCACAGTTATGTGTGGAAATCTTTGCATTAACTATGTCTCAAATGGCCCTGCATTTTGCTTACAAAAAGAAACAAACATTAAAACAAAACTTGAACTGTTATTTTTATTTGCATAAACAACCAAATACTGAAGGGCAGGCTGTATGTTTTTCTGTGTTCTGTATTGACCAAAAGCACTGCTAATATACATTTTGTTTTCGGGCATCCACACAGTGTTTTTCTCATTTGGCAGTGTCATGAGCCTACATTGTAAAGACATTGAAAGACAGAGATTATAACTTGAGATTATAGCCCTCTAGTCACTACTGTATAGCTAACTTAGAGTTATGGTAGAATGACAAAATACTGAGCTTAGAAAGCAGCAAATATTTTTAACTTCTGCGTAAAAGACAAACTACTTAAGTTTAATTTTCCATTTTATTATATTGAATCAATGCCTGAAATGTTATCACTGCAAGTCATGGTCTTGGTCATGAGTGGCAGGTTCTCATCCCTGGTCCTGTCACTTTAAATGCAAAGTCCAGGGTCAAAGACTTTTCACAAGAGCAGGACTGGAGTCCAGAAACAAGGAGTTCAGAAACTCCTTGTTTGCCTTGCCAGAAGTCTGTAACTGCTCATCTGAATGATAGGGTTCCTGCCTTCCACAGCTCCTTTCCACAGAGAAGTGGGGAGAGGTGGAAGAGATCCTTCCCTCTCAGCAAGAAAGGTGGAAGAGTCCAGCCATGCACTATTTGGTGATGAAAGGCACCCTTCTGAAGTGTAGGGAAAAGCCTTCTAGACTAAAGACAGTATTTGTCAAACTTTTTCTTATTTTTTAAAGTACTTGTTAAACTATTGCATGAGAAGTAACTGTCCTTTTGCTCCAGTGACCTTATACATCTTGCAGTATTCACAATCTTATTGAGATCCAAATGAAATTCTCAGAGGTGCTGGCATGTCTGATGATTCCAAGTCACAGTCAGTTTTAGGCGAGAGAGAGGTACTTAGCTGTTAGGACTGAGGAAGCTTGGAGCAGGCACAGAAGCAGCGCTGTAGCTGGGAAGCAAGATCCTGCTGCTCAGGGCAGGCTGGCCTGCTACTTATGATTGGATAGATGATGTGCATCCTCTAAGCCAGACAAATGTGAATTTGCTTCAGTTCAGAAGCTGTGTAGCTGTGCTGTCTTGAGCTCAGCTTAAAGACATCCAGCCCTGTAGTGGAGTTTACTAAGATGGACTCTCTGTTCAGCTGCTTGGAGCGTGGACAGAGCATCTGTTAGGAATGCGGCAAGTTGCCCTATGGTTTGCTTTCCACTTTTGGATTTCAGCCTAAAGCAGTTGCCTAAAATGAATTATTTTGGAAGGTGCACTTGGTTTCAGACACAGTTTAAAAAAATCTGTGCCTTAATGTTTTCTTCTTAACACTTGTAAAACTTAATTTTTGTAAGATTTATAAATGGGGGAGTAACCCTCAGATAAGCAATCAACAAACTGGCTTGATGTATACTTTCATTCTAGGCTTGTGAATGCCCACTTTACTGGAAAGGTCCTTTGTTTTATTGTGCTGGAGGTGAACGAACAGGATATGTGTCAGTTCATAAATTTGTTGCAATGTGGAGGAAGTAAGTAGATTTTTTTAGAAGTACTGCATTTTTTAATTGAAATGTGATATTTTAAGCTCTGAATGAGATTCAGTCTGTAAAGGGGAATAAACCACTTTGCTGTCAATGGTTGATTATGGCAAACTTGTGCCTGGGAAAATGTAAATAAATCATCGCTTTAACATAAACAAACAAACAAATCTTTATTTACAGTGCTTATAGATTTTTAAAATACTTGGTAAATGACTGGTTGTTTACGGGAAAAGTGAAAACCATGGCCCTCACTTGTAGATGCCAGTTCTGGACAAAATGCTTTTTCTTCTTTCTAGTTCTCTTTCTAGTTCTTAGTTAAAAATGTCCTTTCATGTAATCAATTACGTGGTGTACCCACCTCCGTTAATGTAAATGTATGAGACAGTACTGCTTTGATAAGTTCACTTGGAGTGTACTTTGACATTGGTGATTAGCTTTTGAATTAAATGTTCTGGGCCGTGCTCTAAGGTGCCTGTACAAGGTAGCATGAGCAATTTTCTGTGTAGAGTATTAAATGGAAATATTTATATTTCAGAATACTTCAGACCTGCTATGATGATGCTGCAAAGTTTGTTCATCTTCTAATGAACCCTGGATGCAACTACTTGGTGCAAGAAGACTTCATTCCTTTTTTACAAGTAAATTGCAACTGAAACTAGTTCTGGAAGCACAACAAAATGAGAGCTGGCAAAGCCTTGAATTTTTTAAGCTAAACATACTTTTTCATGGTCTTCATTAAAGTTGACTGATAATATTTAGTGTAACTCACTTTGTATGGTCCACTGAGATGCTAGTGAGTGACTTTTTTTACAGTTAAGATAACTAAGGTTATCCTAAGATAAGGATAAGATGAGGTCTCTTTTTAAGAGCTACAGTAAGATGCACCGATTAAAAATTGTTTGCAGGAATAGCATGTGTCAGAATATTTATGGTTTAGAAGGGCAGTTGAAGACTTAAGTCAAGGAGGCCCTTTGGGGGGCAAAGGAAAAGTAGTGCATGAATTCAAGACCTAATACAGTTTCTCTCAAAGATCAGCAAATGTGTACTAATGAATGAATAAAACCTAAATTGGCTTTTACTGAATCATAGTCACTGGATTACAAGCTACAATGGTTAGCAGTGTTCAAAATCTTCAGCCCGTCTAAAATATAGGAAAGCTTTTGTTTATCTGGCTTCTTTAGAAGGTAATTTTATGTTTAAAAATGTCGGCAGTGTTGTTTACCTGAAGCATGTTGTAAATGAAGTTATCGTTAATGATTGTGGTACTTTGAACCCTTAGTTTAAGGAAGCAGATGTGCTATTCTGTGCTAATTGTTTTATATAGTCACTAATGAATACTGTTTGGGATATTGTCATTCTTTTTGTGTAGGATGTGGTGAATAGTCATCCTGGTCTATCATTTTTAAAAGAAGCATCTGAATTTCATTCTCGGTACATTACCACAGTAAGTGATTTGTATTTGGAAAAGCTATTTTTTGTTATACTAAGTAGGAGAATCAAAATTAAGATTAGTCAATATGTCCCTTGAGAAAAGTTGAGTATGCTGTCAGTCTTCATTTCTACATAACTAGAAATCTTGTGAAGAAAGACTCAATTTCTTAAGCATCAGAATTTTTCTTAATGTTTGTAAGAAATTGCTGAACTTAATACTAGTAAGAGAAACACTGATTTGTAATAGTGTAGGATAAGTTAATAAACATTAAATGAAGAGCAGAATGTTATCTTAAACACTTGAGTATAGCTATAGACTGTACTCATAAGAATCTTGACCTTACTCTGGGTTTAAGGGGAATTTTGAATGAAAGGTCTATAATGTGATTTATGTTCAGTATTAAGTAAAAATGATACTATTGAAGCTGCTTGCCATTTTCCTCTGTCAGAATTTTTCTTTCTAAGCAGGTTTTATACATGAAAAGTTCCATTTCTCTCTTCCTAGGGTCATGTGACAGAAGTATTCTTTCTGTACCCATGGAAAAAAATCAGTGACACTACACTTTCTCAACTGTGGACTAGACAACCAATTCCACTGAAGTGTCAAAAGATTAAAATTCTTGAAAATGATATTCGGTTCACTTTCTTTGTGCATGTGAAAAATAACTTAATGAATATTCTCCAACAAAACACATGCAGAGTTGATCATCTTTTATCCAGCTTATAGTATGACCCAGACCAAAACTGTGGAAGCTTTTTTAAAAGCATTTGGGTTTGGTTCCTCATATTTCTTAGAGTGCCAGCCTATCTAGTATGTCCTGCTGCATTAGATTTTCCTTCTTGCTGTAATGATTACATGAGCTCCCAGAACTTTGTCAGATGTGACTGAAGGAAATGTTCTGCCTGTGAGTAGTTTCTTAATTGATTCTGGGTTGTATCAAAGCCTGCTCTGCTTAAAACTGTGAAAGCTGTCCTGAAGGGCTGTAGGAGGGAAAAGTTCCTGCCATTTGCAGTTACTTTGGAGGAACAGCTTATTTGAGTAGGCCTGAGTCTGGCAATAATGAATAAATTAGTCCTAGCAGTACTTTACTAACAAAACTTAGTGTAGTCTTCAACAGAAATCACTGTTTAATCAAAAATTCCCAAAGTAAACCAGTATTGCTATCAATATAGCAACAATATTTGGAATATTGTTCTGCAGATCAAGAAATGGCAGGAGGACTTTCTGCCCCTTCTTGTCTTATTTTAAGATGGAGTAACTGTTGCCCAGTATACTCTTCTGAAATTCTGTCCTGCAAGTTATTGCTAATAATAGTAGATTATTTTCTCTGAGATGAAATAAGGCATTTCGTACCTTAGCTTTACTTTGCTACGTGAAGCTTTATCTAAAGGATTTTAAGCATTGCAGTTAAGATTTAAAGTCTGTTCATGCTAACTTCCAGTTACAAGTTAAGTGATCCATTTTTCTGATGTGTTTGTATATACATGCATATATATGTGTGTGTGTGTGCATACATACATTACATACATCACTTTAGTGAAGCAGGTGTCTTGAGTGTCATTCAATCATGGAAGCAATTGGTTCTGTCGGGCTGTAGTACAGGTTGGTTGGGTCAGTCCAGGGGTAAGGTTAGGTACATATGTTCAAGGTAAAGCTGAAATATGTAAAAAACATTTGCCCTTACAAATGAGAGATATACATAACATACTTGCAGATTAAATGTAGTATCTGAACTAGGAATTCTTGAAACTCTAATCTCTATATTTGACTATTTCCTCTCTTCTGACAAACCACTGTGCAGCATAGTAAGGAAGACAATTCTCTGACGATTTGCTTATGCTCTGCTTTGATTCACTTTAGAAAACTGTTTCTTAAGCCTGTTCCCAGTTGTCTTTAGCAAACATTCAATTTTGTTTTTATTTTTAGACCAGTTAAATGTATAACAGATGAGATAATGACATGCAGATGGATTGAGTTGCAAAGCTAAGGCAAAACCTTTTTAGAAAAAATTGCTTTGTAGTATAAGCCAAAAATGGGCCTTCCCTAAACTCGCAATTAGAATTGAGCTAATTAGGTTTCAGAAGTAGGCTAGTCTATTCTCCTTTCTGGTTTTATTGAACCAGCTGGTTTTATTCAAAGAGCTGCAGAGCTTGCTGCATGCTACAGTTTAAGCTTTAGTTTAAAACTTTATGAATAAATTACTCTTCTATTTGTAATTTAGAAATTATTGGTTTAAACTATCGATTTAATGCAATTAAAGTCTGAAGTGATAAAAACTTTAAGTCTTTAGTTTGGAAGAGATTTTGTTTGTTGGAAAAGAGATTATTTTTTTTCCAGCTAGTTACTACTGTGTTGCAAATGAAAAGTTAAATGTGCAATATTTAGTCTTGCTGATTAGCAGGTATAATCAATCTCCAGTTAAGCAGAGTTCATAATATGTTTAGATTTTTTGTCTGCTTGAAATGTATATCCGATTGACTGAAATCAAATTGAGGTGAATACTGAATTCAGTGAAGAAACAGAAAAAACACATTTTAAAGTCTTATGATTGTAAACTAAAACTAAGCAAATTATGCTGAGTGCATGGGTTTACCAAAATAATGTACATATGAAAATGATTTAAACAAAAGTATTGGATACTTGGCTGAATAAATTTTTCTGATTCTGATATCAGTCGTGGCACAAGAACTAGTCATATTTCTTGCATAGATTTTTGTTTTTGTTCTTCGGTTAGAAAACATTTATAAACTTCTTTTAATACTAGAGATAAGTTTGTGGGGGTTTAAGTAGCTTTAAATAGAATAAAATTAAATGGTGGGAAAAAACTACTCTCTCTACCCGCAGGAAGTATTTCTGTCAAATGTTGGTTTGTTGTATTTGCAGACTTTAGAAGTAGCAGCATTCCCCTGTACTGTGATCCTTTAACAGTCCCCATTCTATTTCTGTAATTTAATTTATGAACTAAAGTATTGTTGTAGTAAATATAGGTCTTAAAATCTGAAGTAATGAGATTTTAATAGGTTCATTGGATGATATCCTGTAGATATGTAAGACTGAGAGGTAGTGAAATTGTCAATAGACATATTCTGGGTAGCATACAAGTATTCTGCAACTTTACTGTGGGAGAGATGGGTACTGCAGCATTGAAATAAGACTTATCGAAGTGAGCTTAGGTGTAGAATTCAAAATGGTGTGGTAATATGACGTATGAGAGAAGTATCAACCTGCTAAGCAACGAGAAGAATAGAAATAGAGGGGACAGATAGAGTTCTGTAATGCAGCTGAACTAAGACTTATGTTTGACAGATGTTTGGGAGGTTATTTAGTTAGCATACCTAAGATCACCTTTCCATTTTTTTCTTGCAGGTTATACAGAGAATATTTTATACAGTAAATAGGTCCTGGTCTGGGAAAATAACTTGTAACGAGCTCAGGAAGAGCAACTTTTTGCAGGTATATAATAACTAAAATCTTGCAAGACAGATTTTTCTACAAGTTTAAAAACTGCGTTAACAACATGCTTAAGGGAGTAAAATAAGTAGGATTTCTTCTTTCTCCAAAAACCAGTGAAGACTCAATTGCATTCATTCTCGTACACTAGAATATGCTTAAATGTCATCTTTTATCTAGAGCTGTATAAATATTGATGTGATTAGCAGAAGTCTGGCTGATCTCATTCTTCTATGGACACGTTAGTGTTTTATTTTGTGTGTTCAGTCTTTGCTGTCATGCTGCATGGTGTGCACTGCCTCTGAAGATAAAAATTGTTCCACTGAAATAGCATTAGACATTAACTTGGTTATGACAACTCAGATAATTCAACATATGTCTTACAAATTCTTTAATGTGTTCTATTTATCCTTCTGATAATAGAATGTGGCATTATTGGAAGAGGAAGCTGATATTAACCAGCTGACAGAGTACTTCTCATATGAACATTTTTATGTTATCTATTGCAAATTTTGGGAGCTGGATACAGACCATGACCTCTATATTGATCGGAAGGATTTAGCTCGACATAATGATCATGGTATGACAAATGAAGCACCTTTGTTTACATGTATTAAATGACCCATAAACTTTCAACTGAGGAAGTGGTTAACTGCGAAGGCCAATGTTCATGAGTCTGTTGGTATAGCTGATTCTGCTGACTCAGTGAAATAAAGCAGGACAAGTCATCTATGATGCTGCTTTGTGTCTAGCAATACCAAATTCGAGGAAAACTCTGAATTTGAATTCTGATCTTGGCAAAGAAGCAATGGAGAGTATAAATTTGTAAGTGTGTAGGCTTGATCTAAAAAATCATTTAAGTCTTGCTATATTATAAATGGCTGCATTTGCCAGGTTTGGGTCATTACCTTAGAAGTAATCCATTTTACTGGTATTATTCAAGTAGCATGGCTCTCTTGGCAAGGTATGGAAAGAGTAGAAAAAGGCAAACATACATTCAGGTACTTTGCTTATTTTAAAGTTTTGTTAATTCAGCTGCAGTACATCTTGTTTCAATGCTATTTAGAGGCTATACTCTTTCTGCATTCACATTATACAACAACTGTGATTCTGTAGTCTTGCACATTCGTAGCTCTTTTAAATGTTCTTGTAGCTTGTATGGAACTGTTGGGGTTTTTTTTGGATGCTTTGTGTCCATTGTCACCTTAAAAGTATTCCCTTCAGGACTGGAAAGCTTACTTAAGCACAAAGTGATTGTGGAATTTATCCCACATTAAAAAGCATAAACACAATTCTGATTGCTTCTGAAAACTTGCCTACTGAAGTCTGACTACACTTTAGGACCCTGAGGAAGGAAAGCTTCTTTCATTTGAGAGGTTGCTGTACTGAGTTAGTACACTATAGAAAAGGAAGCAGAACTGATAAGTGTCACTTGCAATTTAGTTTTGCATCCTTTAAACCATGGCATATTGGTTAAAGCTTAACAGCTGCTGCTTAATGAGAACTAGACTAAGAAAGAGCATAAAATGAATATGATAACCCTACTTTAGTCTTAAACTTTTTTTTTGCATGTCAAAATTAGGTACTCTGGTTTCATCAGTCCCTTCCTTTTGTACTGCCACTGGTCTAAAATTAGGCTAGATTAAACACTTAAATGTAGTAAGAAAAAGAGTAAAGTATGTAGCTGTTGTTGAGAAGGTTGAACAACTTCAGTGTTTCAAAAGTAAATAAGAAGCAGCATTGCATATCTGAAACCAATTGGCTGTCCTACAGTTCTGGGAATAAATACGAAGTAGGGACCGGTGTCCTTACTAGAATAATACAGTGACAGCATCGCCATAAGTACATAAATCAGATGAACTGTTTGAATGGTTAACCACCTGCTTTATTTATCAGTATTTCTGCAATGCTGAAAAAATTTCAGAGCTAGAATAATGAGAAGTAATTCTCCTTCTGTGAGAATATTATCATGTGCTGCTTTGAGTAACATCCACAAATTCTTCAGGGTAAATTGCATATCCGTTACAGAGGTAGTGCTCAGTTAAGACATGTCTCTCAAATCCCTGAAATGGTTTCAGAATAGAAGCATGGATCAGAACTGTGTCAGAAATAAACCCATGTCAGAATCAGTTAGGTATGTTCATTATGTATTAATGTGCCAATTCTGTTTTGGCTCTTTGCCAAAACCAAGGTCATATAAAATGCAATGGCACTTGAAAACATGATTTATTTGTCAAAGAACTGGTAAATAATGTCTTATTAATCAGCTAATTTTATCACTTTTATTAGACTACTATTTCTGCATCAAATCTGAATTCAAAGCTGGTTGGTTCTAGCTTTGCTTTGGAGACTTTGTGTTAAGTGATCCTCTCCAAGAGGACTCAAAGGGATTAACGAGCACTACACTTGATCTTTCTCACAGTTTATATGTATAAGAGGTTTCCAGTAAACTCTTCAACTAGACAATACAATGCAAAGCAAAAATAACTTGTATACAACTGATACTATTTTAACCCTTTTTTCACAGCAATTTCAAATAGGATGATAGAGCGGATCTTCTCAGGAGCAGTTACAAGGTACTTATTTTGCATACTGATCTAAATCCAATTTAATATTTGCTTGTTAAATTGTGCAATGTTTCCAGAAAAAAGTAACAGTGAATTTCAAGATTTAGTATTGTAGTTTAAACTCTAGTAGTACTAGAGTGCTCTTGGAACCTTTGGCTCAGTCCAAGCTCTTTACTCTCCTTTGTTTACTCATATAAAGACTTGCCATTGGAGATTGTATGGTTTAACAGGGATGGGAATGAGGAAGGGAAGAAACGTTGGCACTGCTGTTTTCCCATCCCTCAAACCTGTAAAATTTTCAAAGGGAATTCAGCTTTTCAGTACTACTTGTAAAATCAATGCTTATTGCATCAACAGATTTACAAAGATGCCTCCAGTTGAGTTCATTCACATTTTTAACAGTCATTCTTCGTTGTTCCCACTTGGATTGACTTCCTTTTGTGTATTTATGGCACTTTACTGATTTTTGAAACATTTTGCTAGCACAATATCTGCAGCTAGAAAACAACTGACAAACAGAAATAGCAAAAGCTGAAATCAGTGAAATGACACTTGGCAGGCATATGTCTAGAGCTTATTCCTTTATGTGAGTGTTTTGGGCAAGACACATACCATATTTTTCTAGACATCTTGAGGATAAAACAGCAAAAAAATTATTTTAGGAATGAAAGGTAATATGTCCAGGAACTGCCTACCTGACTTTTTACTAGAAATGTTGACCATGTGTCTTCAGAATGTATTTGGATGCTGTGTTCTGTTGTATGAGAGTAGAAACAGGCAATTGTGTTCTTGCCATGAACACTTCCTGAATGTTTTTATTTCATTTTTATCTTCATATTTCTATTCCAACACTTTTAGCTAGTGGAGTTCTGTACAACTTTTAAGTTCTCATCACTTCTACCTGAATAGAAATTCTAAAAAGCATGTGTATTTGATGTAATTTTTTTTAATGAATTGAGATATCTCTTTTGTTAACAATTAAGCAGCAGTATTGCTGCCCAGGAAGGAAAGCTGTAACTCCTTCTGCACAGGAGACCACCCTCCTTTTCCAGCTGCTACCTTCCTCTTTAAATACCCATTGCAGTAGAAACAGAACAGCACACAAGTTCTTGTCTGTGACAAGTCACCTTAGGAACACTGCATCTTTTAGGAGATAAACAGTTAATAGCACTAAGGAAAATAATCCTTAATTTTGGTTAGTAAAAGCTAGGTGTTTTAAAAGAAATTTCTATCTTTTCCCTCATGGGCCTTCAAGAGGTAGAAAAGCACAAAAAGATGGAAAAATTAGCTATGCTGATTTTGTCTGGTTTTTGATATCTGAAGAGGACAAGAAGACACCAACTAGGTAAGAATGAATTTATATTTTAACAGAAATAAAGACTGACTTTATTGGTTTTCGAGTCTTTAGGGGCTGCTGATGCTCAGCTGGAACTGTGCTGGAAGAAACTAAATGATAAAAACATGAGTGGAAAACCAGCCCAGCTCGTTGCATCATTCTTATTTATCAGTGTCTTCTATTGTCGCTGCTGTAAAACTTTTCAGAGTTAATCAAATATCATTGTTCCATATGCTGTGTGTGGCCTGCTTACAGGGTCATAGATAAGGGAAATTACAGTCGTTTCATGATGCCAGTGACTTTGGGAAACCATACAGCTAGCAGTAGCTGTAGGGTATTGATAAGAAACCTATTGTGTGGTATGTCACTGGCTTGTTCAATATGAAAAAAATAACTTGGGTTTTGATACACAATTCAATTTTTCATTGGCTCCCTTGAGCTTTTATGTAAAGCCACGTGTATTAGTTCTCTCTTCCCTCCCTCACAATTAACAAGTATGATTTCAAATGCAATGATGTATGGCATGGCAAATACCAGAAACTGTTACCACAATAGGTGGTGGTTAAAGACTTTGTATGGCATTATGGAATGCAGTCTCAAGTCTAGTTTTGCATCTGTAAGTAGCATAGCCTTTAAAACAGGCAACATAAATTCCTGAAATCCTGTATTAAGGCTGTGTAAACAGTTCTTTGCTATTAATTACCAAATTTCAGCATTGAATACTGGTTTCGCTGCATGGATCTCGATGGGGATGGTGCTTTGTCTATGTATGAATTGGAGTATTTTTATGAAGAACAGTGCCAAAAATTAGATAACATGGCCATAGAACCTTTGCCTTTTGAAGACTGTTTGTGCCAGATGCTGGATCTTGTGAAGCCACAATATGAAGGTAATAAAATCTTTTTCTATCTGTAATTTCTGTTTCTTTGGATTAGGAGTTAGTGCACCCTTAAGAGCACTCAGTTGGTCATACAAAGAATATGCATTTAGGTTGTCTCAAAAGTCTGTTAGAGCTTATTAATCAAATGGTCTTCCAAGGGCAGGCATTCATTTTCATACTAAAATTTAATATGCTACTTTAAACTTCCTTGTAGGTTTTTGGTTTGGGCTTGCAGCCATGTTTAGTGTTAAACGAAATTTTGTCACTATCTGGCTGAGGCGATGCTCTCCAGAAAAGCTCTTGACTGTTCTGTTCACTTGCCTCTTACCTGTTCCAGTACTCATTTAGTTGACACTTCTTTAGAGGGGACAGTTTCTAAACAGTGTGTGTCTCTGTAGATCAGTAATTACTTATTTTAGGTTAGAAGTCTATGCTGTCCTTCGGAAATTCATGGCAAGGGGCTTTAAAATAACAGAATATTAAACAGTTCTTAGTTTTTGGCTATTTTATACATTCATTTGAACCTTCATAGACCTGCATCCTGCCTTCCTGCATTTGACTTATATGATCTTTAGCTGATGAAACTTGAGTTTACATTTTACATCTGAAAACAACTCATCAAGTGAGGATGATGTTCACTTCATGTTTGCCCTTCTGTGCTGCTCAATACTAGAAATATTTTTGCATGCCTTAGTAAACGTATTACTGTGGTGTGGAAGAGTGGTAGCTTGCATGTTCACGGCCTCTACTTTTGTGCCGTTTCTGGTGTTTGTCTCACAAGTTGATTAAAACTGTTGTATCCATGGTACACTAGTCTTCAGGGATTTGTTGAACTCAATGCAATGAAGGTCAACCTGTATCTAAACTTAATGTCTCAGTAGCTGACCACAGTTAGCGCTAATAAGAGTTATTATGGCTATACTTTTTAACGTGAATTTCAGTGTGTAAAAGGACTTGGCCTACAGTCTGGTTGCTATTATTGTACAGACTTTGCATTACAAGAAACTTAGAACTTGCTTATTGGCTCTTGAAGTGTTTGTTAGGAATAGCAACCTCT
Source organism: Balearica regulorum gibbericeps (assembly GCF_011004875.1). NCBI lineage: Eukaryota > Metazoa > Chordata > Aves > Gruiformes > Gruidae > Balearica > Balearica regulorum. Next base: position 143,853,433 of record NC_046184.1, read on the forward strand.
ATTGCATATGCTAATGTTTGCTATTTTTATGGTAAAAGAAAGTTGTTGACCATCCTATTTAATGCTTTTGTTTAGCAAATGTGATGTTGTGCTAGTATTTCATGTTCAGACACTTCTAGAATTTCAAGTGTCACTTTAGTTGTGTGTGTAAGATGGTGGCTCTTTTTACTGTCTATAAAATTGTTAGAGAATCAATAAATAGTCTTGCTTATTGCCCACCTTCTAGTAATAAGAATATTTAAATTATAAGAAACTTTATTTTTAAAAGGTAGTTGTCTTTTTTGAGACATGATTTTTTTTTTGCATGCTATGGGAATTGAAATAGCTCAAAACCAGAATTCAAAGCTTCATATTCATATTTAAACCAAGTTAATATGAATTTTCTGGTGAAAACACATTTCTAATGGTAAATAAAAAAAAATTGTAAATGAAAAAGTGTTAAGTATGTTTTAGCTGGAAGCTCAATCCTAGATATCACTGGAATGAGGTGTTAGACCAACATGTGGGGAGCATTTAAGATGAGGTGAAATAAGCTCCAAGGAAAGCATTTATGTTACATAGCCGCCTACGATAGCCTCCCAAACTTAGGGGTTCCCTTCCAGTCTTGTACACTATACTTCTGAAAGGCAGACATTTTCAATGTTTCTGTTCTGCATTTTAAATGAAACAAGATTGATGTATCTGTTCTATATCATGAAGATGATAAAAGGAGGCTGTGGAACACAACCAAGACAAAAGTTATTTAGGGCAATGAAAATGAAAGCCAATTGTGAAGGGTTGATGGGGGTTTTTTTTATAAAAACTGAGTGACATTTGAAAGATGGATTAAGATCAAACTTTTTCTGTCATTTTCCTATACAAAAAAACTAGTGGCATAAAATGACATTTCACTTGGTAGATTTGAAACAAAAGAAGGCACTGTCATTCACTTCTGGCTACATTGTGATACAATTTGCTACTGGATGCTCTGTGTACCAAAAAGCAAAGTCTTTAATTTGTGGAGACCTGAATTTAGTTATTGCGATTTCATTCTTTTTTTTGTTGGTCTTTCAGAGACAACATAGGCATCCACATAAGTGTTAGGTGTCTAAGCTCCTGTTGCAATAAATGGAAACCGGAGAGCAAATCAACGAACCAAATATAGGTGTCTAACTTAAATTGGGAGCTTATATAACTAGGACTCAAATCAGTTGCTTGGTTGTGGAGAGCTGCTGCCACTTGAGATGGCCCAATGCATCAGACATCTGTGTGGGTCTGACAGATATGACACAGGTGCCACGAGGGATTTGTGTCGTTCTGGAGCATCAGCTGTAAACCAGGCAGAATACACAAAGGTACTTCAGATGGCGACAGACAACAACTGTGGCAACCATTTCCACATGGTTACTTATTTTGCTTCCCTCTGATGTCCTTGAGTTACACGTTGTTAGAGGCTGGGACAGTATGCTGAGGAAATACTGTTCTGAGTCTGGCTCTTCTTGAACTCTTCTGTACCATCTGCAGTTAGCTCCTCTTTGATTGACAACAGAAGATTGGCCAGATTTAAGGTGAATCAATAAAAGGGAGTTTTCTTGTATATCTGGTATTTTTCAGTCTTTCTGCCAAAGCTTAACGTTCAGCTTTGAAATAAGGTAACATTTCTGACAATCTGACAAATACTTCTAATTGTTAAGGAATCCATTGATTTGTCTTTAAAGTATAACTTTATATAAACAAACAAACAAAACACCTCTGAGCATTTAGCTTTCCTCTCAAGCAGTAAATATTGATCAGGCTGGACAAGTGTGGCAAACCAGTCTCTATGAAAAATTCCTGTGTGTGAAGCATAGTCACACACTGTCATCTGTCATACTTTTTTTTTCTTTTCAAGTCAGGGAAGAAAAAGGGCTACTGCTAGAGGAGATTTCTACCTGCCACCCAAGCACTTCTTGGGGAGGAATGGCTGGCTTGCTGGTGACTTCTGTCTCTTAAGGAAGCTTAGGCAATTAGCTTAAATGACTTTGAATAGCTAATTGAGGCAGGCTGCATCTCACTCCAACATTTTGAAGGACAGTAGGATGACAGCTAAAGCAAGTAACAGATCTGAAACACTTAAAAGTTTTGTCAACTTTGAAGGACGCTTCTTTAGGTGTGTATTTCATCTACTCCTCTCCCATTGTGCTGAGCATCAGTGACAAATGTTCTTGAGCATAATGATGACTTAACTTTTTAATAACATTCCTCTTTTTTGGAGAAAGGATAACTTCAGCTCTAAATATCTTTCAATCTTCTTTACAGGAAAAATTACTCTGCATGATTTAAAGCGATGTAAGCTGACAAATGTGTTTTTTGATACTTTTTTCAACATTGAAAAATACCTTGACCATGAACAGAAGGATCAGTTTTCTATGTTGCGGGTGAGTATGAAGCTTTCAAAGCCTTTTTAGCGATGTGCTTAACAATTAATATGTTTTTGTATAACTTGCCATGTGATTGTTTAGGATGGCGAAGGTGACAGCCAAGAGGTCTCTGACTGGGAGAAGTATGCTGCTGAAGAGTATGATATCTTGGTAGCAGAAGAGGCAGCAAGTGACCAGTGGAATGACGGGTAAGAATGTACCAGGAGACTTGGTACGAATCCTCTCTATAGAGCCTCACCATCACTGTCATCCCTGATGCTATTTTTGTACAACGTTGCTGTTTATCACCTTTAGCCATGTGCTCAAGTGAGGGAGGAAGAACCTTGTTTGTATCTCAAATTAGATACTCCTTGACAGTTTGTGATTGCATTGGTTTTGTCAAAGAAAAGGTCCTACTTCGAATTTTAGCAGGACAGAAGATTTGAAAAAGCTTCAACTCAACACAAAACACAACATTTAATTTTTTTAGCTTGTTGAATGAATGAAGAGCTTCATTGAGGGCTTTTGGGGGGAAGAATTCTCATTTCTGAACTCAGTTATATCAGCTTAGAAGTATTTTCTCACAGTTCTCTAAGAGGAAATAAGATAATAAATCTTGCTGTTTTGAAAGCACTCCTTTACTTTTGCTATGTCGCTTCCAGAACCTCTCAGAATCCAAAGTCCTGAATCTGCTGTTCATTGTTTTTGTTATTTAAGTTTGTACTTGTTTTCCCTATCTTTTTAATTTGTTTTAGGCCTTAAGTTAGTGGACCAACCTAGAGAAAACACATTTTCCTGTATTTCCTACATCAATATTCTGTTTTTAGATGTGTCTGATTCTTGCCAAGCGTTTAGAGAATGACTAGCTTGGTATTTAAGAGACTGCTTTAAAACCTGAGAAAGCAAAATCCTCTTAACATGGATTTCAGAAAACTCTGTAACAGAAGGAGGGGAGTGAGAGAGTTGCTATCACCCAGCACTTCAGCATTAAGGGGGATCATACTCTTAACTCTTCATGGAATCTTCCACTAGAATTGGTTAATATTACAGAATTAACAAGCCAAAAAGTAACTGAAGCTTTGTTGTGCTGTGAGTTAGGCAATATTAAACCTTCAGTGTTTATCTCACTTGATCTCTTAAGGTCATAGGCTTAGTTTGGGGAAGGTACAGAATAGGTATGTACACTTCTGACAATTGAGACATTGTGATGCCAAGTGTAATAGCTTAAATTTGATGGATCAGAGGAAACAGCCATTTCTGTGGTCTTGCTGGCTGTGAAGTGTTACTTATTTATAACTCAGCTGACAAAACTAGTGGGCTTCTTAAACCAATGAAGGATTCAGATTTTCGGTCCTTGGTTTTAGAATGCCCTTATAAAATTAGCATGTTTAAACCATTAGGAGTCATTTTTTTTTAAGTTACTGGTGGACTTAGGCCACTCCTGACAGGATCAGACCAGCCTCCGCAGTGTCTGCCATCATCTCAGTGCCTGTCAGAGGGGCCCCCTCAATACACCATGGTGAATCAGTGCATCACCCAGTCAACCTGAGAGCCCAGGCTTGACAGGAATGAATAATAGCATTTAGGAGACTTGAGGTGCTGTTAAATCTGAACATCTTAAATCTTAACTGGAACCATTTCCTCAAATGTTTTATACCTTTGCTGGTTTAGCCTTATTTTCTCTCTCTTCTGCCAGATTTCTGTTGCAGTAGTTGTGTGGGGTTTTTTGATGATTTTTTTTGACTCAAATTGTCTCAAGCTCACCTGAGAGTTGATAGTTAAATGCAGATTTCCTGGATTCCATTAAGATCCTATTATTCTGTCTTACAGCTTTTAAAGCCTCGTATAGCTTTGCAGTGGCATACCCTGAGAAACTAGGGGTCTTGTCAGTTAAGACATACTGAAGGTTCAGAAGTTTACTACGTGGTCTGTAAAAGCTGATCCTTAGCTAGGTTGTCAAGGAAGGATTTCAGCTGGTCCTTCAGCGTTCTGTCCTGGGACCACATGCAGTATCATCTGCCTCCGATGAGTTTGTGGCCAAGTGTCCCTTTGTCACTAGCAGTAAGGGACCTGCATGGGAGGAAGTCAGGTTACTCTGCATCTCTGATTAAGGGTTTGAAATTGCTGGGCGGTTGTAGACAAGTGTAATTTTGTAAAGTTCTAAGATAAAGTTTAGGTACAACTTCACCCACAAGTGTGGACAGGAGATCAAGTAAGAGTCTCAAGGTGCTTTGATTCTGGTTCAGTTATGAGCTCATTGACTGCAGCTGTTTCTCTGAGCTAAGAGCATGTCTGTGATTGTTTAGACTAAAGGATTTTATTTTTATGTATTCCCCCCCTAAGATGTCTCTTCTTGTGAAGATAAAAGCCACAAAATTTGCAGCCAGTATTCTGGGGTTGAATTGTTTCTATTATTTAAACCAAAAAAAAAAAATTCATGGTGTACCTAAAAGCATGGGTCTATGGCTTTACACAGAAAATGGACAAAATAAACTGAAATACAAAATGTTTCTCAAGTAAAACTTTCAGATTATATTAAATTCCATAAACTTTAACTCTTCAGTAACTTCTGACAGGTCTTGGACACTTAGTTTTTTCAGGTACTTCCATGAAGTTTGTTCTCTCCGCAGCATAGGCACAAGCTTCTTTATATGCCCATGCAGTTACAGCTTAAGCAATACAGAGAATGTTGTGGAACCTAGGGTATGTAAAGCAGTATCCTAATAACCTTAAAACTTGAAAAAATGCACCTTCACTATGTAAATACAGTCCTTAAGGAAAACTAGTGTGGTGGTGTAAGAATAATGTAGTGGAGTAGGCTGGGATATGAAGGAGATGTATGATGCCAAACCACCCAGTTTCTCATTACTTTTAAACCAGGTGTTTGTAAACACAAGTGATTCATTGGTTGTAGGTTGTCTCTGCTTCTGGCATTAGCAGATTTGTCACAGATCTTGTAGAAAAAAAAAAAAACCTGACAGAGACAAATATTTATCCTATGGAAGCACAGCCCAAAAAAAATCACACATTTTATTACTTTCTGTATCTCTAGTTGGGTTTGATGCATAGGCCATAGCTGCTGGCCCTCCACACAAATGGATAAAAGCTTTTATCCAAGTGTTCCTGAAGTTTTGCTGCTTCGTTTCCTTGGAGTATAGATTGTAATGCTCACTGACAAATTATGAAGTGGTTGTTAATGGAGACAAAGTGTTTCAAGTATCATACACACAACCATATGTAAGATGTGCTTTGGATTGACTGCATAGAAACAAGTGTTATGCTTCATCTTACTGATTTCTGCCTACCCTTATGTCAGAAGCTTGTGAAGACTGTTGCATTTAAACAGCCAAATTAAGATTCTTTTTTTTTAATAGAGAGCAAAGTTAGGATACCTTCCAAATTGTTTGTCAAATAAGCAACTGAATCCAAGTTGTGGGCAAAGAGATTAAAATCTAAAGAGAAGAAAAAGTACTCTGATCTGACTGAGGGAGTCATTGTCAAATCTGACTTAAAGTTTGAGTGCTTTCTAACAGTGAAGGTCAGCAAAAGTGTCTTCAAAACTTAATACTGAAGTAGGACTCTGAATCTTATTTTTTCCCTATAATTGTCCTGAAAAATGAAGCTTATTTTCTGTTGCTGAAGCTGAGAGAAACACAAGACTACTAAAAGTTTCCTTGGTGCTGTTAGGAGAGTTTAATGAACAAAAACACTACCTAAAAATGCTCATAACTTTAGTGTTGTAGAAAAACTTCTTCCTTAAAATCACCTGTCGAAAGGGTTGTAATGCCTGAACTGAGATGACTGTTTGACAATCCAGTATGATTTTTTTATTTGATTACTTCTATAGTACATATTTTCCTGATGTTCCTATTAAAACAGTTGATATGAAACTTGGGAGTGGTATACAGAAATCTTGAAATAGGCTGATTTCTTCATATTTACATGAGCTTTACAAATGGGGGGGGGGAAGTAGTTTTTAGAGGTGTTGTAGCTGTATGGTTATATTCTTATAAAAACCTCTGTGCTGGGAAGTAGCAATAGATTTTTCTAATAATGTGAGAAGTAACTCAAGTAATTTTAGTGCCTAGATGTGAAAACTGGGACAGCATTTCTAAATTTCCTTAACTTAAATATCTTGGAAAGGAATAAAAATGATAGATATTCCATGAGGCCACCAGAGCTTTGGAAGAGGTGGGATTTTCATTTGGTCCCATAATGTTTGAATAACACTTTTCCAAGTACGGGATGGATGGAACCTACAAAGAGTATCTGAGAGATCCTCATGCTGCCATTTTAATGACAGGAAAAGCTGCTGTTGCCTCTCTGTATCACTATGCAATAAACAAATCCAAAAGGTGCGTTCAAGATATTTCTCTTTAAAAGAGAAAAAAATAATCTTTGTCAAAAAGATGGAATTAGTGGTATAGAAGACTATAAATAACAGGTTTGTGAACCCAAACTGCTGTTATGGTAGAATATGCATCTTTCTTCCAAATCCTTGTTTTCAAATGTGTAACTTAGTAAAGTAACTCTTAGGATGACTTTTGTTTCCTGTTCAAATCAGTGGTGAACTTCTGGCAGAAACCCAGGGTGTTCTGTTCACTGACTGATGCTCACACAATTCAGGCCTTAATACCCCTGGGAAGAATGAAATAACAAAAAGGAAAGAAAATCAGGAATTCTTTTTACTCAGTGCTTAATCTTTACCTGATGTTATCAAAGCATCTTTATTTTGCTAGATTTCTTTTACTCAAAATGGCAGTGAAGCTGGCTTAATATGTTTAGGAAGTTTATCTATGAAGTGTTTCAACAGAATTGTATTCACTGTTGATAAATGTTGTTGTTCTTCCTATCTCTGCTGTTAATGCTGCTCTGTATTAGTGTTCACAGTGGATTCTTACTATTTAACTCTTCTTTGCCCTATGCCGTTCTCTGAAAGAGTACTTCTAATCGCCACGTACTGCCATGACAGAGTCACACTTAAGAACAGATACCACAGTTTGTAAAGCTCGTGCTTTGCCTAGTCTTGTTATAGAGGCGGAAATGATCCTGTGCGGAGATGAGATGCAGCATGAGAGATGATGTGCATGAACCTGAGTCAGCCTAGCCCAGGAAGTGGTCAGTTCTTTAATCTGACATCATAAATCTCTAAAGATTTCTGCTTAGTTTTTTCAAATGGCTATCAATTACAGATTTGATCCCACCTGATCAGTGCTGAAGCAGATCTCTTAAATATCAGCCTTCACTGACTTGAGTTAGTTAAATGTTACATTTCATTATCCATCTGTTCATTTTCATCAGCAGCAGGATGTTATCAGTAATTTCTCATTAAACAATTGGCTTTAGCTTTCTAGCATCTGCTTTAAATACACAGTTGGTGGCCATCACTTCCCTGTGCTCATGTGCATTTTAATAACACTTTCAGTATTTGTTCTCTTTTGTTGTAGCTACTGCAGGTGTAGTTTGTTCTACCTAATTCAGCATAATTTCAGCTTTCTTGAAAAGAACAGGAAGGGTTTCTTGCCAAGCACTGAAGTCTTGCATTTGACCATTTCTAATTTAGGAGTTCTCCACTAGAGTAGTGCGTGCTTTGAGTCCTTTCAGTAAAGCTGTGTATCTAAGTTTTGCACATGATGGGAGAGTAAGCTAGCTTAAATTTAAGTCATTATGACAGAAACCTAGTGCTGCTTCTGGCTATGAGTTTTTTAATATAAAATACTGGAAATCAGGCTCTTTCTGCAGGAGTCTTGTCAGTGTTCTAACACTTGGGCGCTTCCCAATGTAGCTGGACTTTCATTTTCTTTTTTTGTTTGGGTTTTTTTTGGCCCATTCCTAGGTATGAAGCAGAACTGAATCCTGTAGACCATCAGAAGGCCAATGTCCTAAAGTATCAAATGGAGAGAAGACCATTTTTTGAAATGCCTTCCCATCTGGCTGATGTAGACTTGGATGAATATGACTATGAAGAGGACTTTGAGTAGTGGTTACTTCTGGTCAGTGCTTGCAGAAGAGAATGGACAGTCTGCAGCAGGTCTGCTACACACCTGTATGTCTCAGTGGGGTTTGTTTTCAGGAAGTCAGTTTAGTTTTGTGCTAAAAAATATTTAATCACTACACTATCTTTTAAATAAAAGAAGCGCATTTGTATGGAATGATGAAACTTTTTGTATTTATTCAATAGTCTATAGTTTGTAAAATAGATTAAAATATTTATTTACAGATGTTGCATAATTCCTTTTTGGAAGAATAACAATATTTGACTTTAGAGAAAAGTAATTTACTGTTTTTATGAGAACTGTATAATTCTCTCTAAGTTGATGTGTGGTGCACTGACCATCTCCATCCCGTACGTGATGAGGTGTCCTGTCCTGGTATGGGAGGTAAGGAGACAATTTATAGCTGGCCTGCAAAGCTTATGTGCTCAAAGAGACAGCTCTAGGGCTTTCGTGCCTTGGCAAGGTGGAGATGTGACTGAGTGCGTGATTAGCGCTCATTTACATGTAGAGTTGTGTTTGACAAGCTGAGTGTATTGGTGCACAAGGAAAGTGAATGCTTGAGACAAGTCGCTTCTCTTCTCCATGTAGTCCTTGTTTGCCCCAACTTTTAGTTTTGCTTGCCCTTTTAAACTTCAGTCTTTTCATCAATGTTCATTATAAAAAGATTATTTAATAATGAAGTCTGGTTTAGTGTTCATGCTTGATCCAAAATAGGCGTGTTAATTCATGTAGAAGGAACCAATTTTTTTTAAATCCTTTGTATAAATGTTACTTGATCAGTGATGTGCACTAATTTGTTGTGGGCTTTTGTCTGTCCCATCTCTTGTTTGCTATTGACACATTCCATGGATATTCATCAGTGTCACAGCAGCTTGAAATTGTTGCCTCACTCTTACTGTTAAACAGATTTTGTTGGAGAAAAAAAATGTACAAAAAGATGTAAGTTATTTTTTGGTTGCAGTGTAGATCTGTTAAAATGTTTAAAAATCATGTTTGTATTTTCAAATAAAGATTTTCATACATGATTTTAACAGTTCTAATTATTATGTTTATATACTGCCTGCAGTTAACTACTTCCTATTAAAGAACCATTTAAGATGATGAGTTATGCATGTACACAGTCTGGTTGGATAATTACACAAAGCTGAATATTCCAAGCAAGCTCTAGCAGGTTTTTCCTCATCTAAAAGCCAGTGTTGCTGAACAGCTGGAACTGGCTCAGAAAAATCTGTTCTGCTCAACTCCTTGTGCAGAGTTACGAACCTGTGTATCTTAAGTAAGGAAACATTTGTTTAGTGAACCTTACCAAGGAAAACTCAAGTCATGTTTAATACCATTCAAAGGATTTTTAAAAATAAAGTCAGCGTTTATTTATTCACATTTTGATGAGTTTCCATTAATGTCAAGCTTCTCTAGCATTGGCCAGATACCTTTCACTATTTGCCCATGGTTTGGGGTTTTTGAACAGTAAAGATACACAGAGGCTTTGTGTTAAGCTCTGTTCCCAAAGGTGCTGTGGGAAAGGATGACCAGCTGCCTTTCTAGAAGATGATCCTGAACTTCTGGTGCTGTTCAAGGGGTGCTGACTTAAACCCTTCTTAAAAAGGGGCTTGTAAATGGCCATGTACAGCTGCAGGTTTCTTACCATGCAGTGATGTTTTTCCATGAAGCACCTGGAGCTGGGTGTGGGGCAGGCCTCTCCTGCAGCTGTTGTTGCTGCTTTGTGTTTGGTGAAGAGCCTGTTAAATCCTGTTCCCTATTGTGCTTTGGATAACCAAGCTCCTTTTTTTTTTTTTTTTTTTCCTGGAGGATTTGCACAGCTCCAGTACAGCAAATTATGGTGTTGCTGTGGAAGTGACTTTTCTTGCAATACATGAACTGGAAAGATGACTGTACCTTCCCCTAGAAAGGTAATTCCCAGCCCAGGTCCTTTGTTACAAGAATTAAAGCATCTGCAGGTTTGATGTGGTCTGAGGTCTCAGTGTTTTCTTAGTCCAAGTCTAGCTGTAGACTTGGTCTATTCTGACTACCTGGTAAGTGTTTAGGCCTAGATCCGTAAATCTAGATGAGGGGAAACATCACTATCACAGTTGAGAGCTGGGAGGGAGTCACAGGGGAACTTAGAACAAGCTGATCTGGGTGAGAATCAGCATTATCTAGTGGACTGCTCCCTCTGTCCTTGTGTGAGCCTAGTGCAAAATGAAACATAATGGGTTTACTGCTGCCCTTCAGGATACCCAATACCTGGGAGATACTCATGCTTCTAGTCATGGGAGCTCACCTTGAACTCCATTAGAGGGCAAACTACAAGGCCAGTAGCACTGCTGCTCTTCTTTCTCCAGACTTAGTATGGGAATATCACTTGCACTTTCAGTACTAATAGATAGCAAGGGTTATGTAGTTTATTTTACACAGTTACAATCCAAAATATATGTATGTATAAAATAAAGCTGATGATAGGATTAATGCAGTATACAATTCCACAGAGCAGTGACAAAGGGTCAGCAAAAGCAGCCAGCACTCCCCAGTCTACTGCCTCCAAAACAGCCTTGAGTGAAGATCGTTTGCAAATTCTTAATGGAAAACTACTTTTGAAGGGCCATGGTAATGGTCTATTTACATTGCCTTTTCAAGCTTTATATTTTCCAAGTAAATACCACATGATCACTGTGTATGAAGGATTTCTTCCAGAGGAAAATACTCAGTCAACTGGTCCACTGTTTCTTTGTTACTTAGAAGCCTTGATCCAAGTCTCCTGGGAACATGTCGTGATCCCCACAGACAACTAACCACTGGAATTTAGAAATACTTTGAGACTATTTGATCCAAGTTTTCAATTTTACAGACCAGAAAGGGCACTGCTAAGTCACCTGCCATCACCCAGCAGGTCACAGCCTTCACAGCTGGGCTGGGGTCAGGTACAAGGAAACAAGTAGATATCCATCTTGATCAACTCAAATGGTAAAGAGTGGATCCAGCAGCGTGCTACCCCCAAGCTTCTCTTGCTTCTTTCATCTAGTTTACAGAGCCTTTGACTCAGTATTTGTCAATACCCTGATTCCAGTCCTTAGGTTGGGAATTGTTCCAAAGGATACAGTTGAGTAATGCTCATAACTCCCACAACCTTAGAAGCGCAACAGCCAGATCAGTAACACCACAAACAGCGATGTGGAAAAATCAACCACAGTGCTAGTACCTAGCTGGTTCTGGGTGGATGCCTACAGGCAGAGATTCGACTTCGTCCGTATCTCCTGCTGCCTTGGTTGATGCCATCACAACCCTATTTCCAGTTAAACGGCTTGCAGAAAAAAATTGGTACCATGTTCTTTGCTCCCATTTATCCTCTCAGCTTCTTAACTTTCCTATAACAGAAGAAAAAAAAAGGATTGTTGGTCTCATATTATCAAGAAAACATACAAGAGCACATAAGGGATCAGAATAAAAGCATAGCCTCTGCCCATTTAGCAGCGTGGCCATAGCTGGCTCTTGGAAAGCGCTATATTTAGCTTCCACAAATGGAAAGAAGCATTTCTATACCACAAGGAGCCCGGAAAAGGCACTATAGGGAAAGGCCACATGCTGGATAAGTAGTGCACTTTCTGTATGTCTTCCATCTTGGTCTACAGATTTAAATTCTTTTATTATCTACCTTCAATAGCAGCTGCTCCAAGCATATAGTACAAACAAACAGTCTACATTTTAAAAGGCATACAACTGGAAGAAAAGGTAGAAGTCTCTTTTTCCTTCTAGTCCTCTTAAAAAAAAAAAGAAACCAAACAAACAAAACCCACCACTCAAATATGAAAAGAAACCATTTGTTCAACTTTACAGGAAAAAACACATTTAAAAAGTCAAAAATCAGACAAGGTCTTTGAATGTGGCTCTTAAATACCAGATAACCAGAGGCACTGGAAATCAAGGGGCTGCCTGAATCACTGCAAAAACACTGTCTGCCAAACACTGGGTTTACATTCTATTAAAGATTCAGAGAGCAGGAGGGAATACGGGAGAAAAACCTGAAGGAACAGCTCAGCCCCTTGCAATGGCTGACACAGCAAGTCCTTAGAGGACAGGAGCAATATCATAGGCTGCGGCACAGGAACCCTCATGGCCTGGGTTTTTTTTGTTTTGGTTTTTTTTTTTTTTTTCCTTCCAGTACAGTCACTGCTGCAAGACCCATGATATCCTTTCACCCCTGTCCCAAAGGGCTGAAAGTTTTTCCCTGCTACAAGTTTCCATTCCAGGGCTGAGCTGAGGCCCAGGCAGACAGCTGCAGTTTTGCCAAACTATAATCTGATCCCAAAGGCAATTGCTACCCACAAGAAAAGCCCCAGGCTATGCTGGCTGCCACTCTAAGCCCACAAGGTTTACACGCCTCCCTTCAAATCCCCAGCTGGTTTGGGGACAACAAATCTCCCCACCAGCCTTGACTGGAAAAAGGGTAAGAAACAAGGGTCACTCTAGTGAGAGCCCCAGGTTGACCAGTGACCAGACACATTTCAAGCCTTTTGCTCTAAAGAGCACAATGCAAACACCACTTCTGAAGTGGACGTTCCCTGCAGGCCGTGCAGCAGTGCCATCTCTGCAATGCGCCAGTAACGGGGAGCACCTGCTGCAAGTGCTGCTTAATCAACAAGCTGCACAGTACAGGGAAAAAGGAAACTGGATCCACCTCAGCACGCACCCTAGCTGGTGATGGCTAGATCCTACAATAAGAATTGCCTTAAAAATGCAGATCAAGTTGAAGGAGGAGACTGCAGCTGGAAAGCGAAGAGCATAGAACCTCTTTTCTCAGCCTGAAAGGGGTCACAAAAGAGCAGCCCCTTTGCTGCTAGATGGGTACTTGTGAGATTCTGAACTCAGACTCATCCACTTCAACTTACAGCTGTCCTCAGAGCTAGAAGACCTGAGCCAGAATTACCTGGTCGGCACCAACCACATCGACATCAACATCTTCCATTGTGTCTTCTGCTTGACCCTCCTCTGAGACATCTTCTGTCTTAATCTCATCTTTGCTGGAAAAAAAAAGAAAAGCTAAGTCTTGAAAAACTTTATAATAGAGATTGCACAGGTGTGCTAAAGGCAGAGTAGTTCACATAGTAAGATCTGCTGCTGAGATATCCACGTAAGGCAGCCCAAAGTTTCTGGCCCAGTATTTCCCAGGTATGGAAGAGGTTATGCTCTGAGGAATTTCCCATAAAGCAGTTTAGAAACAAACCCTTCATCTAAACAGGGGCTGGATCTGTAATCACTTACATGTTTAATAAATTTTTGTTCTGTTTTACTTGTATTCACCAGGTCCATTCAACAAGTGTCCCAAAACCTGGAAAAGCATGTCTTTTCTGGGATTTGTGTTTCATCTTTTAACTTACCAGTATGGGAAATGGCACCTAACACCTCAATAAATGAAGTGTATTAAAGGAAAATATCCCAACTGAACACTTTGAGTGCTTTACAGAGCTCAAAAGTAGACTCTGGACTCCGTGTTTCATAGAATCACAGACTGGTTTGACTTGGAAGGGACCTCAAAGATCATCTAGTTCCAACCCCCCTGCCACAGGCAGGGACACCCTCCACTAGACCAGGTTGCCCAAAGCCCCATCCAACCTGGCCTCAAACACTTCCAGGGATGGGGCATCCACAGCTTCTCTGGGCAACCTGTTCCAGTGCCTCACCACCCTCACAGTAAAGAATTTCTTCCTTGTATCTAATCTTAATCTACCTTCTTACAGTTTAAACCCATTACCCCTTGTCCTATCACTGCACTCCCTGATAAACAGTCCCTCTACATCTTTCCTATATTTCTGCAATACCTCTCTTCCATCCAAGTTCTGTGGGGTTTCACTCAGGTATGTGTAACACAGTAGTTAATAGCAGGTCTGCAGAGACAAGAATCCTCTTTCATTTCCAGAGCTGCAGAAAACGCTCATCGTCAGGCTGCAGCAAAGAGCCAGGGAGTAACCGACACCAGAGCCCTCTAATAAGGACCAGAGACAAGAGAAGTGGGACAGGGAACCCTCCTCCTTCCTCACCTTTTTCTCTGCACACTCAGTATTAGTTCAAGAAGGCAGGGAAGCCCTGCAGCAGTGGGGAACAATCAGGCTAAAGCAGCAAATGTAGATATTGGACTGAGAAAAACAAAACCACAACCTGTCCTTGGGACACAGCCTGTAAGAAAGAGAGGAGGGGCACACACCCTGTGCCATTTGCCCATGGAATTATTACAAAAAACAGAACCAGAGGTGGATAGAGAGACCCCAACCGTCAATACCAGGACAAGTGAAGGAGCTTGTAAGACATACAACTCTCACCAGTATCTTCTCCGGAGCCCTCCTGGACAAAGGAATGGCAAATGTTCCTGCAAGTGCGTCTCTCGAGATTTTAGCCTCTTTCTGCTTTTCCCTGCTGCAGAGGCAAGCTGGGAAGCACGCTGAAGGTCTGGAGCTTTGCTTCCTGCTTCAGTCTGGCTGGTTTCAGGCAAAGACCCTGTAACAGACAGCGAACAGACTTGTTCTCCAGCCTCTCTCAAAGGTCTTGAGATGGACATTTCCAACATGTTCCCCACAGCACTGAAGCAATGGGACCAAGCTCAAAGAGAGATTTGGAGCAAAGCATTCATTTATTGAAGGAACCAGCTAAAAGCCACATAAAAGAAAATCAATTTACTTTGCCCACTGGTCATTTTTGCAATCTAGATTTATGACCTTGGCCCTGGTCCACAAGTGCTATAGGTACTGCTGAGTCTGTATAACCCTCAAGAAAGGAGAGCCTTTGGGACACAAAGGAACAAGCTTTCTGAAGGCAGGTCACTGAAAACAAAATTTCTGAGAAAGCATGAGAGAGAAATTAAAGGATGCTCTGGAAAAATTCCCTTTCCTCCACATACAGCTGCACATGTCTACAGCACTTAGCATTTTTACTAGCAATTGGTTTCATCATGGCTTTACTACATTTAACTAAGAAGTCCCACAGTGAATACCTCATTACAGATTGCAAGTCCATGAGAGATGCTAAAGCCTGTATTCAGCCCACCTAACTATAACTCTTTAAGTTAGGAGTATAATCCTACAAGCTTCCTAGAAATTCAACAGAGAGAAAGACCCCAGAAGATGATTTGGCCCAGATCATCAGGCTGAAGATCCGAATCGCCTTCTGGAAATACCTCTCCTGTCTCAATTATCTACAAGGCCTAAAGCAACAATGCCCTTAACTTAAAAATTGAAAGCAATGAACCAAGTCTCAATGGTACAGACAGATGCCAGAGCTCCATACAGAGCAGAATTCAAGATATTACCTAAATTTGGCTCACACAAAGTCTCCAGATCAACCTTCCTGCTATTGAGTGATGAAGAGGCCTTTAACAACAACAAAGCTGAAGTCAAAAGCTGCGGTTCAAACTGGAAAGTCAACAACATCCAACAGACTGTGGTACTGCTAATGCAAAGCATGAAGTGCATTTTTGCTGGGACACAGCAAATACAGCTGATCCAGAACGGGGAAGTTTTCATACCATTAGACAATTTCCTTTTAAAAGAAGACGTCTTAGACGTGCCCACGGGGGACCACTCTCCTGAACTGCCGAGGACAGAGCTCTCCTCATCTTCATTTGCCAGTAAAGAATTTCTGTACCAAATCAACGGCTGCCATTCATCTCCTCTGCAAGGCAGTGGTTCTGCTATATACCTCTGTAAATAAGCATACCTGGAGAAAACCAAAAGCAAGCATAAGAAAACTCAGTATCTTTCCCCTTAACATCTAGGGAAGCTCTTGCCAAAAAGGCATTTTCCCCAAAGGTGCAGACAGAACTGCTGAAGAAAAAGAAAGGGCATCCCTTTTCTCAGAAATATCTGGCATCTCTGAAATATCTGAATATTTAAAATGTACATGTTTTCAAAGCCAAAAAAGTGCTTGAATTTTAGCATTAGAAACAACACTTGATTCACACGAATCACAGAATTACATCAGTCTCTAGAAAGAATTTCCTGTGCAGGAAAGGTCACTGCCAATTGCTGCTGCCAGGAGCAGTGTGAACGGAGCAGAACTCTGCGAGGATGCACCCCTTCTCCTGGTGGTCTTTTTCTGCCTCACTGACTGCAATGCAAAGGAGATCCCAGGCTAGAGATGCTTCTTGTGATTCAATAGCACAGCAGGTCAGGAAACGGGGCATTTATGCCATGAATGCCTGTTTTGTCAAAATTAAAAAAAAAAAAAAAAAAAAGAACAACAACCAATAAAACCACTTTTCTACAATAGCATCTCAAGCTCAATCCAATTCTCTCAGGTCCCCAGTAAAATTTCAAGTGTCTGCAAGAAGCAGCTAACAGCTCTGCAATTATGACAACACACAGGACGTGGGAAACATTGGTTCAAATCCCTGTTCCGCCTGATTCAATCCACACACTTGACACGGGACGTCCCTGAATCCCAGCTGAAGCTATCGCCTTTTCTGGAGCAAAGAGGTCTCCTTCAAACATTCTTTTTGAAAAACAAGACATTTCTGACAAAGTCTTTCTGACCCATTCCTACTTTACAACAATAAGAAAAGAAAACCAAAGTCTGACTCAGGGTTAAAAACTGGATATTCACTACATTTCAGCTACAGCTCATCACTTTAAAATCAAGCCCAGTGTTGTTAAAACAGACCCCACCTTAGCAAATACCAGAAGTGACAGTTTTAACACCAGCCTGTACAGTATATTATTCCTTCTTTCATTAGGAGTGTGGCCTGGAAAATATCAAGCATTTAATTCGCTTTGCAAAACAAGAAAAGTGGTGCTGGGAGGAGGTTAGGGTAAGCACCAACTCTGAAACAATTAGAGTCACGGACCCTGGGGGCCCCAGGGATCAAGAAACCCTGGTAATGGAATTTGTTGGTTTCGAACAAGCGTGTATTGTAACTACTGTTTTAGGGTCTAATCCAACTGCTATCAATGTCAATGGAAAGACTCCTACTGATTCAGGAATCAGGCCCTTCATGCTGCTTGCTATTCAGTAATTCATTTCTCGCATGCATTTTGTGGCACAGAGCAATTGACAAGTCAGATATTTTACTGCTACACCCTGGGCAATTACAGGGGAGGAGGTTAAAATCCATTTACTTTGATGGTGTTGAAATATACTCCTTTCTAACAAATGCCCATATTCTGTATCTCATCTGTTACAGGTACATTCACATATGTTAACATACAGACCTGGACATCAATCCTATGATTAATAACAAAAATGAAAATAACCAGATGTTTATTTCTAAAAGTTCATGTTGACCTAAAACATTCCATCCAGTAATTTATGATGAAGCTAAACCTAAATATTTCTAAGAGGAAATATAATCTCCAGCCCCTGCAAGGCATTTTAGGCCTCCCAGAATAGAAACTGTTACTCTAGAAACATAGTCTGAATGTAGTTGTGGATAAAATTGCAATTTCCCCCCTTGTGAATTTTATTGTTTCCCATTTGTTCCCAGCAGCAGTGGAAAAGTCCAAAGCACTAAGAACTGAAGGCAAAGAGCATTCCCTGCTAGGTTACGTATTTCCCACAAAAGTTTTCAGTGAATAAACCTACCTGAATGTATCTAATACATTCAGAAATATACTTCTGGAATATATCCAGTGGTCAAGAAGTTAAATATAGCCCTACGAAAAAAATCATCAGGATTTAGCTTTAAATCTACCCACATTAAAGATGAAATATTTTCCTCTTGTTTAATTAAAAGTTACTCATTGGAGGTAAATGAAATGGCAGAGTTTTTCAGCGATGGATTACCAGAAATCCACTCATTGCACAAGCGTCACCATACAGATAATAATAGCTCTTTAAAATCCACATAACATGGACAGAATTGTACAGAAAGTGTTCAAAACCAACTCTAGTCATAGATCTCAAAGATCCTCTCCAAGAAAAATGCAAGAACAGAAAGGAAAGTTATCACTACCCATAGATTACCCACTTTAGATTTACCAGGGTTTGTAATCAGTATATGTTGAATATTTTTCTTCTGTATTTTGCATTTTGGGTTTGAATCCATTTGTTTAAATATTTTGTCTGGGTAGCTGGCAATCATTAATAAATTGTATTTGTCATGTAAAGTAACGGGAAAGTAGACATTTTACCACTCTTGACCCTTGTTATATAGAAACTTGTTGACAATCCCCATAGAAGTTAACCTCCAATTTAAGACAAAGTGACACAGGAGCAAACAAGTTACACAGAGCTTAGCAAGATGTAGTTGTTGGGTTTGGGTTTTTTCCCATTTCTGCTGACTTCTTCTCCAAAGTGTAACTTTTCCTGTCAGGTACTGGAGTGATTTGCTCAGAAATTCAAACAGGCAGATGTGTCTTAATGTTTCATCTTACATTCCCGTGTCTTCATATATGCTCTCAGGAAAATGAAAACAGCTGTTATATATTTTGCAATATTTTTTACAGTATCTGTAAATAGAAGGCTGAAGTACAGAGATCCAGATCCAAAATAAGCAGCAAATAGAAGGAAGGTCAAATAGAAGGAAGAACATTACTTCCCTTCCAAAAATGACTGGAGTTGAGGCAGGTGAAGGCGGCAGTAAGAGACATAATCATATGTCTCTCTGTTCAGACGCATAATGCCCCATAATGCTGAAATAAGGCTGTCATTCCTATATTATTAAATGTAAATATTTAAGCTACTCTAAAACACAGCTGGCCCAGCTGGATCGGGGCATATTCCCCTGTAAATAGTAAATTTTTGAATTTAAATATCCCAATTACGAATAGTGTCGTGTATATTTCTATTCCAAATATATTCCATGGAACTCAAGTAATTCAGTCCTGAAGCTATGGAATTAGATCATTACAAAATAATGATCTGGGCATTACCTCTTCCTCAATCTTTTCTGCTTTGCTTTTCTCTTCAGAAAAGCACTCCTGGCATTCCACTAGCCAGTCAAGTTGCAAATCTTTTCCACCAAGTTAACATTGTCTTTCCCTTAGAAGAATTGCCACACGTGGCCACAACTATGTCTAAAAAATATGAAATAACTACTACTACAAAATTCTACAAGTGTCTTTCAAACAGCCTCAGGGGCAGATTGATTTCAAAAGATCTCAGTAAAGCCCTTGAGCAACTTCTGCAACACTGAAGTGTCCCGTGTACAAGGACACACAAAACACAAACTGTGTATGACTGCACAAGAACTTAACTTACACTAGTCTTTTGTCAGGCTTTAGCAGCTTGTTGGAAAATTCACTGATGATTGACAGAAAGCTCAAGTTAGGAGGCAGGCATTTTCCATCTACTCCAGTAGCTCCCTGAAAAGCAAATTCAATCCCTTCCCTATTGGAAGAAAAATAGAGAGAGAGCAGAGTAATAAAACAGACAACTAACAAAAGCAATGACCATGGACAGGGTGATGTTATGTGGCACATACTTGTGTATCATAGCTACAGATTCTCTAGATTTCACTTGGTCCCAGCCAAACGTCAGTGAAAAGCGACGAGCAAGTTCTTTCATATTTATGAAGGAAGCAGAGGAGAAGTCCACACCGCTACTGCTGTCTTGGCTTTCTGCATGTGTCCGAAACAGCTGCAAAAGAAGTCTCAGATAAGCAACCAGATGTAATCCTACAGGCGAACAAAGCACCAGGAGGACACAGAGCCATGCACAGCAAGCAACAGTGAGCTTACACAGACAGAAGCCTTACAAAAGAGCAGGTAAGCCGTGTGCTTCAGAAGCACACGACTGGAACAACGATAAGGAACTGACACAACAATGACATTGTTGTGCTTAAGTGACAAGCACAAATTAAAAATAAGTAAAAAATGATGCGCGTACACAGAGAACTGGTTCTTGAAGATGTTGCCTCCACTAATCCCATCTCCTGTTGGGATTTCTGAATCAAGCTCAAGAGGCCTAATTTGCCTGAGAGGCGTTCAGACTATCAGAATGCAGATATAAAGCAGCAAGTTTGGCAGCAGCATAGTCCAATTTCTGAGAGTGAGACTGGGCCAAAAGCAAATTAACTATGATTTGGGGGTTTTTTTCCCTAACAGAACCTGGAGGTAGCTTGTTCCCTTCAACCTGTTAACTTTCAAGGTCAAGCAAAGGCCACAAAGGGCCTGTTGTCTATGTGATACCTAAACATGAAGTCCTGACTATGTCAGCAGAATATATGTAGCCAAATGCTGCTTAGTCTCATCTAAGCTCAGATTTCAGGGGCTAGTTCACAGATCTAAGCCCCTGGCAATGTGTGTGAAATAAGCAAAGCTCACGTATCAGTACCCCTGGGGAGGAGCCTGCCCTGTGGCTTACGGCACGACTCCAAGCTAGAAGCTGCTCTGGTCATGGGCAGTGCCGGCAAAGCAGCTGCAAGCCCCAGCAACTGAGACCCTTCAGGAGAGCTGCGACCCACTTTCTTCCAGAAGAAAATACTGAAAATACTGGGGATTAGAGCTGGCCAGCCACAGAGACATTTGTGGTTCCTCGACTTCAAGACAGAATAAGGTCCTTAATGTTTGTTAAGGTTGAGACAGCTACCATGTCCCAAGAAACACTCTGTAATCTCTCATCAATCCTAACACAATATGAATTTGAAGATTAAAAACAAGACAAAAAATCGTGCACAAAATTGCATTTTAAAACAGATGTAATGATTGAAAGGAGTTTTAATTATGACATGCAAAACCAACATACACATAGAAAGTACAGGCAAGGAAACGATTTCTCCCACTTGTTTTTTTTTTTAATGAATTTGAATAATTACAGCAAGCTAGGTAAAAAACTCCAATATGAATACAGCTGTCAGAAGAGCTCTTAGCCTCTTGCTTTAATCTTAACCTTACCTGCTGCAGACAAAGAATCAGTGTCTTGGCACTCTGAATTTTGTTATTGTGCCTCGTCTTGCTTAACGTTTCTTTAATTATGTCTCCAAAATCATTGTAGCTCTATTAACAGCAACAAATGAGAATTATTATGCCCCTTCTTTAGCACTAAGAGTACATAAAACACACAACCATGTTCATGTGACACAAGTTCATAAAACACTTCCAATATCAGAACACCCAAGCTAAAAGATGAAAACTGGACTTTTTATATTATATTTCATATGTAAAGCAATGGTATGCTCCTTTAAGAGTAATGTGAGGATTAAAGTTACACCTGAAATTGTTAAGTATTTATTATAACGAAAGAACAAAGCCTCCTCAGGAGAGAAATAGAGAGTCTTCTGTATTTAAGCAGCACTTGCCTTGGGCCCAATGAAGTAAAGAACGAGATTAGGCTATTTCCAAAGTCCTGTCGACTCAAGGAAACTGCCCCCTCTGTGCGGTTCTCAGCCCTCCCAAAACCCACTTCAGAGTGGCTGAAGCTCGACTAGTTGTCTAAACACTGGGACTTGCATGAAATCTAGGCCATCTGCATATGGACTGTGTGAGCTGTATGAAGTTGACTGCTTCAGTGTGAGAATCTCTACAGTTAAAACACTCTCCCAGCCATAAACTGCTTCTCTGCAATGCCCTCTCTGGAGAAGCTGAGGAGCAGATGCTCAGGCAGACATACCCTCAACTCAATTTTCAGTTACTTTGTCTGCAGTGAGGTACCTTTGCAGAGGAAAGAGGAGAGATTTGTCCCATTCTTGCTTGATTTTACAGCCCTTTTGTGGTTGTACAAGGATTCTGAGCCGTAAGACTATTCACCCCACATCTTTCACAAACACTGCAGTCACTTTCAAAAACTAAAATGCACTGATAGGAAAGCAACCTTATCTACAACATTACCTTCACATAATACTTATAGATCTCAGCAGCCGCAGTCATCTCTACCACATTATACACTATTAACTTGCAATATGCTGCAAGAAGACTCCGCTTTTTGTGCAAGTCGTCAAGTTTGCAACTTTCATCCTTTCTCTCCTCCTCTTCTGTCAGGTCTACGGAAACAAAAGCATTGAAGCTTTGTTCTACTACTTTATTCAAGATCTCTCAATTTTAATGACCAACTTTCATTCAAATAGCACAGACTCAGCTGTTCAGTCAACAAGCTAAGTAACAGATGCTAGTGCTCATTCCTGTGTATATCAGAAAACACAGGTTTATTTCCATTTCAAAGCTTGTAGCTGATGACAGTGAAAACGAGTTACTTCCAGTTTTCTACTCTGATCTTCATATGGCTTTCACATTTCTACTAGTCAGAATTTCCTTGTACAACACTGCTCACAGCTACAGCACCAAACCAAACAGAGCGCAGAATAAAAGGCATAACACACCAAATAGAAGAGACCAGACAAATTGTAACCACGTTTTTTTTCCTAGAATGACACAGATGCTAGAAAACCAACACATAACTCATCAGAAACCCCACAAAAGTTGCCACACACAGTCAACAAAAGAAGAGTTCAGATGAAACTCTCCAAGTGGAATCAACAAAAGTAAAAGAAAAAAGTCATTTCATATCATTAAGAACACATTAAGCCTCTGGAACATGGGTTAATTACTAGCTGGATAACTTGTGGAAAACAAATACTCCTAAGAGTCTTTCAACACAGCTACAACAGTGCTTGGGGAGGGCTTCTTGCAGGAGGAGAGCTGAGATACACTCTTTCCTGCTGTGAATGTAATCTATCAACTGCCAAAAGGCTTCAATCTTTGACCTATAATTTTGATGTGGACTGTTTATGCTTCTGGCATGACTGTGGGCCTAGAAACAAACATAAAGCAAGTGATTTGCAAAGTATCTGCAAATTAGACCTGCCAGCTGTGCACACAGACAAGCATACCCATAGCATGACAAAATCACTCGTTCAGGAAGGAATCTACAATGGCATGACAGGGATCCTTTGTGAGGAGAATGGCAAATTGAAAACATCATACAAAATGGGTCTGAAACAGATCTCAGGCCATCTAATCCAAAACAGGATCGATATCAGTTTCAGATACATAACATATGCAACCTGAAATACAACCTGCTTCAAAAACTCCCAAGACTAGGATACTACAACCTACTTGAGCAATCTTTTCTATTGTATCTCTACCTTTACCAATAAGGATTCTCTTCTACTGTCTCCCTGTTGCAGTTTAGGCCCATCATTTCTCGCATATACACTGTGACCTGAAGAAGTGTGGCACCCAAAACTGAACACAGAACTCCATCTGAACAGCTGAAGGTCAAGAGTTTTACACAGTAATCTAGAACGCAAAGCCTGACGCTTGAATTCGGCCTCAAAACCACAATGAACTAACAATCTATTTTCAAACCACTCCCAAAAGAAACCAGCCTTCACAGTAACAGCCTCAATATGGCATCTGAAAGTGTTTGAAAAAGGCAACAGAGCAACAAGTACTATTTCCCACTAAATCTGCCCTGCACATCCCAAATCAAAATCCACTAGTCCTTTACTTTGATGGCTCAGAAGCGTCCATGCATTGACAGAGTCACACTGTAACATTGCAAGGCCTTCCTCTAATGCCATCATCTGTACCACCAAAGTCAGTCTACCAAATACTTTTACATTCTCACTCATCCCTGCATTACATCAGCCCTTTTCATCCTACAGGTAAATTGGCAGCTATTTCCTGTGGTTGATCCACAGTGGATACAGAAAAGTAACAGGTCAGCCACTTTTTTTGTCAAGGGTCCCAACAAAAAAACAAAAACCAAAACAAAACAAAAAACCAAAACCAAAAGAAAACCCAAAAAAAGACCAGATCTTTTCCCTGATATGTTCTGTGCAGATGACAAATGACAGCGAAAGTGGTAGATGATTGTTTCTCCAGTGATAAAGATGTCTAACCTTTGCTTCCCTCTCCCTCCTCCATGAAAACATGTTCCTGGATGAACAAAAGCAGTTTTTCCTGAAGTGATGTGCTAGGAAGATAATCTAGAAGTCCAGCTGCTTCTTCATTATTATTTGAATCCTGATGACTCAAAATCAGCAACCAGTCACAAAGTATCATGAAGGCCTGTATCAAGCAAACAAAGACAAAGAAGGATTTAGAGACCATGTCTTTAAGATTTCTGTTTGTCCCAACGTGTGGTAAAATGCCACAGCTAAGCCCTTCCAGAACTTATCCCTTGGGATACAGTATATACAAGTATCATGCTTGAGCATCACCTGAAGTTTTTCAAACTTCCATGGGAAGGAAGAAGAGCTCTATTATGCTGGAATATCCCTCTTTTAACACATGAATCACTGGACAATTTCTCCAATTTTTTTTATTTTTAAAGTAATATTCATAGCAAGGCATTAATAAAGCAATGATAGCAACCAGTACAGGGATCAGTCTAATCAGAAAACACAATTATCAACTGGCAAATTATGTCATCCAGGTTCAGGCCTTGATTCTGCAGATGTACCTATGCAGACACATATCTATGCTTGATTAAAGCACTAACTTCTGTAGCATTTTAACTAACATAACTTTGATTTTCCTTTAAAATAAATAGTTGAATTTTTTTTTTAAAGATTTATTTCTCTGCTGAGAGACAAAAAAATTTCAAAAATCAGTAGAAGGAAATACTAGTATGAAAAGAAAGGCAGGCATTTAAAATGAGGACTGAGCATGAATACCAGTTAAGTGATGGAGAAACACAAACCTTTTCTCTTATATCTTTTTCATTATGGTGGAGTAAGCACATGCAAATCTGACTGTAACGTCTCAGCTCTCTTCTTAGTGCAAAAAGAGTCTCCTAAAAATGTATTTAGGAAAAGTGACAGGACAAATATGTTAGGGACTATGATTCAATAGAGAATTACAGAACAAAGAACAGTTGCATCTTTCTTCCACTGATATTATTCATTTAAGATAGCACAGCTGATGACGTTATTAAAGAAGCTGACATCTCACAGTACCAACAGCTTACTAGCTACGAACAACTTAAAAACCATGTCTTGTTTTCAGGCACAATATCTGGGATAGAAAGGTCAATCCATAAAAATATATACTTCCCACACACACTCTGGTGCAGAAACGTGACAAATACTAGTAGGACACGTGCATCTGTCACACCTGCTGAGGCTAGCCGTATTCAGCAAGTCACAAACTTGTTTCTCCAGCTGTAGAATGGGCAGCTCTAATAGCATGTATTCCCTTATTCACTTCAGCTTATCCTTATAAAGCAGTGATACTGATTTCCACTTTAGAGATGTAAGTAGAGTCAAAGAAGCTCTGGTCCGTTCCACCTACTTTTCAATGTGACTTGCCTTCTGGAGTGGCTCTTCTCTCTCGCTCAATTGACTACAAAGGGAACGCAGTTTCGCTACGCTGCTAACTTCAGCACTCAGAAACTTAGACACCTCTATTTGTTAAGATGAATCCCGCAAGAGCAACTATTTGATTTGCCCAGAGCCACATAAAAGACTTGCTGATCCTTCACCAGGTCCCAGCTGTTGCACTGCACTGAGCTCTGAGCAGTCAATAGAAGAGGAATGCCCTTGCAGGACGGCTGGGTTTCACGCTATGCAACTGTATCTTTATAACAAAGGGGATCCATCCCAGGGCATGCTGAGAAGAAGCAGACCATTGTGGGAGGAGGGGAGGGAAGAAACAGTCCTAGAGCTGCTGTCCAGGAAATGTTCTTTTCTGCTCTTGGAACTTCTTTCTCTGCCAACATCCAGATTTGGCCCTGCAGAGTGGGTGGTAACATTGTGCTTCCAATCAAAATCTGCTCCCACATGAAAGGCCGAATTAAAATATGTGCGGCCCCATTATCAGTCAAGCTAACCGTGTCTGGACTGAAAGGCAGAACATATTAGAGCAGTGAGAGATGCGGACATCCACACAGGAATGGAACGGGACGGGAATAGATAGTGAATCAGTCACCAAATGGGGTAACCTCCCAGCTAGCATTTCTCACACAAAACAAATGTTCATGTCAGCATCCTGTTCTGTACACACAGGAGCACCAGCCCTCAGTGTACTCAGAAATCACCATAAAGAGGAGCCACACAGGTACACATTCATACGTGAACCAAAGCATAAAAGAGTTTTCCTCTCTGGTGTGTCAGACTAGACTGTCTCCTGAAATACCTGCCAGACCTTGGCACTATGTAAAACCAATTAAGAAAGTAAGTAGTCAGCTGATGAAAAAATTACCACTTTCCTCCAACTTTTTGTCAGAAATATATAAGTAAATCAAGAAAATAAAAACAAAACAAAGCAACAGGACTTTCTGGAGTTTTCACTGAATATTCTTCGGTGCTTAAAACAAGAAAACAACAAACTGTTTGGCAGCGTAACAAGTTCCTTATCTCCATCAAGCCCCAGGAATTCGATGCACATGTTTTGCAGTAAAAATAGAAGTGAACCATTGTTCACTTATTCTCTTGCAGACTGAAAAAACATAAACACTTTAAAAAAATCAAAAAAAAAGAGGGCAAGACAGAGAGAAAATGCCTCAACTCAGTTTGGTTTTCTCAAGAAAACACACACATTATCTTCTTGAGAAAGCTTTTGGGTTTTTTTTCTGGTAATCTGAGAACAGAAAAGCAACTTAAACTTCTAGAAGCACAACCCTGGGTTTCAAAATTATGTGGAGTGGCCAACCTTGGGAGAATTTTCCGAAACTGCAGCTAGCTGCCACAGGAGAGAAAAATACGTGCACTGGAGAGCTGGCAGGATCATCTGCAAATAAAAACACACCCTTTATTTACATGAAAGGCTCAACTGCAAAAAGCTTAGATTTAAACAAAGCATCCAAGCCTGACATTCTGCATGCTGCTTGCATGACCATTTCTGCACTGTATTTAGACCCTCAAAATAAACATAATAGGTTTACATACAAGTAAATATTGCCTCCTGAGAAACCTCATTACTAAGGTGCCGCTTCTGCAGAACTCTGACGTCTTGACGAGTTCAATGGAAAGTAATCATGCACTAAAAAGGCTGTTCACAGAGGCTAACTTTGGCTTAGCTTCTTAGGATTTCTCTGCAGTCTTTGGTGAAAGGCAGACTCCTCCAGAGGGCAATTCAGACCAGAAGCCAAACCGTGGTGCTCTGATGCTCCAACTAAAAGTGTCCACCTCTACCCACTGGCTGCAGGCTCTCTCTATCCAGCTAAATTCTATCCCTTTCCAAATAGCCTCAAGTTCTCTCCTGAAGATGGAGGCTGATGAACATCCATCATTGCTACAGTACTTCACCTTGTAATCCCAGGATATACCTCCATCTTGGCATGGCTAATGTTTGAGTTGAGGCAACCAGACAATCAAAAGGCCACAGTGGAGACAACTGGTAATCATAAACCATCTTCACCAAGAGTCAGTCGGCAAGCATCAGGTCCAAAGTATTCCAATTTCTGGTTACATGCTATCTATAAGGGGCTCCTCACAGTCCCAACAATTTCATAGGTACTGAGAGCAAGATTATGCAATCAATGGGAAGTACTGAGCATGACAAAGGATCAGTCCAGATGTCAGGTGATTACTCTAGTTTTGGACAATCTCCAAAATAAACAAATCTATGGCATGAATTTACCGATTCCAGTAATGTTATACCAAAGACAGCCTCAGTTTCCTAGACTGAGAAATGGAAACAGTATCTTCCTGCCTCAAAGACACTGACATAAAAGATTATTTACTATTTCCTAATTTTCCTCCTTTCAACAAGAAAAACATCTTTCAATGTTAAGTATTAACAACTCACCAGAACAGGCAAACTCCCATGTTCCATTTCAAACACCAGCAACCTTAAAGTCTTGTCATACAGATTCCACTTGGAGAGATCATGGGCACTGCAAGTGAAAAAGAAACAATAATGATACACTATGCAAGAAATGAAATCTCACCTGACCAAACCAATTAAATGTGTCCTGTTTTACCTTCATTGGATGTACAGCAATAACTTTAAACAGCTAAATATTAATTATAAGGGAGGAAAAATGAAATTAAGTTTTTCATGTTCTAACACTGCAATCTTTAGTCCACAGATTTACAGACTGCATTCCTACCACAAAACTGCAGTGCCATGAGGAGAAGAAAAAGAAGCTTGAGCTCTATACCTTTTCTATACTCTATCCACACTCTCTAAGTGCCCACAAAGGTCAAAAGAACAATTTCCCCGCCCTGCTTTAATACAGTGTTTCTAATATTCTTGAGTGTTCACAACTCAACATTAGACTTCTCTTTGCAAAAACAGAGCAGCCCTAGCATGCAGGATAGGTAAAAGACACATTGAGAAGGCAGCCCAATTCCCCCACCTTCTACTATCTTGCATGATAATTTACTTGGTGAACAATCCCTGGAGAACCAAGCTTTTGAGAAATCCATCTTTTAACAAAAGAAGATCAGATAAACTAAACAAACAAAGCAGATTACATCTGCTGGGAAAAAGACTGCATTCACTATACCCTCTTCAGACTGACCACCAGTTTTGACAATAAGGCAGTGCAAAAGCATCCAGTTAGGAGGGAGGCACCACAGAGAGGATCTCTGTCCACTCTGACATTCCAACTCTGTAGCACACACTTCTTAGCCACATTAAGGCTGATGCTCCAACTTCTGTAAGGAGTCCAAAAAGAATTCTGTATCCAAGAGTACGGTTGTCTAAAGAAGAAACTAAACCTTGTAGCACCTCTGTCCTGGTTTCATCAGGGATAGTTAATTTTCTTCCTAGCAGCTGGTGTAGTGCTGTGTTTTGGATTTAGGGCAAGAATAATGCTGATAACACACTGATGTTTTAGTTGTTGCCAAGCAGTCAAGGGCTTTTCAGCTTCTCATACTGCCCTGCCAACAAGAAGGTGGGGGGCGCCCAAGAAGCTGGGAGGGAACACAGCCAGGACAGCTGACCCAAACTGGCCACAGGGATATTCCATAGCATATGCTCAGTCATGCTCAGTATATAACTGGAGGGTTGGCCGGGAGACGGTGTGGCTCAGGAACTAGCTGAGCATCAGCTTTGGGTGGTGAGCAATTGTGCTGTGCATCACTTGTTATGTATGTTCTTTTATTATTACTGTTATCAGTCATTGTTATTATGAATATTATTCTCTTCCTTTTCTGTCTTTATCTCAACCTACAAGTTTTCCCTTTTTCTTTTCAATTCTCTACCCCATCCCACTGGGGGCGGGGGAGGGAGTGAGTGAACGGCTCTGTGGTTGTTTTAGCTGCCTGCCGGGTTAAACCATGACAACCTCTCATAGGGATCATTTTCATTCTCTTGTGAAAAATCTTGTAAAACCCAACAAACAAGAGCAATTCTCACTTTGCACCTGTTAGGTTAACACTTAAGTATATGGTGAAGTAAACTATGTAAATAAACATCTCACTTATGAAAAGCTGCTACTCTTCTCAGAGCAGAATGCATCCGGGAAATTCCTCCTGCATCCGTACAAAATCCTTCTTCCTAAGTTAGGAAAGTTTGGGAAAGAGAAAGGAATTAGCCAGCGTGGGGCAAGGTAACTGCAATGTTCTCTTCCCAACCAACCCACAAGCTTGAATTACTCTCCTCCAGCCTTCCCCAGTCCCTTCACCTTTAACGATGCTACTCATGTCTTCCTCTACAGCAAAAAGAAAGTAACACATTGACTGCACAGAAATTTTGTATAAGAAAATGTCCCTGTCATTAACAAACCCACGGCAGCCTCCCTAGACTACAGTACTGCTAACAGAGAGTAAAAACTAGCAATTAGGCTACCACAGAAGTGCTAACCCTCAGACTCACAGGCCATTCACAGTCCCTCACACAGTTGTTAGGGATCTCTGGAAAGCTGACTGTTCACATGGTGCTGACTCTCCTTGCTTCCAGCTGCCAGATCACATTCAAAGTAGCTAAAAATATATTAAATACTTTCCCATAGATGCAATTGCTGTAGTTTCCACAAGGATACTACGTGATTATGGGAGATGGTATATACAACCAGGAATTAGAAGGGAGGGGTTCCAGGAGAAAATCTCTTTATTTAGATATGGATCACACTATGAAGGAGTTGAAGAATCCCTGGTCTAGCACTTACCTTGTTTCTCATAAGTACACATTCTCCCACATTGACATAGATATCTATTTAAGACCAACAAAATAAATCCAATCTGAGGTTAGGGGATTTTTTGGCTGGACGCATTTTACAATATCCCAGTGTCCAATAAAAAACTGCCAGTGTTAACTCTCATACCATGGCATGACACCTGTTCATGACGGCACAGTTGATCAGATCAGCTGCAGGCTTCTGTTGTTCAGTTCAGCCAGCAAGCTATTCATATCACCACCAGCTGTTTCTGCTTTTTAGAACTAATGAAAAACTTTGAGGGAGACTCAGCAGTCCTCCTTCAAGGGGAAATTTCAAAGACCCCAAAGCTATACAATCTGTATTAAAGACTGCTGGGTGGTTTGGTTTTGGTTTTTTTTCCTTGTACTATCTCTACAGCCAAAGTGGCAGCACAAAGGGCATCTTATGAAGAAATATGTAGAAGTACAGAACTATACCTTTTGGAGAACAGTCTCATCACCTATAGATTCACAGCACTTCTTAGCTGATCTTGCACATAGTATCTTTGGCACAGTAACGGAGCCACCAGGAAACAACTATGGAGCTTAGCTCAAGAACATTCAGAAGGCATAAAACAACCTGGTGCTGGTGTGGACTACCTCATTTATTATTTTCTCTATTCTATTCCTGCCAAAGTACATCTGCTTCATTAAAATGTAGACAGACAATCTTTTCAGAGGTGCAAACCTATCTTTGAAAGCTCTGCCCCCCTCAAGCAGAGAAACAGCAGGCAAAGAATAGTTTCATATCCTCTCAATTTTATTGTCTTCTTTTTTCATAGGGAACCACTCGGTTTATCACCACAATGAGTCAAACTCACCTTTTCCCAGAAGCCATCTAGTAGCTGGTTAAGCTGTTCCATCAACTCATCTATCAGTTGAGTTCGGGCACGATCCACCTGGCTGTAGATGGCACTTTCTTCACTGCAGAAGATATAATAAGTCCTGGAGGAAGCCTCAAGAACAGACATATCAGAGTGTTTGGCCACAATGTCTTTTACCTCTCTCAGCAAAGCATCCAAATGCTGCAAGTGATAAAAGAGGTATTATAGGCAGATTGTACAAAAATCCACTTGTGCTTTAGACACTTTTCACCAGGTCCATTATCTCTATAGGTCATACAACCAACAGGAAATAAAGGCCAGTCTAAGGAGCAAAGGGGCATGATTAGAGGATACAACTTTTTTCTAGGTTTATAGCTCTTTTTCATTATTAGTGCCTCTGGATCTTCTTAAAAAATGAAGCAACTGCTTTAAGTTCTACTTTGGCAATATACATTTGGCACTACATAAAAATAAAGACAAAGGTAGGGAATAAAAAATGCCTTTCTAAAGGACAGGTGGGTCTCCACACAACAGAAGTTGTCTCCCTCAGCAGCAGAGGACAGAGAATGTTTCAGATCATGTCAGCAACTGGGGTCTTCACTGTTAGTGAGAGGAGGTAACTTCTGCCATTCTGCTGACTCTCTCTGTTCCAGTTAACGTTTTGTGCTGAAATTAACCTAGGAGTGTTCGCCTAACATTACCTCCCTGTAAACATCCCTGCTTAAGAATACATTGCGCTATTTCAAGGATTTCATCTATCCGTTTCTGACCATCCCTCTCCCATCAGCAGATATACTATCTCCAGTCTTATCTTTCAGTTACGATCATTCCCCAGCAGCTGGGAGTCAGTCTTCAAGGAGAATGAAACCTATTCTGTAGTAAACTCCTGGGAGGCACTAGCTCAGACACATGGCATAACCCACCCTCTCTCCACCCAACAACGAAAAAACCCAGAGCCAGGCCTACCACATGAAACCACAAATCATTACCTGCCACGGCCAGTCACAGCACTTCAGAACTGACAATCACTAAGGCTTTTCTTTGGCAGACTCAAATAAAAAAGTCAAGTCTGAATAAGACCACCTTCCTCAAGTTATGAGATCATTTCTTTGTATTTCAACAGTCTCCTTCCTGCTTGTTCGAAGTCACACTAAACTCTGTACACTGTCACATAAATTTAGTACATTCCGCATTAATCGACTACCCCAATTTCTATTCACCTTCTCTAGATGTCCCGTACTGTAAACATCTAAATCATAATACTGAGGAATCTGCAGAAGATTTGCCACTTTTTGTGCATCTGTTGAATACTGCAGAGGAAAAAACAGGATATGAGTACACGGTAGGAATGTTAATGAAATACTTAACATGCATTCACGGAGCAGCTGTTAGTTACCTTTGCCAAGAGCTGAGGAAGCACCATAAGAAAGTGTTCAGTAATTTTGGTACAATCTTCCAATTGTATTTTCTTCTCTTTTACTGACAGAATCTGCAGATAAAGCACTGTGTTTCGATTATAAAATCTCTTACATTCGAGTGGAATTTTACATGTAACCCAAGGTTAACTCACATGCCTTTGTCTAAAGCATATCAAGCTAAGATAAAGATACTCTTCCGTGGAGACAACCAGATGCTTTTTTATTTTTTTGTTAACCTTAAATTAGATGCAAATTGCTGAACAGCTATATCTTGTGGATAAAATGCTCACCATTTGTCAATAACATGCTTCAACTGGCTTTCCTCTAACGCTTATCTCCTTCAACATCCACTACTACTAAGATCTAGAGGTCAAAAGACTGCGCCATTTCATAAAAATAAGCCATTTTATTTCCGAAGACATACCTACCACTAGGAACATGCTGTCTGGCAAAGCACATCAGGCAAAAAGAATGTGATTACAGGACAATAAATAAGACTAAGATGCACTGACTTTTTTGGCTGCACCTCTGCTCACTGGAGGATGACCTTCAGCCGCTTCTCTAACCGTTGCGAGGATAATTTCAATGAGAGCACTTTCATGGGCATCACTCAGGGCTGTAAGTAAATCAGTCTCCTTTCAGCGTCACACAAAAGAAAAATGAAGCTGCAGCAACAGCTAATGTAAAGCCTACTCATTTATCTGAGCAACTGTGGAAGGACACTACAGAAAGGAAGATGCAGTGTTGCTAAACAAACACCTAGAGAGTGTTTGATTTAATTTAAAGAAAATTATTTTCTACATTTACAGAACACAAAAGCAATTATTCCTCTCATGGCTAAACTTTTTAGGGCAGTTGGACTCCCAAAAGCTTTAACAAGGCCTATTCCTACTGACTATTATCTCATTTGCTTATTTGAGTACCAAAATGCTTTAACTCACTGGGTGTACAAACTTTGATTTCAATCACACAACCACCTCCAGTTCTACTACAACAACTATTATTTAAGTTCACTTTAAAATACTTCTACACAAAACTAATCCTTTAGAGCGTTTGACATCTATGAACTCAGCACATTACTAATTTTCTGTTCAGGGGTGAACAATAGCCCAACAACACTGCACTTCAATCAATTAATAATTTTAGATTCTTCAGTTTTGGACAAACAAACAAAACAAGTGAACACTACATAAGCATTATGGCTTAATTACACAAGTATTCTTGCAAAGTTTCTAAACTAACATTATATAAATACAGCATACAGAATACCGAATAAAACAAGTGTGTTGATACAAATATTGCATTGACAGTGCATTGAGTTGCATCTGCTTTATGGCCCTTGGGGAACACAATCTGGGATCCAGGGGTATTACAATATGGAATGATCCTAAACTAGCTGAAGGCAAAGTTCAAAAAACACTATCAAGAGACTCATTCAGACAAAACTAAGCTCTTTGCTTACCCACCTTCTCCATCTTCTTCACCATTTTTTAATAGAAGAGTGGTCATGCACTCCCAGTCCTTCAGAAATTTGCCTGCCCAGTCCCACAAGCTGTCTATGAGGTATGCAACATGTTTGTGTAGCTAGGGATTAAAAACACAAGCTTATAGAAGAAAATGCATCATTAAAAGAAATACAGTTTTGTATGTTCGTCTCCTTTTTTCCAATTTCAGAGCTTGTCATTCACACATATATTCACACACAGTATTCCAACATATTTAGTTTGAGGCTAATGAACATTTAAACACCGTGCCTTCAATTTGATACAAAGCAGGAAAATGGGGACGAAAAGCAGGAAAAAAGCTTGGTTTTCTTTCCTTTGCAATTTAAGTCATCTTTTTAAAACTAGCTGCTGTATTGCTTTTATATTGCTGATGATAACAACCAAAATCCTACCTTGGGACT
Organism: Balearica regulorum gibbericeps; assembly: GCF_011004875.1. Lineage (NCBI taxonomy): Eukaryota > Metazoa > Chordata > Aves > Gruiformes > Gruidae > Balearica > Balearica regulorum. The sequence continues at coordinate 143,887,899 of NC_046184.1, forward strand.
AGAAACAAGTCAACATTTTGAGCAACGTGCGGGAAATTCTTCACAGAAAGACTCAAAACTCCTGTGCCCGAGACACTTTGGCCAGACATAGGTCTGCACCACTGCAAAAGCCAAATAGTGAAGTAGAGTACTTAAGCTGATAAAACTCTCAGCAGAACTATGCAGTTCTTAGCGTAGAGCCATGGTACAGCAATCCAAATCTGCTGGCAGAAATCACGGACACATACCAAAAACCCCTCACTCAGTGGCATTAGTCTTTGAGGTTGTTTTCAGAAGCTGCTTCGGCACTGATTCTCTCCATTAGCATAGTTGTAAATTAGTTTTAATACAACAGAACAGAAATGTCTTCATTAAAAACTCATCCTAGAGAGCAACAACATCCCAAACACCAAACATTTCAGAGCTCACCACCAGAAACAGCTTTCAAAAGGAAGCCAATAGTTGATTTAACATGTGACACTGGATTTAAAAGCTTACTGCAGGGACTATTCTCCTCACCTCACTCTCCAGGAAAAAACGTATTAATCTTTTCAACTGGTCAGTACTCGCCTCAAACTTCCCTCCTCCTTTGGGCTGAACTTCTTCATCTCCCTCATGACTAAGCAGCCTGCCAACAGAAAAGGAAGTCAGTCCAGTTCTGCCATTCTCCTTATACTCATTTACCAATGTAACACTAATTCTGTCAAGATCCCAAGGATTGTATTTCTTCTAAATGTCTACTTATTTACTCCAAATCACATTAGACTTTTTTATCAGATGAAAGAAAACGAGATTAGATTGTTTTCCATTATGAGAGATCTGTTATCCCTCTGGATGTAGAGACTGTTTCTGACAGTTTCACAGGTACTCTGCCAGCTTTCTGGACAACAGATGCAGATCCCACAGTGTTAAACATATAATGGGGTAGGCATTTGCTCATGCTTGAAAAGGGGCTTGCTCTAGGCTGAATTTAAACCTTAACAACAGAGTAGAGATATTGCTACCCAACATTATTCACATCATGGTACATTTTGGAACTGAAGCTTCTTAAAGACAGCATAGTATCTTGTAAGTGGCAATTCACTCGACTTCACAAATACAGTGGAAAAACTGTTCTTCCTTTTCTGTCTGAAATATGAAGCACAAAATGACACTTCAATTTCTATTTCCCTCTTTATCCAAAATAGTGTGACTGCACTGCTCACAAAAGGTGCTAAGCCCAAAATAAATACAGGAAGGCCGTCCCTGCAGATTAATGGAAGGCCAAAACGGCTTGGATTTAAGAGAAGGACCACACTCCTCAAGGTCAGTAACACCTTATACTTTCAGAAAATGCTTCTGCTGGTATAGTTTATGCCAGCTAAGTAAGTAACCTAAGTTAAAAATGCAGACATTGAGGAGATTTCATGCAAACCAAGAAGGGGAAAAAAAAGCCTAAGCATTTATACTAAAACTTCTACCAGTATGACAAGGGAAAGGAGGTTGTCACTAACATCTCTAACAGACTAGAACAAACATTTCTATACTGGCAAAAGTGCACAGAGAAGAACTGGGCAAACAAGAACAAGGATGAGGTTTACAGGGTCAAAGTGTCCACACTTCACTGGGAAGCTGGGTAGAAAAAGTAATGGCAATCACTTCAATAGCAAAAAGCAGCAGTGTTCTGAGAGGAAAAACATCTGATTTATGACAGAATATTAGGACCAACACAGAAGACTAAGACTAGCAGATGTGATAGAAGACT